>NC_084960.1:19605056-19925626 GCF_949316205.1 Platichthys flesus
CTTATGCTTCAACTCTGTCAGAAAATAAAAAAAACTCCGAACACAGCATGTGGATCTGTTGGCATCGTCACGTACAAACTCCTCCAAACTTCTACAAAAGACACCACTTAGCAGATAGCTGTCCTGTTCAAGGTGCCATTTGACCTAAACTTAAAGTCAAACGAGTTCGCAGTGGGAGTCTTTGATATCAGCAGAAACTGTAATCATGGTCTTTTTCAGGATATGTCAAAGAATAAGGGCAAAGCGTTTGTCAGGGCCAAAGCAAAGGGCAGCGTTCTCACTCACAAAGGCCAAAATATCACCCTGATGGCTACAATGTCGGACTGCCACACACCTGTCATTAAGGTGCAAGTGATGGACGCCTGAGAAACACTTTTAATAAATTATATTATTTCCTGCTTGAATTTGTAATTTGCAAATCATGGAGTGAGATATTTACTTTTTATTTATTCACTAATTTATGTTGTCTGTTGTGACATATTTCAGGGGTAGAACAGAGGTGTCTGGCATGCTTCATGTGTTTGGCAATTGATTCTGTGTTGTAGAAATTGAAACTGTTGTGATATGTGAGGGAGAGCGTGGCCTTGGGGATAGAGCGGGTGCTCTGCAACAAGAAGGTTGCCGGTTCAAATCCCACTCTATCCCATCTGCATGCCTAAGTGTCCTTGGCAAGATACTGAACCCCTAGATGGCCCCTCATAAAATGATGAGTGTTCTAAAAATCTAAGTCGCTTTGGATAAAAGCGTAAGTTAAATAACATGTAATGTTATGTTGATTTAAATGTACTGCATATTGTTCGCAATTGGTATAATATGTTGGTTCACTAAAAGGTTCTGTACCTGAGTTCAATAACATTTCAAAACAACAAATGCAAATCTGTTATCCTTAGTTATGCAAACCGGCTGATTATACATTTGTCCATCATTCATCTCAGAGTTAGATTTTTTGTTTTGAATCTCTGAGCTTGGATTTGATTTGGGGTGGCTAGGTGGTACAGTGGTCAAAGCAAAAAGGATACTGGTTGGGACAAGGTCTTTCTTTTTTTTTATACTTTATTCAAGGAAGTGTATAACAAGCCAAACAGAGTTGAAAGATCGAGTACTTCCATCTTCTCCCAAATTTGTAGTAAATCCCATACACACATACAAAAAAAAACTTTCACCAACCCTGTGACCTTAAAAGATGATAAGAGGTAAAAATAATGGATGGATGTTTCCAAAATGTTGTGGAATCCATGCCCAAAGAACTGGGACTGTTTTACTTCTATAGAAAAAAAACTTAAAACTTACTTTTACATTTATTAAGCATTTGTTTGACAACTGAATACATGTCATTAACTAACACCGCTAACATCAGCTGCTGGTAAGTATTTATTAGTGAGGTAGAACATACAAGGGATATCAGGTCGCCCTGTTCGTTTCACTACAGGCCTACCCAGCATTTGTACAAAGATTTCAATAACGTGATAAGTGTTTAAACACAGAGAAAAATAAGATAATTTAATCTCATATGATTAGCAGAATGATAATAAAATAGCAATAAAATGTTTGTGGAAGTCATTAAGCTCTAAAATAATTGTCCACAATCCTTGAGAAACAATGCCTATGGTGCATGAATTTGTGGTAAACTTAGGGTCCTGATATATATATATTTTTTTAAAAGGTTACCCTTGGTTACTGCATATTAAAACAATTGAATTCCACTTGTGCAGTGCCCATTCTAAACCTGCCTGTTTGGAATGGGTAGTATAATGCTGAAGAGCAAATTCAGAATTATGCCATTTCATTTTGGACTCCTCTTCAAAACAGTTATACTACACCTCACTTGTCATTGTTTGTGTGCTGGACATTGTGTACAGAGCTTTTTATTAACAGTGTAAACTGCAAAGTGAAGTTTGCATTCATCCTACATGTTTTTTGTGCTGGGAAGATTACTCAATAATATAACTTGATATAAAGCATTGCAACAAAACAAATGTTGTGCTTCTACTTTGTGGTAGAAACTAATTCAATTATCTAAATGATCTAGGATTTGAACCACTACCTGTAGTTTATCCGGTTTAATCAGTAGGTAATTAACATGATAAAACTTGTGTTATTAATAGGCAGAGTTTGATTTACAACTAGTATAAGAACTGTAAAATATGTATTTTTATCAATTTAATCCCTGTTACGAACAATATAGCAAATTTAGAAAATGTATAACTAAATAATGATTTCAGTTCTTTAAATGACATTATTACAATGGCTAGAAATTTAGCAAAGCTTCACTTTATATATGAAGGTAGAGCCAAGTCAAAGTCAATCTACAGGTAGCCGTTATTGGCCAATATCATTTAGAACCATTCCTCCCACTGCTTTAAAAACAGTCCTTTGTCTGGAGCTTGATGACAGTAAGACACCTGATGAATTAGTCATAGAGTCACGGCTGTTTCTATTGAAGTAAACATGATATGAATACTAAGATTTTGTGTGTGAGGGAATTTCCAAGACATATTATGAGAAGGACTTCATTAATTGTCTGCTGTGAAAAGACAGTTATAAAGCTTACGTGTATCACATGTTACATCAAGTCACTAAAATCCATCCAAACAAGCTCCTAGGTGTGGAATATTCAGACGTTTCCTGGTGAAACCAGGGAAATTTTCAAGTTGACTCCATGTGGTTAGGGTTTAGTGTTGGAAAAACAAAACTGCTTCTGGGGAATTTCCACTTATTGTTATAACATTGACAAAATTAAATGTTAAAGTCAACAACTCAAAGGAATCAAGAATTTCATAATTTTCTGTTGATCAGCAGCAATGCAACTGGGCCCTGAGAACCCTAAATTCTATGATCGGCCATGTAGAGACTGACCGCAATGACCCCACGATCAGAAACCACTTATTAAAACCCAACCTTTTTAGTAAAAAAGTGAGTCAATGTGACACAATTCCTGTAGTAGCTCAGAGGAGGCCTTTGTAATAACAAATAAATAAAACAACATGGTAATGCTTTTTTTTGCCCCACACTTTATATTTTTATTTGAACATAGGTGATGTTTAACTGTTACCTTGTTTTAGATCCAGGAGAGACATAAAAACATGCTTAGACATGGAATAGGGAAAAACCAATTTGTCCTACTGATTTATGAGCTTGTAAGAAAGGGTGAGAAACAAACTCACTGAGCAACATCTATTCTGGTAAGGGATATAATAATAATGTTAATTCCACTTACACCCTCCTCTCCAGTCTGTTGTAGTACCACTCCTAAACTCCGGAGTCTGTTTGAATGGAATGTAGGAGGGTCAGATGGTGGAGTTTTGCAGTTGGAGGAAATCCAAATGAAACACCCTAAAAACAGCACCATTGAATCAATTTCCAAGCACCAGACTGATTCATCCTCTAGTCATCATATTTAATTGGAGCCTGCGGAATTTTGAGGATTAAAATGAGAGTGGAAAAGAAATGCAGGTTCCAAGACGTGTGAATGATTGTTGTTGTGTCCGACCTTATGAAGGGTCAGTGTAAATGGCTTTGCCAGCAGCTCTGCAATGCTGTAGTAATGCTAAAATGCTTGCAGTGGTGAGAACATGTTAATGTTTAGCAGCTAAAATAAATACCATATTCACCCTTTTAGCTTGACAAAACACCACTAAAATGACGTAAAAATATAAGCAAATAATATTATTTGCCACCATTAATTAGCTGATTATTGGTAAATAGGCCACATATTTTAGAGTTGTCAAAGTGATGTGTTTCTCTATTAGTAATGTTATTATACTTCAAAAGCAACAAACATCGAATATCGGTTATATGGCTCTGATGTCATTCCCACTGATTCATCAGTCATGCTTGGCCCTTCTGGAGCTGAATATGATTGTGGAGAAGGTGCTGATAACCCTCAGTTGGGACATTTTACAGATGGTTTAAAGATGTCAGCAATAGTGTCCTGATGTTAGACGCAGAGATATGTCAGGCCTTACTTTAGGATAAAAGCTGACTGTTATATTTGCCTCAGGGATCTGAGATTATAAATAATTATGAAAATATTGTTATTCAATAGACATGACAATGATAATTTAAGGTAAAGTGTTTCTACAAAAACTGATATTTTGCCCCTTTGGTAAGCATGCTTCAGAAAACTTTTCCTTTCAGCAACACTCTGCAAGTTTGAAATGAAAACCAAGCACACACATTCAATTTATCTCAATAGCTTTATTTCACAGATAACTTGTACCATCTGTCTAATTTGTTGCAATTTCCAATGATTGCATTGGCAGCCATGTTAGCTACACTGCACTTGGGATCTGTCTTGGGATCACAGCAGACACAGTCAGTGATTAATAAATCAACTGGATTAAGGCAGATTAAGTAGAGGTTTACTTTAATGTTGAATTTGGCTCTTAGATTGCAGGAAGACATGACATACCCTAACCCTCCACTCTTTTGAGTTTCTCCTCACTTCCTTTGTTTCCTTTCTCACTTCCAATCTAGTATTGATTCAAGATTATAATCTTTAAATGTATTAAAACTACACTAATTACCTCCACGCTCACCCTGTCAATACTAGGTCAGTTTTTTTTTGGTCTGTTTGCGTTTGAGCTGGGTCTTCAAGGCCAGAAGGTCAATGTAGAGGATCTGATTGAGGACAGCAGAGGCACAGAGCAACCCGCCGTGCACAGCTCCAGCCAGGCCATTACAGAACACGTCCTGCCCTGCGCGCACACAAACATACACACACACAAATTGTGCAACTGTGTCAGTTTCTGCAGAATCTAGACTAGATTAAAACTGTCCGTCATGTCACCTGTGAGGAAGAGTCCGTCGATTGGTGTCTGTGGTCGTGTCCGAGCAACCGTTTCTGGGTTGAAGCGCTCCAGGTTGTGTTCAGCGCCGTACATCTCGCCTCTTGGAGCTCCCAAATAGTGGACATTTGTTAGAGGAGTGGCAGCATCCACCATCACCACCTGAATTTTCATACATACACTTTGTATTCATGAGGGAAAGTACATCAACAGGAGTTGGTGACCACTGCAGAACTGTTTGTCGATATAATCAATCAAATCAAAATCTATTTGTATAATATTTGTATGTATTTCTGTTGCCAGAAATAAGCTTTATGAATCGACATCGTTCCAAACCAAAACGATAAGCTATAAGAAGCTGTAGCGGCTCTATAGATAAAGAGGGAACCACAAACGTTTGGTTTAAATAAGAACAATTTGTCCTGTTTTAGTTTTGTATGACAAATAATCTGTGGCCATCTCAACACACCTGAAAACTCATCACCATTTATGTGACCTGATGTAAACAAGAAGCAGAGAGTCTACTCTGCACTTGGTTTGTGAGTTGTAGAAAATACATGAGAAGTAAGACCATGGATTTCTTCACTTGGACCGACAACAAGGTGGATCTGTTACTAAAAGGAAGGGTTAGCAATGCTGTCAATTCTTCATCAACATTACATTCACTACTGGGAGTAGGGTTGTGAGGAATTAGCTCCAATCAGGAAGCAAACATGGGGGCGTGTGTCATGGTTACTGAAAGTCTCCCTGAAACAGTCAAAACTAATACTCACCGCTAGAGTTTTCAAAATAAGAACATGTGTATTTTGAGCCTTGAAACTCCAGAGTAGTGTGCACCTTAAAATTTGAAATGCATCTGCTTGGATGGACATGTTAAGTTAGTTGTTAATTTCTTCAGCGGTCAAGCAGAGAAAGTGGTAACTTCCATCTGTTGTTTGTCTGAGTGAAGTAGTTAAAGTCCTTACATATGCATACAAGCTTGACATAACAGCATAAACACTGTACCTTTTCTCGCAGTTGTGGAAATATGGTTAGTGCCCAGTCAAGCATCTCTTTGGCCATGCTGTTTTTCAGATCCAGGTAGTCCTGTCCCCTCTTGCCAAGTTTTGTCCCCTCCCATTCCTCGAACCACTCATAGCGAGCCATGGTTAGCAATGTCATACATGACTTACCTGCAGAGAGATTGAGATAAATAAAAAGCGTCAGTTCATATATTAATCTGTAAAAAAAGAAAACTCTCCAAGAGGCCTTCAAGTTGAGTTGGAGTTATTTTCTGACAGTAAATGGGATCACATTCTCACCAACAGAATCCATTAGATGTTTTTATCTCAACAGTATTGGGACACTTTAAAGCCTCTGACAACCTGCTGTCGCCCTTAATGTTCCAGCATATGTATATATTTATGATTGGCAGAATTGATCGTCATTAGAGGAAGTTAAACATTTCAGAAAGCTTTGTCATTCAAGACAAGAAGGGTATAGGTTAGGGGCAGAATCATAACATGTTTATTGTTACAACTGACAGTATCCATGAGACGGTCAGCTAGAAATTAAAATACTTCTTTTGTTTGATTTTTGTGGGAAATCAAAGTTCCACTGCAAATTTCTGAGATGGATAACTTGTCTTTTGAAATGTTGAAAAGTTGCATTACTGTAGGCAGTTAGTAGGTGGCCAAATCGGACAAAGACCAATACGGAAGGGGGATCATGTTCACCTGTGATAAAGTGGTTGCAGAAAGCCAGGAGAGGAATCTAAGATGACAGCTAATAAGTGAAATTTACATCTGCAAACAAGAATGACATTTTGTTACCTGGCTGTCGGATATTGGCTGTAGGATCCTTAGCAGATGGGGAGGTGATGAACATCATGGGAATGTTCCCCAAAACTTGATCTCTGCTTAGGGAGGAGTATCGCTCCATTCTTCACAGTTTTGTTTAGACAGAAAGACAAACACATTGAGTGATCCAGAAAATTTGAAAATATAAAGACGACGTGTTATAGTCAGCTGTGGAATTGAAGAGAAAAGTACAAAGATGGGGAAAGAAAAACAATATATTTAAAAACCTACAGAGAATCCAAGTCGTTGTCTTTATACATCCAGAAGTTGGTGGAAACGATGCCCAGCTCCTCTTTGGTTCCATCCAGACCAACAAAGACCAAGAAGGAACCCATACCATGCCGTACCTTACCCAACAGTGACTGGATCTCTATGCAAACAAACACATTTTGGGAAATATGCAGTATAAAAAGACGACAAATGAGAAAAAAGTTCAATGTCCTGTTCATATATGCTTTACCTGGTTTGTCCTGTATTGGCTTAGGTAGAAACGTCTGGAGGGTGTTGAAGATGCCAGCATTGGAAATGACAACCGGTGCATGGACCTCAATCTCTACTTGTCCTTTACGCACTGTCACACCTGATACAAACACATAACATTGCTTATATAGAGCTTAATATGATTGCATGGTAGATAAAGACTTATTAAGGCCCTGACAATACAAAATAAATACTAAAGGGAATGGATCTTAAACTATAAGCTGTATTCTTTAGATGTTTCACCTACTGATTCCAAAATATCTCCTTAGGTTAATGGAGCACATTTACATTGTATCATTTTAGGAATCATGCATTATATTTCCCTGAAGTAGAATGTAAAAGGGGGGCCAACAATAAACCTGGGTGGGACCCCAAAAAAGAGGAGCATGAGGGAAGGAAGCATCACTGAGTACAACACAAACAAACTGTTAGATCTGAGATGAACCAAGTCAACTCTTTTAAACAGCGTGACAGATTAATTGATACCAATAGCTCAGCACAGTGAGCACAACACATGTCTGGAACTGGGTAACCTCTACCAACCAGTCAAGTGAGTTTGTGCTACTGGGGATGAGTAAAGCCAATGAAGCACGAATCAAATCAACCTCAGTAGGTTTGTTTCCTTTTTTCTCATCTTGCTGGCACTGACATGTAAAAGTGTCATCTGTTAGTAACAAGCACATCAATATGTGTGAAATACTTTAAAAGTTTGAAGAAAAAAATAATGTTTTCTTTAACTGATACGTTTGTTCAGACCTGAAGGGAATGCAAATGACTCGAAATGTGCTTTTGGAGCTTTCTGACTTTTTCTTCTGACAAGAAATAAGCTCTGTGTCAGGGAGGCAGTGTTTTACCGTGGACCACAACGAGCTGCGCACACTTGCATGGAAAAGACCACTACCCCATGAATCCGTGCACTCCCCCTTTCTCACCATAGGCCTTCCCCTGCTGGTTGAGCAGGATGCGTTGAACCGGAGCCCTGACCAGCACCGCGCCCCCTGCTTGCTGAATGACAGAGATGATGTGAAAGGCAATCTCACTGGCGCCCCCTCGTGGGTAGTATGCACCACGTTTGTAGTGGTGAAGGAGGAGAGCATTGATGAGAAAGCTGGACTCTTTCGGAGGGACCCCTTCAAGAAAATTAAAGAATAAAGATCACTGTAGAAGACTTACTCAGTATGTAATCTGTTATCAGTGCATGTTTGTGTATGTATATGTGCAGCACCATAGAACAGGTAGGCAGACAGGGCCTGCAGGTCCTTGTTCTGTGTGAGGCGGGACATCATTTCAGAATGGCTGGTTGTTGCCAGGCTGAACACTTGAGATATTCGATGTAAAAGGCCATTATTAACCAGGAAATTAACCAGCCAATAGGGTATCATCTTCAAGATGGCGATAAGCGGTGTCCGCTGTGAGGCTAGCTGCAACAGGACACAATACAAGCATATTTATTAATCAGAAGAAGTTAGGGATGAGGAATGAGGAGTGGGGATTGGCTAGCTAGGGTAAGAATATCAAAGTAAGCCAACAAGAGGCTGAGTAGGGTGGGTCATGTCTGGGTTTGCCTTCCTGGAGAAAATATTGACTGATCTTTACCTAGATAACTGAACTTACTAAGAAATACAAACAAATATAGCCCATAACTGATTGTGAATTTGGAAAAAGGAAGGGAACTATTCAAACAAAGATTGCAGTAGAAATGACCCTCTGCCACTACATCCCTGGTAACCAGCAGCTCAGGTAGTAGTGGTAGTTCAGCGCTTCATCAGTGAGCGCTCCGTCCCCCACCCCCGTCTGATGGGGACAGAGAACTGCCTCTTCCTACAACTTCAGGTGAAGATGTCAAACCCGATGAGCACTTTATAATAAAAGAACCTTGTAAACTATGTTAATGACATACTGTGTAGTTATTTCCATAGTAGTATTTTTTTTTTTAAATTGTAATATTTATCCTGTTACCCTGAAAAATAATTTTAATTTTACAATGGTGGCACACTCCACTACGAAGTCTGTTGTCTGAAATTTGATTGCGTGAATGGACAAGGGAATAGTTAACTCAAAATGTATATCCATGATAGTTGCATCACCTCCTCACCTCTCCCCCCTTCTCATCCTCCATTCCATCGTCAATATAAATAGCTCCCCCTTCCATACCTTCATTAATCTCATGAATTCATCAATGGCCTCCTCCTCTCCTGGAAACTGCTTCTTTAGACTTTCGGCCATCTCAGTCTTCCCTGAATGAATATGGTATTCCCTGAAAATTACAGAAAAGTCAGGTGGGACAAGTCCTCTCAAAGTGCAATTTAAACAAATAAAAATAAAGATAATTTATTAACTTAGGGGTAACATTGAAAAGTATTATGAAGAAACAGAATTCATAATCAAATGTTGTTGGATATTGCATGTAACTCCTGGTAATGAATTCAAAATGTAATGTATAGCTAAAAAAAAGAAGGGCAACCAAAAGGTCAAAAGAAACAGCGAAAATGTGATTCTGTAATAACTGTACCTGCGTTGGTCCTCCTGACCCAGGATCAGTGTGTCAAACTGCTGTCCCAGACGTGTAAACTGCAGCTGACCCTCTGTAATCTGATCCATAGTAATCCTGAGCAGGCTGTTCTCATGAAGCTGGCCCAGGTAATGGATACCTGGTGGAGTTAAATCAGATATATGAAATGATTCAAAATATAAAACAAGAGACATATGTGTCCCAAAGTGAGTTTCAGAAGGAATCATTCTCAGGATTTTAATGAATGGAGAGGATCTTAAAGTTGGAAAAGGATAAAGAATTAACAGCATAGAAAAAACAACTCTGTAAAAGGTATTCAGATGTTATCAGTCCTTCCTGTGTCCAACATGAGAGTTTTGGAAGGGACTAATTAAACTGATTAAACAATTTCCTTCTTTGTAGTAACCCTAACCCTGCCAGAAGTTTTTCGTTAGGATAAAGTACAAAAACTGCTGTAATTATGGAACATGCCAGAGCAGATTCACGTTTTTAATGATCGTCAGTTGGACTTGTCAAACGCCCCAAGGTACCAATTATGAATGGAAACATATCTATCACATTTTTTACGCTGTCAAAATAAATGAAGGATGGATCATATCAACAGTGCTAAAACCTCAGATAGCAAATGGTGAAATGGAAAAAGAATCAACAGGCGAGGATCATTAATGACGCTACAGATGTGTTGTGCCTCAGATTATGAAGTGTCATTACATCATGTATCTGATCTCTGCTCGTTTCTTCTGTAAAGACCTCAGTGACACAATGAGTGACTTTTCAGTCATTGTGAATTATGATATTCTGGACAATACAGTAAGTAATTGCACACAATAGTTTAATAATTAGATTAATTACCCTTAGATTAGAATTTAAAAACAGTAATTGCTTCTATATAGCTCCATGTGTTAAACCAATGCTCTCTGTAAAACAAGTTATATACACATATCCACAGCAACTGAATGCCTCCATCTGATTAAAGGCTGTATTTAACAAGTAGAGTTTTGTGGGGATATTACGGTTTAGACTGAAGCAGGGCTTTGTGTGACAGCATTAGTTATGGCAAAATAAAAATATAGAAGAACTCAGGACATGATGCTAGCAGGAGAACATGTGTGGCCGGATGTGGTGAAAGCAAATGTTAAAGCAGTCATTACATGTTTTACTTCACATTGAAAACTGAAATTAAATGTTCTCCTTTTTTATTTTCTCCGGTGGCTAATTTATTAGAATGGCGAACTGATCATTTCACGAACTTCGTTGTTTGTGTCTGCGATTTATTTTTGATCAGGAAACTCAAATCATACTGAGAAACCAGAATTTTTCTCAGTATGCTTATAATGTGAGACAGCAACACTTTTTGGCTTAATAGTCCTTACACAATGTGCATGGGTGTGGTTTTGATCATATATAGACGTTGCCATCTTACCCACATCAAACTCAAATCCCTTATTCTGGAAGGTGTGGGTACAGCCTCCAGCCTGATCATGTTGCTCCAGAACTAAAACTTTCTTCCCGGCTTTGGACAAAAGTGCTGCCGCCGCCAAACCTCCCACACCACTGCCAATCACCACCGCATCCAGAGCAGGGGGAACACGGTCCACACGGAAACCTGCAAAGAGACACAGAAGAGAGTCTTTGAAAATCAGTCCGGTGGAAGATTTTGTGGTCAGTCAACATAGACCACTACTCAAAGCTTTCAGAGGGGGTCTGCAGTCAAAAAAGTCTTTGGATGAAACCACCATCTTCCACTTCAGTCCCAGGAGACCATAGGTTACCACATAAGAAATTGTATACTTTGCTTGCACCTTGAGTTCCAGCACACAGCACTGATTATAGATGATTGATTCAGACAAAGTAAATGGTTGTAATCTGAATTATAATGTGCATAATCATTTGGCCATGTTGAAGTGTTGGGGGGTTACTTTTATATTTAATTTCACTACAGATTAACAGAATACATGCCTTTAAATGTAATTCATGAGGTATTAGCTTTGAGCTCATTCAAAGCAAATATAGCATTTTTGGATTCCTCAGTATTATATCGCATTATAACACTGCAGCATTCTCACAACAAAAGCCATTCTACTTTTTGTCAATTTGCTTGTCAGAAAAACATTAATTACCTTTCTTCAGCCTGTCATCCCTCTGTTTGCTGTCTGTGACCAAGGGTCCTGGTGGCCTCACGCACTTCTCACTGAACAACTTGTAACGCTGTCGAGTGGTCAGGAAGAAAATGACCGCCACCAGCAGAACACAGCCCAGTATACTGAGCAGCCACCACATGGCAGAAGAGAGCTTTCTACCAACTATACAAAACCTAGGTGGCTAGTGGAGAGAGCAGGGTGGAGAGGAAAGGAAGAGACAGGAAGACAGGAGTCCAGAAGAGGAGGCAGAGAGGAGGAATACAGTGATGAAGAGAGGGTAGGAGAGAGGGATGAGGAGAGAAGTGGCAAGACCAGAAAGCAGAAAGCTATCCTCCGACAATGTCGCCTCCCAAGAAGAGCAGTAAATTGGAGAGGGGAGGGATGAAGGGAACGATGAAGTGGGGGAAAAGGAGGATATGTTCATAAAGGTTATAGGAAGAGCAATGATTGGACATCAAACACATGACTTTTTGAAAGTCTTATATCAAAGATAACAGCAGATAACATTCTCCACCCCAAGGTCATGAGACTGGCTGACACGGACAGAGAAGAGAGAGATGATTGTTAAGCGTTTCATCAGACTCGGGTTTTCCAATCACAATTTGTCGCCCATTATAGAACTGCCTTAGGATGAGTGCATTTACAAAAACGTTGCTGTATAGCTCAAGTAGTGGTTCCACTGCATGAAAGAGAACAAAGAGGCTTTGGGAACTGAGACGTTAAAGGGGCTCTCTCCTATCGTTTTCCCATCAATATGGAGGTGGATCTGTTCAGGTTTGTGGCCCTAATTCAAAGTATTTGTAACATTTTAACAAATGATAAACTGTTTGAAAACCGGAAGAGTTGGTTCCTAACTGGAGAGTTAACCGCCATGACATTATTGGCAGGGTCATAGTCTACATCAGTGGTTCTCAACCTTTTTTCAGTGACCTACCGCCTTTGAAGAAAAAATTCTGCCGAGTACCCCCTGACCAGCGCAAAGCATTTTTGGTTGAAAGAAAGATGTAATGTGATTTATTAATCCTTGTAACTAGACACATTCAAATTTAAAACTACATCAATTTCCATAACATTGCTCATTTGTAGTGGTCTCTCTTGAACTATTTGGAAATAAAAAGATATAAAAATAACTAGACTTTTATTATTATCTCAATATAAATAAAGATTTGTGCACATCAAAATAATTATCAACTTAAAGTGACCTCTTTTGGGATCATAATAAAGATATGTTATCAAACTGAACTCATGAACTTAATTATAGCTAAACACTTCTTCCCAAAAAATTAATCATTAACTTAGTTTTAAATAAAAGATTAGCTCAAAACATTTTTTTTTATATTTATCATCTTAAAATATCTTCTTTAAGGATCGAAAAGAATACTGACAGGTAGCTTGTTTCCGCTTGCTTCTGGGAGGCTTTTCGCATCGTGTCTTGAGATGACCTGAATTCAGAAAGTTTCCTCTCAAACAAACTCAGGTGGCTTAGCAATATGACTTTCATGTTTTGTCTGGAGATACCGCTGAAGAAGTGGTGGCTTAATGCCACTGTTGGCTAATCTCTCCCCACAGAAAAAAACAAAAAGTGTAAATAACCCAATCTAGGTAAATATTAATATTGGTGAAGTGTCTTTCTGTTATTTTATTGTGAAATATTTGTTCGCTTTAAGCTCATACAATTTCCGCTTTTGTATTACATGTTTTTATTTTTAAAGGGTACCGGTAGAGACGCGGACTTCTTGTTATGAGTCATTAACTTCACAAAGGAAAACTTTTACGTTTTAGCGCCCCCTCGAAGAGGCACAAGCTCTCACGGCTCTCTGCTCTGGTTTCGCCTTCTTTGGCGCTTGTCCCTCCGTGTTTCAGCAGCATTGCTGCTGCACTTCAACTCGACTCCATTGTTGAAGTTTTCAAGGCAGGTGATGACAGGCGATGACAGGTGGCTTGTGCCAGGTTGGGTCAAACCATCGGTATGGGGGAGATTCAGTTTTTTTAGGATAATTAAATTGAAAAGCCTACTGAATATAAAATTTAGTTCATAAACTTATATTATATTGAATATTTGTTAAGTAACAATTTTTCAAGGTTTTTTTGAATGGATGCTAATTTTAAATATAAAAAAAAAAAATCCCAAGTACCCCCTGGAGTACCTTCAAGTACCCCCAGGGGTACGCGTACCCCCATTTGAGAATCACTGGTCTACATGTTGGAAAGAGGATGATGAGCGTCACGATGAAGAGTGTTTTATAAAAAATTGTCTGAGAAAAAAAAAGGAGTGGTGTTTTGAAAACAGTGCCATTTTAAAACACACCCACAGGTTATCATTGTAATACACCATTTTGTTGCTACTCTTCACTTTCATTGTGCAATGTGCAGCGCCACCGCTCCCATAACGCGCACTACGCGCTGTGCGAAGGGCACCAAGTCCTGAGGGGGCACCAAAAAATAGGCAACTGAAAAATCATCATAGTTATAATAATTATGTAGACAAGCGTTTGGGTGTATCATAGGTCCGGCCTCAGCTGACAAAGGACATGAGAGCAGGGCATGCGCTCGGGACAGCACACCCGTTTATTCTCCGTTCATTTTAGAACTTCACTTATCACAGAACCCACTTCCAGTGTTGCCAACTCCTCAGTAAGGAAAGTAGCTATTGGCTGTCCTAAAAGTCGCTAGATGTCGCCAAATGACGTCATCTCCTAATTTGCCTAGTGTAATGGTCGCTATAGGACGTACAGAAAGTGAGAAAAAACACCCTAAATATGTTTAGAACTTAAAATAAGCTTTCTTCTACAGAAGCAAATTACAATCACTTCACAAAAAAATGATTCTGTTTTTCTGGGATAATTATCTCGGAAATTCTGAGACAATTGCCCAAAAAAACAAAAGTGAATTCAATACTCTTCCGTATTCTTCTGTTGATTCTTTTTTTTTTATCTTGCCATTGAAATAGGCCATCACTCATCAAAATAACTTCATGACTTTAATGCAGTATCTAGACCCACATACATAAATCAATTTTGTCCTGTATTGTTAAATGTTAGAATCTCAAATTTAATCAAAAGGCTGTTATGTGGGGTCGAACTTCTAGCTCTAGGTCCAACCCTCCTCCTCTGATGTGCGCAGTAGGATGATGTGCGCGGCAGGATGATGTGCGCCAGGATGAAGTGCACAGCAGGATGATGTGCGCCACAAGATGATGTGTGCCACAAGATGATGTGCGCTGCATGATGATGTGCAATATGTGCCAATGTGCGCCACTCGATGATGTTTGCCACAGGATGGTGTGCGCTGCAGGATGATGTGCGCCACAGGATGATGTGGGTGATGATGTGCGCCGCAGGGTGATGTGTGCCACACCATGATGTGAGCCGCAAGATGATGTGAGCCGCAGGATGAGGTACGCTGCACTGTTAAGTGGGGCGGCATTGCTAGCTCTACGTCCAACCCTCCTCCTTTATCCGGGCTTGGGACCAGCAAAATGAGTCAAAAGAGACACTCTGGCAGAGCAAGTTTTCAGTTTTACTGACCGCCTGTGAGTGCGTTTGGACGGCAGAGGGGCTCACGGCAGCACCCGCTGCTCATTGAGGACAGTAACTGCAGAACGATACGTGCTTTCACGTCAGTCTCCAAAACATCAGAAAGTCTCCAATATCACCAGAAAAAGGTCACTAGATTTGTCACTAGTAGTTTTGGACAAAAAAAGTCGCCATGAGGGTTTATAACTTTTTCGGTATAAGATTGTTTGAATATTTTGTCTCTTTCAATACTGATCCTTTTCTGTTCAGTTTTATTGAATTTGAGAAAAAATGTCTGGTTTATTTTGATACGATTCTGTTAGTTGAAGAAAAGTTTGCACTTTCAAATGTATAGTGTGTGTTGGCCATTCTGCATAATGTGTTTACAAAGTAAAGTAAAATTGTGTGAATTTTCTGCTTATAAATCTTTTCTTTATTGAAGAAGATTGCCATCTTGTATACTTCTGCTTTTATTTTACTTCGGCATCATAAAGGTGTTATGCTTAGGGCACCAAAATGGCTAGCAGCGGCACTGGCAACGTGAAAAAAACTACACGTTGTCTGGTTCACAAAATAGCATCGAGGTCCTAAGAATTCTGAACAGAGCCTGAGCTTATTTGGTGGAAAGAGGGAAATTTTGGGGAATTTTGAATTATGGTAACTTAGGTGCATGCACAGTATTTGTTGACTCTGATTTATGACTATTTTATTTCAAGTCGCAGTGCCTGTGTGGACAGCTGCATGTTGAAAAAAAAAAAATAATAATAATAATTTGTGTGTAATCAGGGTGTAACCAGGATGCAACAGTTGTCAAATTAAACAATTACAGTTTTCCCCCTGTGCTTTTGCATGAAAAGTTATTTATTGGATCCAGAAGTGGTTTTTCATAGTTCAAATACTTTGTCTTGCAGAGAACCTTTTCGAAGAGTTTCCCAACAACTGGATTTCCAACACGTGGCTTCAACATGCATCATTCTGGCTCTGATTCAAACCAGAAACTGGACGTTATTGTGGGAATAAAGTGTAGAGGTTATTTTAGAATATAGGATATGAAGAACTGAATATCCCTTGTATGTTTGAGATTACATCTTAGCAGGTGTTATCGGCCACCAGCGCATGTTAGGGACATAACCTCAGTTGTGCACCTTAGTGTCATCAAGTGTTTTGGCCTTGTGATCTACAATACAGGACCGAACTTGAGGTCAGAGGTGTAAAGTAACGAATAACATTTACTCCAATACTGTCATTGAGCAGTTTTTTTGTATACTTTGTAATTTTTTGAGAAGTTTTTGAAATGGGTAATTTACTTTTACTGAAGAAGTTTTTGACTGAAGTATTTTACTTCACTACATTGGAACTTACATCCGTTACTGACTAAAAAAGAACATAGTTCAAGGCGCAAGGCAATTCTCACTGCAGTGGAAGATGCTGCATAGAGTGGATGACGTTCCCTCACGTGCACGTTCAACATATGAAAACTGATCGTAAAGTTCACTAAATATGCGCAACATGCAGGGAGCCACTGCAGAGGGGCTGAAGAGCCGAGGGTTGCGACCCCTGGTTACGGCGAAAGAGCGATTTGTTTCCTGTCCCGCCGTTAAAGAGATGCGGACGTCAAAACATTAGTTCGGCTACAGTTTGATAATCACTGAGCTACACAGGGCCGGCCCTAGCACATTTGGCGCTCTATGCAAGCTTCACTCCTGGCGAAAATGGAATTGCAACTTTTAGACGGTGTCTTGCCCTGTAAGACTGCATTTCTTTTCAAATAAACACAACAACGATCGCAACGACATGGTGCAAGCATTCGATTTAGACAGCCTCTCTCCTCAGGTAGAAGGAAAACATTCCGTAACGTTTTAGCTAGACCTCGGCCGCCTGCGAGCGACTCTTCAGCTGTGCTGGATTGCTGTTCACTGCAAAGCGAGCCCGGATGAGTCCTACTCACCATGAAAATCAGCTGCTGCTCAAACTCAACAAGAAGTTTGTAGACTAGTGCTCTAAAGGTGGACCAAAGTTTAAATATACAGTGGGACAGCGGCATTTTAACTTTTAATTTTAGCTGTCATGTTGTTCATGTCTTGACATGTCCTCTCAAAAGTTCTTAAATGTTGTGTTGACATGTTAAATGTCATTGCACTTATATTTGTAAAGATTCTCCTTTAATTAAAAATAACGTGTTTGGATTGGGCTGTGATTATGGGGCGTGTTTCAACCGAATCAGGAAATAAAATTCCTCTTCGCTCAATTCGATAGACCTACAACCAATCAGAGCAACGTAGTATGTGACGTATGTTAAGTGACGCATTGTGAGTTATTTACTAACGCCGGGTTCACACCGGACGCTGAAGCGATGCCGAAGCAATGCCGAAGCGATGCTTCAGCGCAGTTGGTACTTTTACTTAAGTAAAATTTCAAAGTAAAAAGGTACTTTTACTTGAGTACAATATTTCTGTACTTTTTACACCTCTGCTTGAGGGTTCGCTGAGGCTAATGGAAAATCTGACTGGCTACTGGCTTGTATGGCAGCACTGTGTTGCTATGTGTGAATAAATGTGATATGATCTGTATATCAGTTATGTATGTCAAATGTTATTAATCATTTTAGTCCCCTGAATTTCCTGCTGTTGTTTTGTATTGAGCATTTTATAACAATTTTAGCATACAAATAAAAAAAAAAAATAGTATAAACACATCTTTATGTTAAAAAAATGTAACACACTTCATGTGTTAAATGCTCTAACACACTGGAAGTGTTAAAAGCAACACAATTGTGTTGTCCTAGAATATACACTCTAGTTTTGAGAGGGATCCTTACTGTATATGTGACGACTTTCGCTGTATACCAAATTAATTTATTTCTATTAATCTTCTTTGGAGCATTAATATATAATATAAGTTTCAACATCTGATTCCACAATAGTCATCCATACATCCAAAATACAAGATTCAAGCCTAGTCTGTTGCTAGAGTTGTGTTTTCTGAAGAGAGAGGCTGCTGATATTTTCTGTGGATGAGATGTCATGTCTGTGTCAGGCCTGTACTAGAATGAGGACTCAGATGCATAGGATTCACGTGCCAGCACACTTTATTGAAATCAGTTCCTCTATGCAGAGTGACAAAAGATCGGACTATGAAAAAACTCACTTAATCTATTCTAAACACTCACTAGAAAAAGGAGGTTTTAAAACATAAATCGCTCCCGAAGAAGGTCAAAACAAAAGGCTAGAGCAAGAAATCAAAAGCGCTCCCGAAGGAGGTAAACCAAACTATGAAAACGGGACAAAAGAAAACGCTCACCTAAAAAGGAGGCTCAATAAACTAACTAACTCTCTCTAAACATAAATCACTCCAAAAGGGAGGAAGAAAAACAGATTACCAAAACAACACAAAACGAAGCTAAACTAGAAAACTTTAACAAACCAAAAATCACTCTCAAGGAGGAAACAGAAAACAACTTACGCGGCTTAGCAAATATCAAGGCAAACACGACTATGGCTGTGGACAAGGGCTTAGGTGCACGAACAAGAACGAAACACTTCGGCACAAGATAAAGGGGAGACGCAGACTATAAGCACATGAGGGTGAAGGGAACAGGTGGAAACAATCCGGAATCAGTGACACATGAGGAAGGGCAAGTGACCTGAAACGAGAGGGGAGTTAGGATTTCAAAATAAAACAGGAAGTTACGAGAAAAAAACCCAAGACAAGACAGACCTCACCACGGTGTGACAGTCTGTCTCTCTGCTCGTCTGATTGGCCAAGATTTCAACAACCTTACTCTGCAATGTACGAGCGCAATCCGCAAAAGTTACAGCAACACTGATTTTGTTGTTGATCACTGTGTTTCATTCCAGGCTGAAACGACGCTCAATATTTCCCACTTGTTATGTAGAGAGGAAGAAGGGATCAAAAAAACGATGCTACTAAGTTATAATTTGGGAAATACAGGATTCAGTGTCCTTAGTGTTTGAACTGTACTAGCTTCCGACAGATAGTCTTTTTTAATTTGTCTATTGTATGTTGCAAATCATAGAAAAATCAATACCACATTCTAATTGCACTGAATAAGTGAAGATACAGACAACATGGTTTATTGCATTCATGAGACTTTATAGAAAAGAAGGAAACAGTGAGGTTTTGGGATGTTCTTGAGAGAGAAAAAAAATGTTTATCTCAACACTAATACTCCACAGATCCAAATATAGCTGTCAGACAAAAATCTGCTGAAGCCACTTTTAAAAGCATTGAGTGTAGACTGAGAGAGCAATATAACTGTCAGTCAACCGCAGTACATCTGTTTGACAAACATCAATTTATCATTGTACATTAAAAGTTGCAGTAGCTGCCACAATTAGAGATCTGAGTACAAACAAGCTGCTCAACGAGCTTCTTGCGTTTGGCACCATGGACAGTGTTACATGTACTGTGGCCTGAGGGAGGAGCACCACACGACATCAGAAAAGCAAATGAGACCACACCAATTTTTTGTGAAGTTTTCAGTTGTGCTGTTCACTCGAAGGCCGCTACACATGTCTTTACTGACATTCAGAAAGTTATCACAAAAGTGTCACATACTGTAAATACAAGGCAAGAATCTCATACCTACTATATGAGTATCTATTATTACATTGTGCATCTAGATGCAGTCTACAAACTGTGAACAACTGAGTGAAGAAATACAACAAAGATTTTGAAGTATGCGACAAAAAAAAAGTGCAAAATTACGAACAATGGCATATGCAATATATACAATGTTTACTGTGTGTATATGTGTACTTGTATGGCATGGGTTTCTCACTATGTACTGGTCCTCTCTAAACAATCCTGGGGCTATTGAGTGACACTTGTTAATACTTGATTTGTGTTCATGTACAGTGTTCATGTACAGTATTAATTTGTGTCATTTGCCACATTGTGTTTCCATTAACCTTTCCCAACCAACCACACACTTTATACTATATTGGAAAGTTAAGCTCTTTGTTCTAACCAGCTTACAAATGCAATCACAAACTCATTAGCTTAGGTTGCTAATCTGAACCAATTTTCATGCAACCGTTCAAGAGAGTGATTTTAATACCATTGGATCATTTCTAATAATTGTGTGTAATCCAAGTCGCCTCTGTGATGCAGCCTTAAAAAATGTATTATCTGTGGCAAAGCAGTGCAGTTAAAGGTTCAGTGTAAAGGACTTAGTGGCATCTAGTGGTGAGGGTGCAGAATGCAACCCCATGACCCCCTTCACGCTTATCTTCAAAAACATGTAGGTGAAACCAAGGCAGCCTTCAGGTCATGTAAGAAAATGAAACACTCTCTATACAGCCAGCGTTTGGTTTGTCTGTTCTTGACTACTGTAAAAACATTACAGGGCAACATGGTTGACTCTGTCAAAGAGGATCTTCTCCCTAGGAATATTGAAAGGCCTCATTCTAAAATTACTAATCCACAATGATTCTTTAGTTTCAGATTAAACACATTATATATGAAATTATGAATATGAATATTGTCTTTTACGATAGATCCACATAAAACGTTCACACTTGTCCTTTAACAGGTACATCACAAGGACAGAGTAATGGCTCAGGAAAATAAAAACATTTTTGTGAAGCAGAAATATGAATGAAAAGTCTGGACCTACTGTCTTTGCATCAATGCGTGATGCGCTCCAATCAGGAGATATTCATTTGGTGAGTGACATTGGTGAATTCATTACGTTCACTTTGCACGACTGTGAAACATTGGTTTCAAATACATGTACTAAATACCTGTAGTCAGCAAATTTTGCACTATTATCTATGTTTAAATAAATAGGAATTGCACATACTGATCTAGATGTAGCTGTACTGCTGTCTTGTTAGCTAGGATATTGTTTAAGATAATCGAAACCCAGAGACCTAACCCTAACCGTTGCATATACCATTACTGAATAATTCAATTCTGAACGCACACGCATATTTGGACAATATATCATATCCCCATTTAACCCCCAATATGGTCTTGTCCTTTCGTTATGTTGTGTGATTGTCATTGAATTGAATATGCTCATCTTCTGACCACCTCTATTTGCCTGTGAGTGTGTGTTTAACGAGTAACTACATTAAACAAAAAAACAGAAAGGCAAAGCTACACTCATTACCACTGACCAAGGATGAAATGAGT
The DNA here is from genome assembly GCF_949316205.1 of Platichthys flesus. NCBI lineage: Eukaryota > Metazoa > Chordata > Actinopteri > Pleuronectiformes > Pleuronectidae > Platichthys > Platichthys flesus. The sequence continues at coordinate 19,626,489 of NC_084960.1, forward strand.
GAGGTTAACTTACTGTTGTCAGCTGATCACACTGAAGAGCTGCGTGTGTTGGATTAACTGTATTCTACTTTTGTGTTGATGTTAGATTTGCTTCTTACTGAAAAGGTAAGTCAAGTAATCGAATGTATAGGTTCAATGTTTTGTCTGATAAAGTAGAACATCATAGCTTGTAGATCAAGTGTGACCATCAGCATTGTCAACTCTCATGAAATGTAAACAATGACAGTCTGCTGATGATCGTCAGTAATGGCACAAATCATGAACAAAAACATTACAAAAATCCAACGCACATGCTTGCGCACGCTTGCGCACGCTCACACACACACACACAGACTAACAGATCGATGTGTATGTAAAATCTGTGAATTTCTGACATTCAGGGCTTCAATCTTTTGTTGCATTCTTCGTTTCTTCTCGTCCTTCCTTCCTGTTCTCAAAATATAATCCTGTGTAACTATGGATGCTTTATTCTACACTTTTTCAAAAAAATATTCTGTAATTTATCTTGCAGAGCTGTTGCTTTAGTAATAAAAATGTTTTCTCATGCAAAACTACCGCTAAGGGAAAACTTAATCTCTGTGGAAATGTATGAAACTCTAAATAACAACATCCATTATTTATACAGTGGTATATTTTCAGTGCCTTCGCTTTCTTTCTTGCTCCTTACATTCCTCCCCTCCTCTGTCCTCCACCCCGTCTTTCTAAAACACCCAGGTGACGGGGACCCACTGTGGGTTTTTGGACACCGTTTCCAGGGCGGCTTTGACCGTGCGGTAGGTCTCATCCAGGTTGTCATTAACAATGCTGAGATCAAAGAAGTGACCATATGCTGCCTGGATTTTAGCAGTCTCGTCACACGTCCTCTGCATCTCTTCATCCTGAGACCGGAAAAAGAAAACAGGAGTTTGGTTTTCTTATAGAGTTTATACTGTCTTCGCTGCCTTCTGAGCATGTTTTCACTTGATGCTTTTGAGAATACGGCTGTTTCTTACCGTCAGTGTTTTAGTAACAACTTCTGCATCTACAGCGGACTGGTTCATTGCCTTGAGCACATCGAAGTCTGGAGACTGGAGGAACACCACGTAGGGTAAGAACTCAGAGGTCCTCAGCACTTTGAGAGACTAGAATGCAAGAACACACAAAGCTGTTTTATCTCTCTGGCTTTTTTTTTTTAGAACAGCTGGGTTTCGCCCAATTGACTAGTTAGAGTTTCCAGAGAAGTGACAGTGAATGACTCACTTTGTCTTACAATGTCAGCTGATATAAGATGCCCTCGAGACAGACCCATGATGCTTAACTCACTGAATTGACTGACTGTTAGAGGCAGCGCCAAGCTGATCTAACTGACTATAAATATTCAAATTTCAAACCAGCATGATGTCATGCAGAGCCGCACACTTAAAATGTTTTTTGTGGACAACATTTTTGAGGCTCTTCTGCAAACCAGTACAATTCATAATTGATTAAGTGACAACTGATCACAATTTGTAGTCTGGCCAGACATGTCATGTTTAAGAGGCCAAAAACATGCATTGGGAAGCCCCCATGACCTTTGACCATCTAAATCTTATCGGTTGATCAGTGAGTCTAAGTGAACACAGCGTCAAATGGATTCTCTCAAGACATTTTAACATAAAGGCAAAATGGGTTTGTCCTTGACCTTTAACGACCAAAATGAATGTGTCAGATGTAATGCAAATTCCCTATGTTTGTTCCAGATAAATAGAAAGATCATGCGGTCACCATTACCTTAACATTTTACCATAAATATTTTTTATTGGAGTCCAAACTGGACAAACTAAACACCTTGTAACACCCAGTTTATTTATTAATAGCCCGTACACGTAATAAACCACATACAAATCTGCAGCTTTTAAAACATTTTCTACAAATGTAATAGCTATGAACTTATACACCCGCCAATGGGTTTGAGTCGGCTCATAAGAAAATATCAATGACAACTGAAGGCTCCCACAGGTTCTCTTTCATGTTTGGAGGTGGAGGGTGAGGTGAGGGGTATTCAGCTGCAACATGCAACTTCACCACTAGATATCACATTCTACACACTGAACCTCAAGTCATTCCATTTACACCCTATTAGAAAGATTCAAATTTGTATTAATCAGAGTGAGCAACTCTTATTTAATCATTCATTTTGAACACCATTGACTTGACTTCATATAGCTGAATGTGTAATATCACCTGAGGGTTGGCATCCAGAATGCAGATGCGTCCTGCCTCCACCACTTCATGAATGGAGTCGATCTTGATTCCATAGTGGCTGCCGTCATACTCTCCATGTTCAAGGTAGCGCCCATTCTTGATATCAGTTTCCATTTTGCTGCGGCTGGTGAAGGCATACATCCGACTTTCCCGCTCATCTTTTTGGGGCTTTCTGGAGGTATCTGAACAGACACAAACCCACAGTCATGTATTCATAAACATGCATTCTCCGTTCATTTCTTCTTTAAATTATTAACACTTAATGAAGTTGTCATAATTCAGCTTAACACATATATGATAGTATGTATTAGCTTGTTTCAGCTGTCCGAACATGCTGCTTTTGAAATATTTCTACAGAAAGTTTTGAAATCCTGAAAGATTTTCCAGGAAATTCCCTCTGGTATGAGGTCATAGTATACTTTCCTAGTTACTACACACTATACAACTGTCTGACCAAGAGAACAGCACCAAAACTCGGTTATCTCAGGTAACAAATCTTCTCAAACATGACATTACATACATGGGATGGTGGTACCAAAGAGCTGTGGATCTTTCAGTAAAAGCATGTTCTTCAGTCTCCGCCTCCCCACACCCTGGGCCCCAATCACGATCAGAGTTTTCCTCTTAAAAGGTGGGACCTTGGCTACCTCCTCATACAGCAATATCTCATGTCTGTCAAACTCTGAGAGGAAGAAAGAGAAGACAAAAATTTTAGTTGGAAACCAAACTAGATTAGGTAAAAACATATAACTTCGGTACTGGGTTCTGCAGATGTAATTTTAAAGGGCTGGTTTTTTACCTGCATTTTTGGTGGTCACGTACATCACTTTCTTCTTCTTCTTCCCTCCAACACCAGTACAAAGATTTCCTGTCACATAAAAGCAGCTTCACATCAGAGTACTAAAGTCATGCTAGCACCAGCTTATCAGGGGCATCCGCTTCTTCATTCATAAACTAAAACTTAACCTTCATTTAACTTAAAAATGGTCATTGTATTTTACATTAATAATCACATTAGTTATTTGATTTTAAATTGGGAAAGTGTGTGCAAACATGCACAACGACTTAACAACACATGGAAAGATTTTCACCAAACTAAAGTGAGTATTTCTTTATTAATCCACATTTTTAAGTTTTTCTTCGTAATTTTTCCTTTACATCCCAAGATAGCTGTTCAGTTGGCTGTTGATGTGTAAGACGCTTCCTTTAGAGCTCTTGAAAATTGTTATTTTCTTGAAAAACCTGACTAGCGATTTTCAGACATGTCCTCTAGAGAACTCCAAAGAATGGGGAATTTCTCTGCTGTTTGCCTTTCACACATGCACAACACAGCAGGAGATTCTCAGAACAGACAGATTCACAACAGCAGAGAATACCTCTGCAGGATTCAGGCAAAGGGTGGTGCTGCAGGCAGAGCAGGACATCACATATGAATTGTTATCACCTCAAATATCGACTCCTCCAGACTTTCTGCAGACTTTATTCTACGGGTGGCCAAAAAGTCCGGAGGCTATAACTCAGATATTTGCTTAGATCCGAATCAGAATCAGAATCAGAAGTATTTTATTGCCAAGTAGGTTTACACCTACAAGGAATTTGCTCGGGTTTATTGGTGCTAACAATGAACATAGAAACATAAAACGCAATAAATACAACATACATAGGAAAAGCAATAAAAAATAGAAAACCAGTACTGTTTACTTCTTATTTACTCACTTTTTTCCAATATTTATACAAATTAGCATTTATTTTGACATAAATAGCATTTATTTTGAATCTGCTGATGATTGAGTACTTTATTTAGATTATTAAGTGATTTATAATTCCTGATATATTTCTCGATGAGGATATTGATAACCACTGATGTGAAATTGAACAAATTTATGGATTCTTGCGTTATCATTTTGGATCTCAGTAGTTCGCTTTCATGCAAAGCCCACTATCGCCTGGATATTCCGTCTACACATTTCTTGTTATGTCAGTAAATTCTTCAGACATCACACTTCTTGTTTTGCAGAACATAGACAGAGCAGCATTATTTGGGTGATTTTAAAATTTAAATCTATCTTTGAGCCTGGGGACTGTTAAAATTCTCAGATTATTTGGTATTTGGAGCATTTCAAATTTATATGATGTTTTTAGATCTGGTCTTTCATCAGATGGCAGTGTCCAACAGCAAGAGGACTTACAAGAAATGTCAATAACTAATTTCTTTTTTCTACGTTTTCATAATTTATTGCTTCCTGTTACCTGCTGGTGCCAGTTCCACATCTCTCTTAACGAATGCTTTCCTTTTCTCCTCGAGCATCTGACTTGGGATCAGCCCTGTGCTGCCACCCTCAACATGACGGGCCTGTAGAGCACATCCATGCACAAAGTGATTGATATATTTGTAATAAAAACAAACACTTGTGGGGACATTCTGATATGTGTAATCCGCCATGCAACACAAAATGAAGTGTTATGTACACATGGTGTTTCTGTACTTCACCTGCCACCAGTTGACATCATCCTGATTGACTATCTTCAGGATGTCCCCTGTCTCAAACCTTAGGCCCGCCTCCTTACAAGGAATTAGGTTGTCATTGGCTGGGTCGTAGTCATAGTGACATTTAAAGAACACCTGGGGAAACACAGTTGGGGTCTCAGCATGATGTCTTGTGCCAGCGATGCACCTGACAGTATGATCATGTTAGTGTTTGTAAATGTCACCTGTCTTGGTGGAATGGCTTCATGGTAGCTGGGCAGTATCTTCAGAACCACACTTCCGCTGGTTGCTTGCAGTTCCTCCTGGATCACCCTGGGGTCTTTGCCCACCTCTCTTCCATTCACCTGGCAGCAAGAACAAAGATTTTTCTAGATTGACATGTAAATAATTACCTTTTGTAGTACCTTTAATGGATACAGCCTACATTTGTTGAAGTTCTTGCCTAAGTTAGATGTCTATATGCGAAATACGAAGCTAGGGCCATCAGAAAGTTAGCTCAATATAAAGATTGAAAACATCGGGCCTGGCTACAATGGCCAACCTTACCTCTTTGATGATATCTCCAACATGCAGCAGTCCTTGCTGGTCTATCATACCACCCTGAAGGATGCGAGCTATCACCAGCTCACCAGCCTCCACCTTGAATGTCACCCCCTGAAACACAATTTATGTATGGATGAAATTATTTTTGTGTAATTATCCATTTCTGTGGTGAAAAATAAGAAAATCTGCATCCTCAGTTATATCTAGCAACTCACTACACATGACATGTATCTTGGAGAAGAGATGGGGCAACTAATCATTGGATGAACTCAGTTATGTCAACTGTGTTTACTCTTTAATGTTACCTACCAGATGCTCCCCCGCCACTTTCCGTATGCCCACCATGCGGACTGCATCAGGTGGCGGGTGCTGGTTGTGTGTGTGGCCATCCTCTTCATGATCCACTTCATCACAGGGGCTAGGGGGTGGGCTATCACATGCCTGGGATGCCACTGAATCATGAGTCTCCAGTAAAGACTGACAAAAAGATCACAGACAAAAACTAGTATTACAGTTACCACGTTGAGTTCAACTGAACAGTGTCTCTGCACGACACAGACTGTTTACTTTGACACACTCTCCTCGGAAAAGTCTTCCTCGTGTGTGGCACCTCAGACAAATAAACCAAAACAATCTACTCTGGCCTTCACTAGCAGAAAAGTGAATATTGGTTATGTAATTTACAATCCCTTAAAAGCGCTGCCTCCTCATCTCCAAAATGTATCCATAAAAATCTGCCTATTAGATGTAAGGTCATTAAACGGTCACGGACTTTAAAAAAAAATCTGATCCATGATTGAGATCATAGGCCATAGCCTGTCTGCCCCTGATCCTAGACCAGTTTACATGCCATCCTTTAGCTCTTTTTCACCAGTGAATCTACCTGAACTCAAAGATAGAGTTAAGCGGATGAAGTCATCTACTTGTCCCTTGGGAGAGGTTGCCAACAGACTACTCAACTTTGCCTACTTTGCCTACTCCTGCTCCTTTCATACTAGCAATTATAAATTGCTTCTTGACTTCTGACTTCTTACATTCTAATTTCAATACTGTAGACCACCACATACTCACTGACAGACTGGAGAGGGCGGCAGGAATCACCCATATGCCCTTAAATTGGCTTAGCTCATACCAACCGGAGTTTCTCAGTGACTATGACCGGCCCTTTTCATCATGGTGTCCCGCAGGGTTCAATCCTAGGTCCCATTATATTTTCCATCTATATGCTCCCCCCTCATCCGCGAACGTAATTTCCTCTTTCACTGCTACGCTGGTGCCACACAGTTCACATTTCAATCAGTCCCTAATGACCAATCAAACATTGCAACTCTCCACAAGTGCCTTGCTGAAATAAAACACTAGATGACAACAACTTTCTACAACTAGACCTCTCCATCCGATGTAACTGTATTTGTTCCCACCTCCAGCATAGAAGATATAACGACAAACCTTGGTGAACTAGCACAATTTACTAAGTCCAAAGAAGGAAATCTGGATGTGATGTGGTATTTGACCGAAACTTGAGCTTCGAGCCCTACATTATTATTTAAGAAACATAGCCAAGGTAGATCTTTTATCTCACAGACCTTGAAAAAAACTATGCACACCTCACACCTCCAGTACTGTAACTCCCTTTATAGTGGTCCTAAATTAATCCACCATCTACAGTTAGTCCAAAATTCTTACGCTCGGCTTTTAACACAATCAAAACACTGTAACCATATCACCACTGTTTTAGCATCCTGGCATTGGCTGCCTGTTTATTATAAGATTGATTTTAAAATTGTTTGAATTACTTTTAAAGCTAGGCATGGTCTGGACATTTTATCTCCTCACGAGCCAGGACGCAGTCAGAGATTGTCTGGTAGATTGTTGCTAGCCATTCCAACATTTCGCTGAAAACAAAAGGATATAGAGCCTTTGTCGTGAGGGCCCCTACACTTAGGAACAATCTTCCCAAAAAATGACTAGCAGAATCTATCACCTGTTTTATCTCTCTCAATGAGACACATCTTTATAAAAACCTTGTTATCGCATCATGATTATTCATTGAAAAAGAAGGTGTATAAAATCTCCCCTTAATTGTCAGTTCTAGAGACACTAACAATATGAAGTCAAGGTTTCAGAGTCCAAATTGGAGATATTTTGACATCGTACTACGTTTGACACTGTGGTGATGCATTGTGGTGACTTGGTATAGGTTTGTTCCTTCCACACCTGGAAATGAGGCTTTGTGAGTATGCAGGAAAGCTCAGCTGCAGTGTCCGAATGGTGCGTGAAGGGGTCCAGATCTCTGAGGATCTCCAGCAGGAGCTCCACGTTGTTCTCCCTAACCGCCGAGAGGTGTGGCTCCCTTAGGCTCTCCTCGTGTTCCTAACACACACATACACACACACACACACACACACACACACACACACACACACACACACACACACATACACACAGACACACACACACACACACACATTTATATATATATATAAATATGCACAGTTATATAAAACATGGATACCCAGTTACACAACTTGAAATATGTGCCAGAGATATGCCAACAGAAGCTATTGGGGCTGCCAAACTGCAGAGATACCAATGGGCAAAGAAGCCATGCCCACATACAGACAGGACAAACATACAAAGCTCTGTTCTTTTTGTATTTGTCTATGCATGTGTGCATGTGCCACACCTGAGGGCTCTCCATGATTCCTTTGAGGTAGATGAGGTCCAGGTCATTGGCCGTGGTCGAGCTGGTTGTACTGTCACTCATCACGTCCAGCACCTGGGGCACTGTAACAATCAAATATACCCACACACACACACACACACACACACACACACACACACACAGAGAGAGAAGGGGTCAGGGGGGCATTAAAAGGAAACAAGGAGCAATAAAGGAAACACAGGAAAATGACACAGGGACAAATGAGACTGCAGGTTTTCATGTCCTGCAGACACAGGTAGGGTTGGGGATATCGTTAGTAAATTACTCTATTGAAACGTCAAAAACGAATTGTTCGATTCTTTAATTTGATTTGAGATTGCTTTTGCTTCTCTTGCTCACTCCTGTGGCTTCCTCCCTCACACAGACACAAGCATCACATCCTTACTGGATAAGTGTGTGCAACGTAGTTCCTATATGTGAGGTTTTTTTAATCTGTAAAGAACAGCAAAGAGCCAGGGTGGAGCCAAAGAAGTGAAGTGCCAAAACGAGTTCACTAGTGCTGTGTTCAATGATAAACGATGGAGGCGGACGATCGGTTAAAAAAAGAAACGGCCCTGAAACAACTGATTGCAGGGGTTTGTGTATCAGAAGGAAAAAGTTGAACAGACAACTGTCACCATTTGAAATGCCACCCACTGGTGATTAGAGAATACCCGAATATATGCATGTCCACATATCCCACTAGTCCTGCCACACATGTCTGCATTAAAATATTATTGTTTGTAGACATTAGTGCTGTACATAAGTCATGAATAAGACATGAATAAACAAAACATAGTGGACAGTCATGTGGGGATAGGAGCTAATGAGGAGGTCTGGTCTCACCAGGCTCTGTCCTGGTGGAGGCCACAGGCATGGTAGAGCCTCAGTCAATCTGAGAGAGAGAGAGAGAGAGAGAGAGAGAGAGAGAGAGAGAGAGAGGGGAATTAAGTAAACAATTACGGGCAAACCAGTAGGAATCTCATGTTATTCTTATTGTTAAAAAGGTTAAAAAAATCATTCAAGATTTTGGGATTTATGGTTATTTGCTTTCTTATGAATTGCATTATTACTTTACAGCAAATACATGCATGCTCACACACACAGACACACAGACACACACACACAAGCGGTACGGCAACAAAAGAATGGCAGACGTCCAGCAATTGTTCTTGAATGGAACAACTCTACCAAAAGTGCAGAAGACATTTTTGGCAGATAGATACAAATAAATAATGCAAGAGAAAGAGGGACAGGGGCATGTGGGGGTAACTACTCTAAATATCACCATGACAAAAGACACACTACAATGGCAATTTTGGAGAGAGACAGAGCGAGACAGAGAGAGAGAAATAAGAACAAAGACTCTCACAACCCTTTAACTATAAAATCCAGTCTACTTCTGCAGCTTTAACTGTCTAAGTGTGACACTGTAGCAAAGCTGCGCTTCAACTCATGGCTGCCATGGAAACCTACTCTCCTTCCGTTGTACACACACACACACACACACACGCACACGCACACATTTCTGTTAATGCTGGAGAAGGCATTACACAACACATCACGCAAGAGTAAGAGTGAGAAATAGTGGAAGAGAAGATGACGTAGAGGGAAAAAGCTGTAAGGACTTGCTCATGCCAAGAGGAGAAGAGGATGGAGGGATGATGTCTATAAGTTTTACTTGAGTATTTTGTACAGCATAATTTTGTCAGTGTCCTGTTGTTCTCCATAATATTATCATATTTTAAAGATGACCGCATAACATGTATTTTAATTTAATAAGAGCTCAAATATTAACTGCGACATGGCTTCATATACTTTTTAGTAAATTAATCTACAGTATACTGTAAAGCTGTAAAGACATAATTGAAATATTTTACACAAGAAGACAGTGTATAGGAATATTATACAGCCTGAGTCATATAAATATAAAGGAGAAAAAGGGGAAAATTGTCCTCTGAGACATAAAGTATGGGCAAATGTTTTTAATACCAATGATGCATTGGTCATTAGCTAACAGGTGCCAAATATAGAAATCATTTTCTGTTGATGACTGACGTGCTGAGAAACAGTAGGATAAAAAAAGGGGACAGGACCAAAGCTTGCTCAATTGTTGTTCACCTGAATTATATAAACACCCCCCCCACACACACACACGCAGATAATTACCGATAACACACTGTGTGCTCCATCTGCTATGATTCCTCCTCACATTCTCTCCTTCCTTCCCTCTCTCCCTCCATCCCTTTTCCCCTCATCCTCGTGTTTCCTTGTACATTTGACCTCTTTGCACTTCTTTCTTTCTCCCACCCAGCCCCATCCTCTCTCTCCCTTTATGCTCTTCCTTGCTCACAGCCCCAACCCCCAATGTTCCCTTCCTCTCCTTCTGTTGACATCCTCCCCTCCCTCACCCCTTTACCCCACACGCCGAGTGCTGCGTAATGCCCCACCTCCCTACGTCTCCCACATCATCTATCGTCTCCCACGTCATCCATCTGCTCCACTATGTTAAGACAGAGACCCAGGTGTACACACACACACACACACACACACACACACACATTTGTACTTTTATCTTTGTGAGGACACTCATTGACATAATACTTTCATTCTAAGTCTTAACCCTCAAGCGGCCCATTTAAAAACGGAGGACCAGTCAAATTGTCCTCACATTATTTGTGAGGACATTTAGCTGACGCTTTTGTCCAAAGCGACTTACTCAACATTCATGAGGGGCCATTTAGGGGTTCAGTATCTTGCCAAGGACACTTCGGCATGCAGATAGGAGAGAGTGGGTTTTAAACCGGCAACCTTCTTGTTGGAGAACCACCACTCTAACCACTAGGCCACACCGCCCCCTTCTATCATAAAGATAAAAGTACACAAACACACACAATTTCCATGTTTGTTGTTGTTGTTGATGTAATGATTCATGAATAAAGCTTTCTGGCGCTTTCTGCTTCAATATAATAAACACAATCATCTTGGTGTCTACTTGTGTGTTTGCTTGTGTGAAGGGTGGAGGATGTTTGTTTTTTCATCAGCTGAACAGCAGCTGTTCCATGTGCTTCTGTCTTTATTGACATGTTTTAATGTTCAAATTAATATCATTAGCATTAGCTACCTAGACTGTATCCCTATCTCCCAAACATACACACAGGGGTTAGTCTCATGAGTCACATATAACAAAGCATGATGACCACACACACGCACATACGCACATACACGCACATACAGAGAGTGAGAGAGAGAGTGAGCGAGAGAGAGAGAGAGGCAGAAAGAGAGAAGATGGTAACTGAACAACACAATTTGTCTGAATCTTAAACGCAGTAACACGGTTTTTTAAATGGACCCCACACAAATTCACGAGCACGCGCCTTTGTCATCCCAGCGGAGATGCTCTGACAATAAAGACTCAGCGAGAAGAAGAGAGAAGAAGATGCTGAACAGTAACTGTGAGATACATGAGTGTTAATGAGAGGCGCCATGTTCATGTTGAATAAACAGTCGTTCACTCACCTTTCAGCAGAATAACACAAGCTTCTCACGGTCTCTGCTTCTCTGGCTCTTATTGTTGTTGTCTGCTCCTCTGGAGCGTCATCGGCGGTCACAGCGTGAAGTGGACGGGAAAAACAAACGTGTCTTCCGGGTATGTCTAAAAATAAAATCCTTCTGGAAGCTACATGGATTTTCACTGCTTAAATATAATTTTTGCATGGATATAAAATATGTTTGAAGACTTGATTAAGTCTTCAGTACATGTGTGTGATACGATAGAGGCAATACTTTGTAAGTTAAAGAAAAAAGTTATTTAAACTTGAAGGCAAATGCATTCTAGTTCCGGTCTAATTCCTGCAAGTTTGATGTACCAATGCAGAACATTGGGACATTGTTTTGTTATATTTATTTGCCCAAGCAATATTAAATAATATAATATAATATAATGTAATATATTATATTATTATATTATATTACTTTACATTATATTATGTCTCTTAAGTGGTCTAAAGTATAGAAAAAATATTTCTAAATTACATTTATCTATCTATCTATCTATCTATATATCTATCTATTGATCTATTGATCTATCTATCTATCTATCTATCTATCTATCTATCTATCTATCTATCTATCTATCTATCTATCTATCTATCTATCTATCTATCTATGTATCTATCTATCTATCTATCTATCTATCTATCTATCTATCTATCTATCTATCTATCTATCTATCTATCTATCTATCTATCTATCTATCTATCTATCTAATAAAAGCTAATAATGGGGCTGAAGGACAACCTCAAAACATAATGCCTCCGGCTGTCACCCGTCCAAAGGCATAAAAACATCTTTGTTTGTGAGCAGCTGATATTTATGTTTGTATGTTATAACATTAGTGTTCATTATTCATAGCAATTATTAGAATATAAGATTCATAAACTATAAACATGGACACCGTCACCATTTGACCCCCCCCCCCTCCACCCAAAAAAGAGAAAAATCACTTCATTTGAATCACACAGAAAAGTTTTTATTAATTTATTCTGTTGTTACTTTTTACAGGAGCAACAATAAAACAAGAATTTTCTCCTCTAAACAGTTATTGGACAGTAGGGGGCGTTAATGCTCACGCGCACACAGACACAGTTCCACCTTGTGATTAGTATCACCATCTCATTATATATATTCTATTTCAATAATACATTATGTATAAACATGTTGCAATGAGTGAGATGTGACACAGTGACAAGAGACAGAGCGAGCTTGTATTCTAGTTGGTGATGGTCATTGTTTGGGGTAAGGACTCAGGTTTGAGGGGTCAGAGGCACGCGTCGGCCCCTCCAGGTGCCGTGTGGGACACGCACTCAGAGGGAATGCCAGATGAGGAGGGTGGGGGCAGGTGGAGTCACCACATGTTGGAATCATCATATCTGTGAAAAGACACAAAAAGGAGTAAATGTGACAGCTCTATAAATTCAGTTTCAGGTATTCTGCTCTCAAATTTAGAGCCACTGCAGATGAATGTCCATCAGGTTTATAATGCAAAATATGTGTCTTGATATCAAAGAAGGTTATTGATTAAATAGAGAATATGTTTATTACACCTCACATGGCTGCTTCAGCTTGTGTGTGTTTTGGGTCTTTACCTTGATCGCTGGTCTCTGTTACTGTCGGAACCAAACAGGAGCTCTGCGACCATGTCCTCCTGAGCTGAGCGCTTTCCATACCTTGGAACCAGATTATTTTTAAATTGTTACTTACATCAAACAACTGAAAAGTCAAACTGAATGATTTTCCGGAAATCTCACTTTTTTAATACTATTTATGGTTAATAATTACGAACTGAAAATAAATATTAATATAAAATAATTAACTTTAATAATTATTATTGTTAGAGGTTGAGTCTGCCAATCCCACCATGGATTCGGATTCCAATTTTCACTCTCCCACACATATCAGAGGTGCACTAACTTACTGCTAATGCCCACCTATAGCACATATGATGGCTTTTACTAAGGCCACAGACTGGATATAGAGATGGGACGGTTCCCCAAAAAGTGAAACCAAATAATCCTGGTTGACTCCTGGTGGCTGTTTGCAGTATAGCTCATAAACCTAGCCTCCTCCATTATGGCAGAAGGAACATGTTCCAAACAAAAAGGTTCATGTACACATTTTTTTCCAAAGATGTATTCTGTCATTTTGGGTAGTTCTTACAACATTGATGCTTTTTCAAGTGTTCATAGAGCAATTTAGTTTTTTGTTACAAATATGGCGTGAAACATCATGATTGACAGTTAAGACAGAGTTGCATTTGGTCGATTGCATGTATCAGCAGTATGTAGTTCTATAGTGGCTCCACACCATAATATAATATTTACATAATCAAATCGATCAACATGTGAAATCAGAGAGTCTTTTACAGGAATGGGTCTCTGATTGATGAGAGCAATTCCTTAAATCTTGACCCTGCTTCCATCACTGGTCTCAGTTTTAGTGTTCATCATGACTGAAAGTGGCACAGAGCTATATATTCTGAAACTTCTTGTCTTTCTTTCGGTCCATTGCTACACATTGCTGTCCTCTTACCTCTGTCTGCCTGCCGTGCCTGTAAATCGCTTCACTTGTAGCCTCCCTTTGCTCCTAATGCTTTGCATTCACAGTCAGACTCAGGTCTAATGCCTGTGTGTGTGGGTAAGTGTCATTACCAAGTCTGCATGAGTCTTTATTCTTTTTCTCTTAATGGGGAAACCAGGGGCTCCAAGAGAGTCTCAATTGTCAAGTCACAGAACCGTTCAATAGCAAGTTTACTTGGCTGTGTGTGTGTGTGTGTGTGTTCATGAAACCGCAATACTCAACACAGCCCTGCAGCTCCGTAGGTTTCCCATCATCCACCTGTTCCACTTCCCCTTACGACCCTGGCACCCAATCTTAAGCTTTGTTACACCCACAGGAAGATGTGTGTGTTTGTATGTGTTTTGCTCAGTGGGAAAGCAATCAAGTAGCTCATATGCTCTGTTTCACGCAGCTGTCAAACAGTGAAACACATCAGGATATAAAATGTCTCCTTTTCCCATAATGGCCTGTCTGCACCCAAATATCTCCCTGGTGGGTCCTGCGCTCATTCTCTCTTCGCCTCACTGTTTTGTCTCCATTGAGGTATATCTCCCTTGTTGGTCCCCATCTTTTCCTGTCTGCTTGTATCCGGTCCTTGCTTGATTTCTTTCTCAAATGAAAAAATCTTCCTTGTTTTAAGAAATACAAGCCTAGGTTGTGCCTCTCATCTATTCCCATTTGCAATGGAATCCAGCGAAGGGAGCACCTGCTCTTCTAAAGGTCATTTAACAACATGCAGTCGCATTGTAAAACATGCACAAAATAATACTCTGATGGTTTTAAAGGAAATTTGAACAAAATGAAGAGCAACATCTGATAAAGTTTATTTTTCCTCTGCCAAGGTGGTTGTCACACCTGTCAGCATGTCTGCTAGTTTGTTAGTTAGCAGTCATGAATAAACTACATAAAGGAGCACCACAAAACCTGAGCATGTGGTTTAGACCGGGGAATAATCTTTGAATTTTTGTCAGAGAGTATTGTATGGATCTCTGTGAAAAACATCAGGCATGATGACTGATATGAGTGTTTGCAGTTTGGTGCAGATCCAAATAAAAATGTGAATCAAATTAATTTAAATGTAATTTCATAAGAGGACTGTTCGGCCACTCTACTGGGTGCCAGTAATGTAACAGAATATTTTTTATAAAGATGGTTGGAAGCATTTTTTTGCTTAACAATGGATGGATTTTGTTGTTGTTTCGTCAATTTGAGACAAATGTAAACCTAAGAAGTCCAACTGGGGGCTATAGAAGCTCTAACAGTCTTTTGTCATGTTTAAAAAAATAATAATAATTTGGTATTTCGTGTTTTTGGTGAAGACACCAGTATATTTGCAAAGTTAGACAATGATATGAGCCACGGGTCAAAATCGACCGAAGGCTCACCCGCACAGATCCTTCATCTGTATGATCAGTGTCTTCAGCTGAGAGCCGCCACATTCCCCAGCCTTTTATCCAATCAACTGTTTATGTAACCATATACTTTTTATCACATATGATGTGTCTTCATTTTACCTCTCCAGTGAAACAGAGGAACAAAATTTACATGCCATGGCATTTGCAGTCCTCTTTAGACCACACATTGAAATATCAACAACCAATTTGACTTTCATGAATAAAAGCTATAGGCTTATTAGCCAGGCTGGACCAAAACAATATGGCATGCCACATCTCCATAGGACAGATTTTTCTACCTTAGAGCAGTGGCTCGTCTAAATGAATTTGGGAATTCTTTCTTGGATGCATCTGTACCGATTTTATTGCTCTGGTCCTGTTGATTCGTAAGCCTGGGGTTTTTGGAGGGTGGCCAGTAATCAAATCTACGGAGCCGCTGTTGTGTGCTGGTGAAGGGTTAGGGCAGTGAAGGGGGGGGGGGGGGGGGGGGGGGGAATCACACATTGAGCTACTGGCTAAAGTCAAAGAACTCGGTGGCTATATGACTTGTGTAAAGCAAAATCTAATTTGGATTAATGTAGAGGCAAACAGCCAGATGCAAAATGGTTCCAATGCTAGAATAGGTTTGGGGAATGGTACTTGAGATGGTTCATTTGGCTCGCGCATGCACAAACACAAACACAAACACAAAAAACACAAACACAAACGCAAACGCAAACACAAACACAAACACACATACACACTATCAAAACAAAACTTTCTTTATGAGGTCAGAAAATACAGAAATAAAAGACTGAACAAAACCAGTGTATGTGTCACAAACACCAACATATGTGTATATACTGTACCTCTGCCTTGTGATCAGATTGATGTAGTGTCTCAGAGCGGTGTAGTACTTGGCCAGCTCTTCGGGCGCGGCGTCTTCACCGGGGTTCTCAGGTTTGGGTGGGTAGGCGTCCGCCAGTGTTCCCAGACACACCAGCACACACAGCACTACAGCCACCAGCACTGTCCACAGCTTCATCATCATGGCAATCTAAGACGGGGCAATAAGATGTGGGGAGTTATGGATGCTAAAGCTCCAACATTTTACATGTATCAAAAATGAACAAATCAGGTTGATACATTTTGTTTTTAAAGAAACCAAAGTCTTGTTTCCATTGTATCACTGGTCAAAATGAGAAACCAAAGACAATGTACTGTTAGAAATCGATGTTTCCTTTTTCTTTCTCTAAAGGCAAAATGTTTGGTGCATGTCGAATCACCCCCGGAGGAGCCTGACATAAAACTGTGTGATTTGTTTTAGTGAAAAAAGTTTCCCCCCAAGAAGGACAAGTAAACAGGTTTGTGAGGCAGCTTAACAAGTCTATACACATAATGGAAAGTAAAAACCTGAGGGCTGTGGATTGACTTATTGTCCGGCCCATCAGCGAGAGCGTTATTTAGATCTGGGGAAAAGATGGAGATGATGGATTGACTGAAGTGGAGGAAACTATTGCTATGAATCATTATTAATAATATGCTGTTGGCAATATTTGGTATGTAGTTTCAGCAGCTGAATGAGGCTGTTATATGTTCTATAACCTCAAAGCTATTATTAGGATTATTATTAAAATGAATACTGCCACTAGCTTTACTACTAATGATATTGGTAATGTTATCCAGGGGTTGAATTTTTGTTGCCTTGCCTGTAAAAACTGATAAAACCTCAAATGTACCTGTGGAATATCAGAAAAAAAGAGTATCCCATAATCCTTTGGTTATGAGCTATTTGGCTTCTAATCGATGACAAAAAAAATACAGAACTTAGGTAACTAGTGGCAACAGCATATAAGGATTTCTCCCAGTTTTCCCACTGATCACTAATTAAACAGTTAAAAATGATATCAATCGATATTACGTATTTATTTTATTCTATGTGGTAAAATATACCAGATTATCTAATACACAGATTTGTCTTTAAATATTATATTAAGTTACTTGTATATGTAACTAAAATACAAGAGTGATGTCATGGCACTGTTAATCAGAGGAATAAATAATCATGTTCCCTCCTTTCAGTTTCACCTTCCAACATGAGATGGAATCATAGCAATCAACAGTTAGACTTCACTGTTTTGTCCCTTCTGTACCAAGGAAAAGGAAAAACCTGGTTTTCTACATTACATTGGTCATAAAATTAGATAATGTGTAAAGGTCTAAGTCAAAACAGGCAAACACAATGATTAAACATTTACATTGTTGGTGAATAAAGTTAAATCGTTTATTTGCCTTTCTTTACAAGCTCTGCTGATAGCGTCAAATCAAAGCAAATCAAACACAAGAAATCTGGGCAGTTGTTCCAGAAGAGCTGCCTCAGCTCAGACAAATGATTACATGATATTGCACTGGTTTTCTGAAGTGTTAAGCTCTGGGGCCTGACTCTAAAACTTGGATTTTCTTAGTTTACTTCAGTGTTTTTATGACTGACAGCACAGATAAAAACCTTGAGAATTCATCTTCCCCTCGATGAAGCATGATGCCCCCTCCACCATATTTCACCATCAGGTTGATGCTGTTATCTGGGGCGCCCTTTTTATGCTTGCAAACACTTCCCCCAATCCAAGGTGGAGAGCAGCAGAAGCCACCACAGTAAATCATTTAAATTTGTTTGTCTGACTGAGAAATCATGAATATTTAAACTCTCGAAGGGGAAGTTGTGAAGCTTTTCAGTCATGCAAATCAACAAGTCTGACTCGTACATCTTCATCCCAGTCCCATGGCGTTATCAGGTCAGCAGATGCGTCTTGGGAACAGCAAACTCAAAATGTTTGAGGGGTATTTGTTTTAATATAAATTCAAGTCGCTCTAATATTGAATAAATTACCAATTGTGTTTTTTTCCCACTGCTGCAAGTCATGTTTGATGTGACCTGAAAAGGTTTCTCCTGCCTTTCTCACTGGAAATCAGTCTGCAAACGAGTGTCAGCTCCTGCGTCTGGTGCAACAATGTTATATCTGTGGTGCTGAACGCGCCCCCAGCATCACCACACCGTGAAGGTGCTCTTAAAAATAAAAAAATAGACAAATACAATCTCAAAGCTGGCTAAACGCTTTACATAAACCATGTGTGGTAATTGTGCACAGGCTTTGCACGCAAAGTCAACTTTTTGGTCATGTGGATTAATAAAAAAGAAAATTATATATATATTAATAGCCCCTTACTTCTCATTTTGGAGCTAAAAAGCTGCCTCCTTCATCAGAGTATTTAATAATTCAGTGAGCCTCCTGCAGATTAGAGCATCCTTGTTTCACAGATCCGGTAAATTAGCCTGATATAAACAGACACGCTGCATTTTTATTATCTATGTGCAAAAGTCCAAGAAAAAAAGCTGAGAGGGTTAATTCAACATTTTGACTTTCTGTGACATCAAGATTGTCTCTTTTAATTCAAAGGTGTTTCACACAAAAGTAAAATATCTCATATTATTGAATCTGCATGAATTTCTCGGCAAACAATTTGAAAAATGTCTTCAATAAAGTTTAACATCCGTTTAAGACTTAAATCACCTTTTGTATTGATGTTTGCAACAATTAAAACCTCCTGAATTAAAAAACAATTGCCCGTGCCATCAAGAAAAAGCAAAATGAAAAGAAATAAATAAGCATTAAATGTATAAGTGTGTAAAGTGTGCAGACTTACTTTCAGAAGACTTTGGGGTTTGCAGGTTGCAGTTGGAGTCACAGGTGGTTTGTCACAGCAGCAGCAGAGGTCGATTCTTTCTCTTCTCTCCTCTCAGTCAGCTTTTACTCATGCTGCACGTTACGTTCAAACAGTCGGTTTTATATTGTTCACCAGCACAGGAGAAAGGAGGGGTTATACCACAGGAGTAAGTACGCGTGTGTGTGCGTGTTTGTGTGTATGTGTGTGTGGGGTGTGTGTGTGTGTGTGTGTGTGATTGTATTTGTAAGTGTGTGTGTGTGTGTGAGGGAAAAGGGTGGGTGAGGAGGAGGCTGAATGCGTCAGATGGTGATAGTGATGGAGACATTACTAACGCATTAAGTCCCTTGTGTTTGATGGAGTTAACAGATGACATTTGGGTCCATGACACTCACAACCTGCATCACTGGAGAAAACAGAATCTTTTCGTTTGAATTTCGTCAAATCCTTTTTCATTCGTCTTCCTCTGGAGAGCCATGCACATACTGCATCCCGTAGTAGAGCATTCCTCCAGCTCCGGCACAACCTTTGTCCTCTCTATTCAGAAAGACAGATCAACATCACTATTAGGATAAGAAACCAAAACAACTAAAGAGGATAATTTTTTGCTCCTGTCCTGTGTTTATTTACATTTGCAGAGGTTTTTGACTAAAGTGTGACAATCCAGTTCAGATAGAGTCCCTATGAAGTCCAATTGAAGCCATTTGCCATTTTGTCTTTGTAAAACCTCAAATTTTTGCATTTGAACAAAACACATGCATTTTATTATGTGGAGGATTTTTTTATATTGGAATGCTCCAGGTGGAACAGACATATTAATTTATCACAGGTAATTGGGTAGAAGCAAAAACCAGCCTTGCTCCTGCCACCAGGTGGAGCTCCTGCCTTAATAAAGCAAAGGTGGCTGGACAGACAGACAGACAGACAATTAGAGGGACCTACAGACAGATTCCATTGGAAAGTAGGGGTGTGAGTGCCAGGCAGAGAATGTGATGACGCAGTTTCTCAGCTCCCCAAAGCTTTGACGCACAAACACGTGTACTATGGTTTTACGCGTCACATTGTTTCCATCCAGCCTGGCTTGACTATCCATCATCCTCCAATCAGCTCCTCTCCCATGTGAGCTTATCCTTTGATATAGTGACATCAGAGTTTTGCTACAAGTGAGTGTGTGAGTGATAGTTTGCTTTTGAGGCAGACTGTGGCTTCATGGCTCTAACTTAGTCTGCAACTCAAGACATTTTCCACCATATCGGCCAATTGCTGCAGTTTTAATATCTAGTCTGTGATGTTTTCCTGTTCACACTTCTCATGAAATGAGAGCATCACTTGATTTCAGTCACTTTCAGGGGATCTGGGCGGAGGGGTTAAACTGAGGATGAGCGTGGCAGGTTGCTGTTAGGATGTCAAGCGGCGGAGCTCTGCTCTGTCAGCCTTCAAATCGGGTAACATCTTCTTTCAGACAGTCTCACACTGACTGAACAAATACACGTACATGTAGCCTCATTTTCTTTCACTTCTTTCACAGAGGGCCTGCGCAAAATATTCGCACATGGCAGCAACATCAATCAAATAATCAATAAAATTGTATTTGTATAACCTATATTCACAACTCACATTTTGTCTCATAGGGCTTTAACAAGGTGTGACATACTCTGCCCTAAGCCCTCAACAAGAGTAAGGAAAAACTAATAAAAACCCTTTTAACAGGGTAAAAAGAACCATTATTATCACGATCAGCCAGCACGATACATGAAGTATTCAAATTCTGATATTATTTGTTTGATTCCAACTATATTTTTCGTGATGATATTTTGAAATCATGGAAACTACCAAATCACTTAAGTCAATAAAAATCTATATAATGTTGATCTACATTCATCGGAAGAACTAGCATCTGTAAAGACTGGTAAATGGTCTGTATTTATATGAGCTTTCTAGTCTTGATGACCACTCAAAATGCTTTACAGTGCAGTTTTTTGCCATTAAATTACGGCAATTAGTGGTTCAGTATCTTGTCCAAGGACAATTTGGCATGCACATGGGGAAGAGTGGAATTGAACTGCCGATTATCAAGACAGAGGACAACTTCTCTACCCCTCAGCCACAGCTGCCCCAAAGACATTGTGGTCCTCCATGACCAATTTTTTTGAAAGAGTAATTGTTAACATGAACAACGTTGGACAATTCTATTCAAACAATTTCCACCCCTTTTATCAGATGTAGCTCCAGGATCTAGCAGGATGGTTATAGAAAATATGGATATATATTATATGGAATTTAGGATTAAAGGTAAAACATCCCTAAACATCTAGTCTTTGGATAGTAGTCCTCATTTTTTTCTCACATGGTATTTGTGAACGAGCTCATTAATACATAACTAATGTGTGCACATGTATTCTGCTTGTTACATACAAAGATGACCGGCTCAGGACCAAATTGAATCGGTTTCCCCTGCAGAGAAGTGCAGGAGTAGCAATCTGCCAAGTTGCAAGCTCACTTGGTATTGAACCAAAAACACCCTTATGATTATACTTAAGAGACAGAGCAAAATAACTGTATATACAACATTGATTAGAAGAAACAGCTTCTAACAATGCACCTACATCATGAGCTTGGATCCTTAAAATAGAGCCTCTAGTCCTTTTATATTATCTTGTTCAATTTGACAGGAGAATAAGTATTTATATTGTTCACCAGCACAGTGATACATAAATATAAACCACATATATGGTTTTATATCCTATCAGGACATAATAAGAGAGAGAGAGGGAGAGGCATCACATGTCAGAATAAACAATAAAAGCTCAATCAGTTACTCACAACTAATATGAATGTTTCATTTCATCCAACACGCAGCCCTTATTCATTAAATCGCGTGTAATCTTACTTAGTCTTGAGGCAATAATATAAAGCCATCGTCTACACTAAAGGTAGATGTGTTAAGCGGATATACTGGATGTAACAAAACACTGTTCCACTGAAAAATGCAATAAGATGCATGGAAAGTTTAAAATCTAATCATGTAAATGTAATTGTTCTGCTGGAATATGACACACTAGGAATAAAAATAGATAATTAAATAACCATAAACAAATGATACCTACCATTTGGAGTTTTGTATTGTATGTGTATGAAGTGAAGAAGCATCTTTCGGGAGGGTAAATTATTAATGTTTGGCCAATGTACAAACTGCACAGATGTTAGATAACTGGATACATTATACCAACCACATACTCCTTTTCAGAAATGTATTTTTTCTCCATAAAACGCGTGGCAATCGTGCCAGATATTATTATTCTTTCTTCGTCTTCTCCCCCTCTTCTCACACACACACAAACACACACACACACACACACACACACACACACACACACACACACACGCACATGCACATGCACATGCACATGCACATGCACGCACACACACACACACACACACACACAGAAGATATGTACAGGTTGTTATTTACTATCTGCAATTACCTTAGTCTGAGAAAAAAATAATTGTGTTTGAGTTAATTGGATAATGCTTTTAAGCTGCCTGCAAACAAATAGGGTTTAAACCGTGAGTCAAAGGTGCAGTCAATTTAACTATATATTTTCTCTTTTTCTTCTTTTTAAAACATCTCTTCATCCAACTTAATCTCTCTGTCACCAACTGTCTCTGTATATCCACAGAGTCAATAACAGCAGTGCAAACATATCAACTGTAGCTCACCGAGCAAACACAGGATCCGGCTCCCCTACTGTGTGTGTGTATTTGTATGTGTGTGTGTGTGTGTGTGTGTGTGTGTGTGTGTGTGTGTGTGTGTGTGTGTGTGTGTGTGTGTGTGTGCGCTTTGATGAAGAATGCATCTGTGTTTGGAAAAACCAACACACCGTGGTTCCTTCCACAAATATTTTTACCTGTGATAATGCTTCGTTAAAAGGGCAATTACTGACTGTACAGTGTGTATGTACATTTATTGTGTATGCGTGTGTGTGTGTACACATGTGTGTCACATGAATAGAGATCTGATTTCAGCATCAGATTAATTCAATGGAATCACCTAAATCAGTAACAACTGTAGCATCTAAGATGAAAACTAAAACTAACTTTTGTGTGAACTTGAGGGCTAAATCGATGCTTAACCAGAAAATTCACAACTTAAAAAGGGAAACGATACAATGACATGAGGAAAATATAAAAATTGAGGTTGGGTTCCACATGATCCTAATTAAACAAATCATACAAATATGTATCAAGACTCTATCAAGGTACTACTATATATACTATTACATAACACCTACGATAAAAATGGAATTGTCTTTTTCCAATATATTGGCAAAATATTTAATGTTTTCTACTGCTGTATAACCAAGTGTTAGCTGGCTGCTAATCAATATTAATTCAAAACAATATTATTTTTTTAAATAACAATGTCTCATGTGTATTTGACAAATAATGATGTTTCCCCTCAGCTACAGAGAACTACACAATGTAGTCAGGTGATTGTTTTGGTTTTAAGTCCAACACCTCTTTGATTCACTTTCCAAGCTCTTATCATTGCATATTTATTGGAGCTGTTTTAAAAACTGAATGCAGGCTGCTTTTACTAATTAGCCGACAGACTAACAAACAAAAAAAGGGCGAATGAAAATAAATGCGACTGTTGCTCTGTGTCTGCTGAATTAAGAGGTTATAAACCCTGTCTCCTCCATGTTAGTGAAGTTGAAGTGGTTAAGTTGAGAGTCAGCACCTCCAAGTCCGAGGTATGGTTCTTGGCCTAGAAATGGAGGATTATTCTCTCCGAGTTTGGTGTGGGAGTTGTTGTTCCAAGTGAAGAAGATCAAGTAGCTTGTTCACAAGTGAGGGGAAGATGGAGCGTAGGATGGATAAGCGGGTCGGTGTCTCCATCAGGTGGCAGGGCTCAGCTTTAGGGATGGGGTGAGGAGTTAAGGCATATAGAGGGCGGTCAGGGAGAACGGCTGCTCCTTGACTTTGAAAGGGGACAGTTGAGGAAGCTCTGGTATCTAGTCCGGTTGCCTGCTTGGGCGCCTTCCATTGGAGGTTTTAACAGGAACGCCCAACGAAGAGGAAACCCTGAGGAAACAGTGGCAGCTGGAAGCTGGGCAGAGGGATCTCCAGTCTGAATAGCCTATGGCTGTCTATCTCCATGACCGGAGCCCAGAAAAGCAAGAGACAGCTCATCTCATAAATACATATTACTGACATGATTTCTTCCCAGGACTCCTAGTGGTTTATTGTTTTCAAATCCAGGACCGCAGCTGCGGCCACATCATAGATCATGATGGCAGATCGTGAATCAGAGATCGTGATGGCGGATTGTTGATCGTGTTGGCAGCTGTTTGGTGGATCATGGTGGTGGACAATGATGATGGATTGTCGATCATGGTGGCATCTGATTGTGGTGACAGCTAACCGTTGACTATGATTGCAACAGGACTGCTTGTTTTACTCTACCATTACTGACAATAATTACTGCAGTATTATTCATTTATCATTGCTGCTCCCGTCATTTCTATTAGACATTATCAAAAACGGGTCGACACACTTTTCCATTATGTAACAAACTGTTTCTTCTCATCAATGTTGTAAATATTGTTATTTTGCTGATGTTCTCATTTACATGCTGCATCTATTGCACTGGCACAGGGATCCCTCACCTCTCTCTGAGGTGTCTATATCCCCCTTCCCCCCTTCCCCCCCTGTTAATAGTTTTTTTTGGTAGTTTTTCCTCACTCACTCTTCTCTCGCCCTATGATACAAATTGTGATGTGTGAATGTGAGCTATGCAAGAAAATAGAAAAAAGGAATACTTTGATGTTAAAAATACTGCACAATAATTTAAATTCCTGATTTCTTCCTAAAAGTTCTTACCCACTACCTGCACACAAATATTTAATTTTCATATATCATATTACTCAGTACACAAATTTTGCAGTTCACTCAACCTGGTGCAGGACTGTGAAACCCATTATTCTCTACTTGAAACAGTCAGTCACCAAAGTACATGATCCCCTTGGTCGATAGGGAAGTAAGACACTGAGTAAGTATCAGTGATGAATCTGTATAAATTCAGAGTAGGCCTACCTGTCCCATCCTTTATCAGGACAACACCTTTTACATATTTTCCTCAAGTCTCTCTCTCTTATTACTGACTTTGTCAATTTAATTGTAATGACCTGATTTCAGTTGAGACATCAGTCTTGCTGTTGTAAAAGTTGGTGTGAACAGATGTATATTCTCACAGCAGAGGACGAGATTTCATGCAGTTCTTAGTTGGTCTGGATGCAGATTGAAGCTGACAGTTCTCTCTCTGTGACTCTCTCACTGCCCAAGGCTGTCTGTTGTGGCACCACCTGCTGCAGGTCAGCCCTATGACCCCCCCCCCCCCCAACACACACACACACATACACACTGATGACATCAAAGAGTGTACGCACTAAAATAACTGATCAGCCGGTCATCTAATTGCTTGCAATACTGAATCATCACAAATTAACTTGTCAGATTTGAATTGAATAATGTGTCTGTGTGAAGTTTCTCCTGCTTCCTCCCACAGTCCAAACATATGCAGCACAGGTTAATTGGAGACGCTAAATCACATATCATATGGTATGAATGTCCTGCCTTGTGTCCAATGTCAGCTGGGAATGACTCTTACTGTTGTTGGCCTTCTCTTACAAGCCACGGAGCACGGTGTAGTCAGTCATTTCTCTCAACCATGACATAGCAATAAATCCTGACTACAATCACTTAATGTGACACAGTGACCAATGTAATAGATAAAATATTGTGTAGTCTGAGCTCAACTTTTCCTGATTCATGAGCAATGTGTTACTAGCAGTTATAGTATTATTATTGATATTAGAAGTATTTATTATCTCTGACTCTACAAGAAGACCCAAGTAAAACTAATTAACTGAATAGAATTTAGCTTTCAAAGCTCATAGCACAGCTGGACCAAAGTTCTTGGCAATAGCATCTGCTGGGTCACCTTCTGATGGCGCTTGCTGAAAAGTTTGGGAAACACCCAAATCATGTGGATGCATCATTTGCTCTACATGTTGAACCAGTACATCCATCAGAAATTGCGAAGTTGTAATATCTGTGTTAGGAAAATAATTACCTCCGAGTCATTAGCAATACAAGACCATTTTGATAATATTTATCAAAACACATCAGAATCAAATCTGCAAGCTCTTTACATATTACCATATATTTAAAGCTTTACTTTTTGTGTAAATTTACTTTATATTTATTATATCCTTTATAACTTGACTAAATGTATTTTAGCTTATATTTGAATATATTTGAGTGTATTGCGATTTGTCTTAAGTATTGTGTTTTTTTGTGAGAAGGACCCCTTTGAAAACGAGATTGGATTCATCTCAAGGGGTTTATTCTAGTAATAAACTTATTTGTCATCACCATCAAACCAGTGGTTGTGGAGATATACTAGTAAGTTGTTCAAAATAGTAACACACATTGTCATCCCCCCCAAAAAAAGAAGACCTTAATTTGTACTTCCTTGTTACTATTTAGCATCTCACAAACTAGGTCCATCTGGCTACTACCAACATGATATTCGGTTCATAGACAGCAGCAGGTTGGCTGCCCCATTCAGGGTCTCCTGTAGACTGTAAATGTGAGTATATGTATCAATAAAAAATAAAATAATAAGCTGGGGAAGAGCAGGTTTGTGAATCTGCGTCTGTGTGCGCATCTGTGCGTTTGTGCCTGATTATATCAACAGCAGCCTTGTAAAGGTTAGAGTCGCTGAAAGCGGGGAGGAAGAGTGGCAGGAAACATTTAACCAGAGCTGATAAAACACACTGTGCTGGTGCTGTCGCTGCACGTCACTCAACATTGCCACACACACACACCCACACACACCTGCGCCCATTTAAACGTTTAACTTAATATGTACAATATTAAATTTCCTTTTTACATAATGTATATTATTAATCTGTAAAGTGCCTCCTAAAGAATGCTAAATGTCATATATATATAGAGATATGTCGACACAAGCATATGAAGGAACAGACACATACACACACATACACACATATACACACACACACACACACACAAATGCTTTTAAGCCCATCTCCTGTCTTGTTTTTCAGGAGCCTTTCAGTGTTTGCTTAAGTCTGTGAGTCTTCAATCTGTATCTCTGCACTATCACGACACTGTGGCAGCCAGACTTCCCTGATAACCAGCCCTATCAGTGCAAAGAACAACACGTCTAATGGATCCCTGCTGTGAGCGTGCGTGCAGGCTTGTGTGCGTATCTCCTTTTGCCTCTTATAGTGTATTTTTGCATGCATTTTTTTCACCAGAAGTGTGTCCTGCCTTGTGCTCACTTCTTTCTCTGCAGATCTCTGTTTGGACAGAGTTGAAATCTTAAGCTCAACAATGATTCAAAAAGCAGGCCTTAACCCTATCATTTAATACAACTACCAATAATTTAATGAGTGAGCTTAATGAGCTCGAATTTCATAGCTGTATTATTATACTTTTGTTTTCCTTTTCAATAGCATGGAGTAAATTAAATTCTGTCTGGCTGCTAACTCTATTATCTGTTCTTGCTGATTGACATTGTGATGCTATCACAGAGCGTCATAGCCTCCTTTAATATCAGCAGCTCAGCAATTACCAACACATGCATTATTATTCGAATGATACGTAGTAAAGAAATACAAACCGTGGCAGCATGATTTGATTTCACATTAAACTTCAGCCCATTCTTTCTCTCCTACTCAAATAACATCGGAATTAAAATCCAGTCATATCTGGTTTATTTTTCTTTAACTGCTCCATGTGGCACTCAGCTCCACATCAATTATTTCCTGCACAAGACACAAATATCACAAATATAGTTAAAAAAAACTCAGTAATTCTCTAAAACAGCTTGGAACTACAGTTTCCAGCAAATTTTACTCAAATAGGATTGTACATTAATTGGGGACACTATTTATCTGAGGATCAATGCAGGTGCTCTATTAAGTATGACCTCACCCCCGAAATACATTTTAGACTTATTGACTTGCGGTGCCGTCTCGACTACTTCGATCCGTGGATGGAGCCATGCTGGTCAACTCAGGGTCTCACCTTGAATACGACTCATGTTTTCACTGCTATCACCCATGTCTTGTCCAACTGAAGAAGTTCAAGTGTCCGGCATCACCAGTAACACCGGCATTGTACCAGAACATCAGGGTAAATATAAAGTTAAACCTGCTTCTGAAAATAATGGGACTGCAGATGCAGTCCCCACGTAGTTGGGGAATCTGATCAGAATGCTTCCTGAATGCCTTGCTTCCCAGGAATATGCACTTCATTACATTACATATCATTTAGCTGTAATTTTTATCCAAAGTGACTCAAAAAAGTGCATTCAACTATGAGGGTACAAATCCAAAACAACATTTAGGAGACAGGACAGCAAACAGTTGTGATTTTGTTGACTGGCTTTGTGTCCCTCGCAGTGAGGGGGCAACAAGCCGATTGGCAGATGCAGAGCAGAGTGTATGGCCTGGGGTGTAAGGTTTGACCAGTCCTGGATGTAGACTGGACCTAATCTGTTCGCAGGATGGTACAGTGCTTTGAAATGGATGCGGGCAGCCACTGGTAACCAGTGAAGGGAGCGGAGGAGCATGGTAGTGTGAGAGAACTTAGGTAGGATGAAGACCAGTCAAGCTGCTTTATTCTGGATGAGCTGCAGAGGTCGGATGGCACTAGCAGACAGACCAGCCAGGAGGGAGTTGCAATAGTTTTGGCGTGAGATGACCAGGGCCTGGACCAGAACCGTTGCCGCCTTCTGAGTGAGAAGTGGACGTATTCCTCAGATGTTGTGCAGCGTGTCTCTACATGGGTTGTTGCAGCAATCTTCGTGTTAAGGGAGAGTTGACTGTTGAGCGTCACACCCAGGTTCCTAGCAGTCAGGATGAGAGCTACCACAGAGTTGTCAAAGGTAAAAGTCACTGGGTGCACGCTGACTCGGCAGGTGGATGCTGAGAATATACAGTATGATCATAGATTACGATGTTACACTTTAGTATCCCTATGGACAGAGTGGCAGTGACAACAACAAGCTTGTGTAGTGTTGCGCTTTTGGTGCCTAGATAAAAAAAAAATGGATTCAACTCGTCACCTAGAATTACATTTACCTGGAAGGCCGCAGTTGCATTAGTTAATCAAAATGGCATGAACAAATACTAATAATGGCCACCGGGCGTGTTAAAGGCAGTCTTTCACTTATCCCCCTCCCTTACCTCACAAGATGGTAAGCAATGCGTAAATCTAGCTTAGTAAAAACTTTTCATCTTTCAACAGTTAAATATTCTTAACAGTTATGTCGTAAAGTCCACGATAGTCAATGCAGGGCCTGAGTGTCTTGTCCCTCTTGTCCATGAAGAAGAAAACTGCTCCAGTACGTGACGAATCACACCGTAGGATGCACGCTGCCAAAGTGATGTCAATGTATCACTGCATGGCTTATCTCTCCGGAGGAGAAAGGGAGAAGAGACAACCTTTGGGAGGTGCAGTAACAGGCAAAAGGTCTATGGCGCAATCATTCAGGTGATGACAACGACATGGCTTTGGACTCGTTGAAAACCTCCTTGAGGTCCAGGTAGAACAGGACCAGGAGGTCCCGACGAACAAGGAGAAACACTCTGAGTAGACGAATTGAGGGGAAAACCTTTTTCTTCCCCTCAATAATTTTCATGACAAAGGGGTGTATTGGGGGCAAGAGAGGGCATCACTCTTTTTTTTTAAATCAAAAAGATGTATGAGAGAAGGTGAAAGAAGTGGTCGAGGGGCCTCAGGGCCTTTTTGTTTGAAAGCCTCTCCTTCGATCAATAAAGCTCATTTCAACCATTGATCTCCCCACACTTTTGCACACTTGTTTGCCTGTGACAACAGGGTCCTAAATGAAAAAGCGTAAAAAATTGCAAGAGCAACAACAGCTTCAAACAATGTGAAAACAGCAGCTAAATGGACCATTGGGAAGTAAAACACTGTAAGGGAAGATAGAAAAGGACAGCAATGGTGGGGGCAATGAAACAAAAACAACAAATCATAATTTCATGAAACTCGTTGTTCTGAACTATAACATTGTACTGGGACAATAATGAAAATCGTTTAAATAATTTTATTTGTTATCTCAAAGGCTTGTGTTTCTTTTGTGATCCGTAGTCAAAGGTCCAGGTTGTCGTTTGCATCTTTGCAGGGGAGAACATTCGCAGTTCCGAGATGGTGACAAAATAATGTTGAGGCACATACACAGCCCCAAACAGTGCAGAGACAAGTGAACACATACATATCCCACACCTTCTTGACCATGAATATGCACAGGGGCATAACCGATCAAGCAATCAGTCCAACTCTATGACAGCATCAGTGCACTCAATACTAATTAATACATTATACAACAAAATATAAACACATTACAGCATTTCGGCCTGCTCTGGTGTAAATACATCAATAAATAATGAAATAAAGAAATCATTGAATTCTACATTCAGGACTTCAGCCCACAACAAAAATACTGGCTTCATGTACAACACAGAAAAACCTTCTGGATTTTCTGTATGAAAGATCCCACAAACGTTTGGTAGCCAGTAGAAGTATACTTGTTTATCTACAATATTTTGTATGTGTCAGAATTGACAGTACATGGTAATGCTGCATTGGAGACCTTTGACATATCAGTTGTCAATCATTGTGATCCTGAATGAGTCGCAATAGCTTACCAAAGCAAATCAACTTTTAGAACAGACGGCCCGATGGGAATTAAAGAGCTCAGACTGAGTGCTTGAGGGTTTTAAAGTGAGTTATCGTTCATAGAATCTGTCAAAACTCGGATGAAATATAAGTTGCGTCTCCAACTGCACAGCAGGGCCATGAAAAAATGGGCACTGCTCACGACCAATGGTTTGTAATGGGAGTCTGAGCCAGGAGAGAAGCAGGACTTCAGCTCTAAAAGAAAGAGTACTACTGGCACCGTCTGCCAGGCCCACCTCAAGAGACTACCTGCAAAGAAAGCGGCAATACAAACCAAGGCTGCAGGAGAATACTCAGAAAAATGTTCTCACATAACCACTTTTCCATGACCTTGATGGAAAATGCCATGATGTCAGACAATGACAGATGCAAAGGGTAATCCATACAAAAAAATTGAGTTATTACAATAACTATTCTTATATCGAATCTCACTTATTAGAGCGCATCCCTAACACAAAGCCTGACTGTCCCCAATTGATACTTCATTTAAATTCACTAGATTCTACTGTAGATTTAGATCTAGATAAATTCATGGATCTACACAAAATCTGTCCTCTAAACGCATGTTGAGAATTAACCCAAAAAATACCTGGATCCACTCCAAGATTAGTGATTTCTTTGTTAGGTCATACCACACCCCCTTCTGGTTTAAATAAAATTGGTTCTGTAATTCTTGTGTTATCCTGTTGACAAACAGACAAACAAACAGCAATGACAACATAACATCCTTGTTATAGGGTATACAAATAATGACTTAATCAAAGAGCCAAATTACATGACATTCATATATAAGAATATATGTTTCCTGACATGGATTGCTTCTGACTTTATTTATTCATTTATTGAGTAAAGACTAACATTTATTAATATTTATATTTATTATTACCGCCTTCCTTAATAGTTGAGGATTCAGTGAAAATACATTCATGTATTCTGTTGATGGTATTCAACTTGTTTATTCTTTAACATTTTTCCTTGCTCCAAAGCTCCACTTTTCACAGTAACAGGTGCACAGGGCGGAGAGGGTCACAAAAGTTGTCTAACTGATGGATTGATCAGGGTTTAGAATTAGCCTTTAATATGATGTCTCACAGTGAAAACGTCATGACGTCTTCCCTCCTTCCCTCCAGGTTACATGCCCGGATATAAGGTTTATTTAAGTCATCGGTCAGCTTTTTGCAGTGTGAGGTCGAGCAGCGCACACCCTGATGTAAGAGTTAGAGTGATGACTGCTGGTCTTATTGTTATACCTGCAGAGGGAGGAAGAGGTCGCAAAATTAAACCTGCAGGATGAATTCGTTTTCCATTTTGTATGACAGTGTTATTAGTCAGGCGGGTGACAGCTGTACATAGTGGTTTGGCATTAGAACATATCAGCCCAGAGCTACACAACGTGTGCTTCTGGTTGTTATTATGAAAATAATAAGAGTGGATTATAGATGTCGCCATGTTGTTATTGATGAGAGCACCTGTTCTTCTTCTTGGTCTCTAAGTCAGTAAATACGTTATTTTATATTTTTAATTACATAGTTGTGATTCATTTAATATAAGATTATTTTAGATTTCCAACCTTCTTATTTGTTTGTGGAAAATGATATTTCCACTTTATTCCACTAGTATCTAACTGCTCATTCTATAAAGAAATGCGTACAGCCCATATTCAAGACTGAACCTTGAAACGAGTCATTTCATATTTAGAGTTGTGGCTTCAAACAGAATGTGACCTCAGCACATGCTAAAACACCACATGTGTTCAGAGCTAATTTTTCCTGAAAAACACGCTGTTTAATCGATCCTTCTGCAGTCGATAATGTTGCGTGAGCATGAGGAAAGGTTTTGTTTGGAGACCAGGCCGTTGTATATGCTAATGATCACATCACATGTCTCGAATGTGCCCCTCGACAATTCATCCTGTGGCTTACGCGCTGGGAAATCAACCTCAGAAGTGCACAGACTGGAGGACACATGAGCCCAAATCGGATTATTGAGAATGAGAATTTTGTATGTTTAGAGAGGACTAGCTGCCAGTGTAAACAGCTTTCTCCTCTAAGGGAGCCTGGCTCCACAAGAAACCAAGCTTACCACCTCACAAGACTGAGGAATCTATCATCATTATGACTTCGTAACTGTCGCTGTGGAAAATATGCAGTCCTTTCAGTCATATGTGTGTGTTTGTTTGGGTGGTGTGTTTGTGTGTAGTTGTGTGTGTGTGTTTCTGTGTGTGTGTGTGTGTCTGTGTGTGTGTGCATGTGTGTGTGTCCTTCTGCAAGGATTCTGCAAGGATTCATCAACAAGTCTTGCCCACATTTCTCTTACTGGACACACATACACACACACACACACACACACACACACATACATACACACTTGCATCTGCAATACTAACTGACGCCATTCTCTGACTTTGGATGCAAGAACTTACGCACATGCAAACAGTCATGAACAAATAACAGGAATACACACACAGTCAGAGTCACATACACCTACACAAGGCAAATCCCTGTCGTGTCTGTGAACGGCGGGGTGGGGGGGCATTGAGAATCATTCTGACACATTATTAGCGATATAGAGAACCTTGTGAATGAAGACTGCTCCACATTGTGATACTGCATATAGACCATCTGCACACCACTTTTTTAGAATTAGGAGAATTTATCTCAGACCTTGTTAGTCATTCTGAGGAAATTCCAATCAGTTTTCATCTGAATCAGGCCTGGATCCTCCAAGTTTTTTTCTGACATCTCTCAACAATCTTTGCATGATAACACAAATTCTTTATAACGTTTCGTTCTTTGCATGAACCATCAACAAGTTGTGTCTCTGTAAATAAACGCGGACCCACTTCCTCTCACTGTTCTGAAATGAAGCCAAATATCTTTGATATAAACACGTAGTCAACCTGTTTTAAGTCAGTCTCCTCTGTCAATTTTAATGTTTGATGTAAATACTTTAATTAAAACCAAGCATGCATGGAAACATGAACACTTGGTCATACACCAGTTTAATAAGAACTATTTAAAATGATAGAAACCATCTACGATAAAAATGTGTTTGATATGTCCAATGTCTCATCTACTAACATGGAGGAGGTGGGGTTTACCATAGCCAGCCACCAGGTGGCGATCAAGATGCTTTGACAGTTTTAAATTGAAAACAGACGTGATTTGTTTTTTGACTGTGACCATTGGCTAGGACTATTGCTGTGGCTGTAGTTCTTTTTGTTGCTTACTGCTGTTGCCATGTGTATTTTCCATTCGCTTTAAATTTAGATGTGGCCGGGATTGTGACTGGCTGGCTGTTTTAACAGGAAATAGCAATTCCCATTTCCCAGGCATGTTTATAGTGCAGTGACAACTAGAAACACAACCTGTGTCACTATCCCTGATTCACCAATGGCCTCTGCTCATTACCACAACATTAGCTGTAATAATAATAATTATCTTCACAATGATATATGTTATTTTCAATCACCATCTCATTATAACATTGAAACTTTTCCTTCATGCAATATGTTTCCAATTACAGTAAGATTAGGACAGCACATAAAGATACAGAACATGAAGGCAAGGTGAAGCCAAAGTCTTGATCACCCCTGGTGGCTGCCTCGGTCACAAACCCCACCTCCTCCACGTTAGTGGATGGGATATGGACAACAAAAAAAGGCCAAAGTCAAAGTACACTGCAAATCGTTTTATTCTATTAATTATTACTTTCACAAGTATGTTTCTTTGCTTATTTGAAAATCAGGGTGAAATGTCATGACTGACAGTGGAGACTGACTCATGGTGGTCAAGCAGGTATTGGAGCAGGTGCTTGCCACCACGGCTCCATCCAACCCCTGTCCGCCTCTGTGCAGTCTCTGGCTCTGACTGCACAACATGGCAGCATTTGTGTCTAGCATATTTGGTCTTAATTTCTGTACATTGGGGGGAAATGGAGATGCTTTGTCCAAGAATGGCAACAATAACTACCTACCTTAGACTTAACCTAGGTTAATATTACTACTTAGTTGTAACATATTTTATATAAAAAAGTTTGTGTCATTGGTTGGCATAACTGCAAAGTGTCTGTTGTGTCTATATTACTTACTTAGTTGTTACACTCCATGTTATGAGTCCATATTTTTGTTTCACTAACCCAAAGCTGAGCCTTTTCCAAGAGCCACGGAAGCTGAAAGGTCCTGTTGACACTGGTTCTTGATGATGAAGCTGCCGTGGAATTTTTTATATTCAAGGTTTCTCTATGTTGAGTGTCAAAAACTAAATTCCATTCACCTCCATTGCAGATATCTCAAAAATGAAACCCAAATCATTAACATGGCAGGATACTAGGAGACAAGAAAGACCATACAGCATGTTTTGTTGCTGTTGATTTAGTTTTTTAGTATTTTGTAATTATGAGCTAACCCTTTTATATCTGGTTCCCTCGTCTTCTCCACTCCTCTCCTGGCAGCTCCCATTGTTTGTCTCCTGATGCCTTTATTTCTTCTCTCCTCTGTTGTGACACCCTCAGGGCAGGACTCATAAAATATTAAAGCGCTGCTATTGTTTGTCCCCTGCACCAACAAATAACTTCTCCCCAGGAAACCAAATGTCAGTGGAACCTTTTAAACGTACTAATTCAGTCACCTGAGGGCAGTTAAACGTATTTTGGCAGCATTTAGGACCCCCCTCCCGCTGTTTCCCTCCCTCCCAACCTCTCCATCCTCTATGTTAATTGGCTGCTGGCACCATCTTGTGGTCACAAAAGACAATAACAGAGGCAGACACAAGTGCGTCAACATTTTCTGAAAATCAAAAACTTTATCCATCAACAATTCATACAAATTGCAGATAATTACAAAATAAATTCCTTCCTGATTTGTAAACTTTACTCAAAGACAGTCTTTTAGTAGAAGTGTGTCTGTTTGTGTGTGGGTACAACAGCATATACCCTCATTAAGTATTTTCAGTCACACTGTGCATTAGTCCTCCTCTGTCTTGTCCTTTGTAATGGGAAACTCCAGTGATGCCCTGAACCGAAGGGGCACCTGATCCTCCTCGCTGATTGGCTGCTTGGCCACAGGGGCTTGGATTCGCAACTGTCCATCACCCATCAGGGAACAGGATAGGCCGGATAGATCCAGGTGAGCGGGCAGGTCGATCTTCTGGACGAACCCCAGCTGAGATGAGGCCGAGGAGGAGAAGGCGGCGCAGGAAGAGGAGGAGGAGCAGGTCTGGCTGTCCTCTGACCCAGCTTGCTTCATGGCCACCACCGCTAGCCTCCGCCCCTCCAGCTTGACAGTGATGTCACTGGGAGCGTAACCTCGTGCATCCAGTGTGACCAGGAGGTCACTGTTATTTTCTGTAGGCTTCTGTACTTGCTTTTGCAGCTCCGTGCTGGGAGTCTCTAGCTGCTGCTCGTTTCCATCAGTCAGCCTGATTTACAAACAGAATCTTGATTAGAATCACTTCATTATGTTTGCACTTTCAATTTATTCTTTATTTAGCCAAGAAAGTCCCTTTTAGTCGCACAAAATCACCTATATACATAAGCAACCTCAGAGCACACAACAGACAGACACAAAACAGAGATTAGAGTATGAGAGAATCATGCCAAATAAAGGCTCAAGTTTAGACCAGAGCTCACTGTGTATAGGTAGACATTGCCCTGAAAGATCACACAAACATAGAGATACACAGTTTCTTTACATACCCCGCCAAAGTGGAGGAAAGGAAGGGCAGCTTGTTTAGTCTGAGCAGGGGGTGCCCATCGTGGAGCTCCTTCAAAAGGCTGTCGGCCAGCTTGGTTCTCCGGTTGAAGAAGTCCTGCTGCAGTGAGGAAAGGGCTCCGTTATGCATCGGCCACAGCAGCCGTTCCTGGCTGAAGAACGGGTCATCGGCGAACATGCTGTTCAGAGCACTGCGCTGGGACATCATTTCAGCGTTGGAAGAGTGTTTTCAAAGTTCGACAGACTTTGTTACAAGCAACCTGTGTGTGTTGTGTTCTGTTGTCTCTCCTGTTCTTGGCTCCTTCTTCCCGACCTAATGTCTTAAGGCTCCTGTGAAGAGTCGAAACTTACAATTTCCCACGTGCCTTCTTCTCGTGAAGGGGGTCAGGGTAAATATGGGAGATATACACAAAACACTGTGCTTTATATACCCCAGCAGCTCTGCTCCCACACACCCACCGTGTTATTTACACCCCATGAGCTCACTGCTGTTTGTCAGCGTGTGCCAGCAGGGTCAGGAATGCCCTGCAACTCATCAAAGGCTAAAGACAGCTCATGGCCACATCCTTTTTGTGTGTGAGTGTCCACACTGCAGCCAGAAATGTCCTATAACTTATTTCTTCATCGCTAACTTGAGCTCTACCTCATAACTAAATGTAAGTGACCATGATGTCAGGCACTGATTTGAGCCTGAGAGGAACAATTTGAAAATGCACAAAACAGGGTGCATTCATGAACTCTTACCTCTTTTCATTCTGTCCCTCCTGGGAGAGGGATCCCTCACATGTGGATCTCTGAGTGTTGTTGTTCCTTACTCTTGTTGAGGGTTAAGGACAGAGGATCTCACATCTTGTTAAAGCCTAATGTGACAAATTGGGATTTGTGAATATGGGCAATAAAAATGAAAATGTTTGATTGGTTGATTGATACATACATTGTAGCATCTCTTAAACATACTTCCATTCGGTCTGAACAAAAGGATTTAGTTCAGATGAAGAATAAAGATATATGTTGTTGGTGAGCCAGGTTTAGATGTTTGGACAGAGCTTGGCTAGCTGTTTCCCCCTAATCCTTATGCTAAGCCAAGCTAACAAGCTGCTAGAGACAACTCCTTCTGAAATATATCGGTAATAATGTTATTGATTTGAACACAGTATTTCACTGGACAATTAGAAACAAATCTCTTTTAGGTAGTTAATGAAATGCTATAGATAACTGAGAATGATGTACTGTAACTAGAGCCTAAACAAGTGGGATGAGGATTTGAAAAGTGTTGACATTAATTTGTAATCATAATGGCTCACAAATCTGCCTCTTCATTGTTTCCGGGCAAAACCAGATATTGTGAAACACGTTTCCTTGGAAGGACAAGAACACGAGCAGCTGTTCGTCACTGAACAAGTCGACCAGCAGTGTAAACAAAGCCTGTCTTGTCTTAGGTTACGAGTCTTCATCACTGCTTCTTACAGGGAACATTCTGTCTGCATGTGTGTGTGAGTGGGTTAAGCCAGCGTGCTGAAATTACGGGGCGCCTCTGTCACGTCTATTTGTGGCTGTCAAGAAGCCATATTGAAAATCTGCTTTCACACCATTGGTTCAAGCTGTGAGCTGGCTCCCATATGATTGGCTGAGAACAGCTACCTCAGAGTTGTATCCCCCTGCTTGTAACAGCGGGCTGAGACAACCAAAGAAAGAAAGACTCTTATAATAAGTATCTATACTATGTTCCATAGCCTTTGTGTCGTATTAAGTTAAACACTGGAATAAATTGTTATTTTAGATCGTTTAATATTTAAAAAGTGACACGTCTTATCTGCTTGTGAAACGTTTTGAAGTAGGATGTTTTAGGATATCAACTGTCATCTTTGAGTCATCAGAGGGGTTAGCCCACTGCAAAAATAAAGAAGTGTGTCAATGAACTAGCAGACAGAAATAGAAAGAAAGATTCATGGCTACTTTTCCCTTAGCTGTAAATTGCTTTGTTTATTATTACACCACCCATCTCAGTTCGGTGGTTATTTATGATTGAAATGCATTAGACCCTCCTGCTGAAGACACCCCTTGGTTATATTGGTTAAGTGTTAAGAATTGGGTTACTATATTTGCTTACTTCTTTCATTATATTTTTTGTTTTTCTATCGCCTGTGAAAATAAAAGACACTTTTGATTACAGATTGATTATGTAGCAAATAGCCATAGAAGGTTGACGGATTTCTTGAGTCAGATATAAGATCAGTCTCATGTCACTTTTTTGAATATGTAGCTGGGGCCAGCAGCGAGTGTCTCCCTCTGTATGTTGTATGTGTTCCTGAGTGTATACAACAGATTTATACAGCAACTTGCTCAAATGCTATGCTGCCTTTGCTCTCCAATGATGCGATTAAACGAACTGGCTTCAGGTTTTCAAAATAATTAAGACTCCACCATAATTGAGGGTGATGGCCATAAAGAGATATTGTGTTTAATGGGTTTTTCATGAAGAAGCATTACCATTAAATAAATAAATTGTATATTTTC
Source organism: Platichthys flesus (assembly GCF_949316205.1). Classification (NCBI taxonomy): domain Eukaryota; kingdom Metazoa; phylum Chordata; class Actinopteri; order Pleuronectiformes; family Pleuronectidae; genus Platichthys; species Platichthys flesus. Next base: position 19,665,680 of record NC_084960.1, read on the forward strand.
TGCAACACAGTGCTTTTGGAGGGATATAAGTGTCTGCACCAGATTCCATTGTGATCCACTAACTGTGGAGACATTCCAACACTGTAGCGCTTCATTAGCTTTCATTCATCCATCAACAGTTGACTCCATTAAGCCATATGCTGCTAGTGCGGCTACATGGAGTATAACAGAGATCCGTGGCACTTAAGTACATTGCTGGTTCAAGTACCGGTTCTGTGAAATTTGCATGTTCTCCCTGTGTTTGCACGGTTTCCTTCAGGTATTCTGGCTTCCTCCCTCAGTCCAAAGACATGCAGATTGGGGTTAGGTTGATTGACTTTACTCATCTCTTTACTGGTGACCAGCCCCCCCACAACTCTCCTCCACAAGGATAAGAGTAAGTTTAATTGATGGATGTAAAGAGAGCTTCAAGCCCTTTGGAGGCAGATATCAGTTTATTTTGTCACAACCTCGGAAGTTGTGTGAAACCCTGTGTCTATCAAACTGTAGGATTACAGATTAGTATATTTAAAAACCACCTCAATCCCTTTTTAGTGATACATCTAAGAATTTATAATGTTGAAAATGTGATCTATAGCAGGTAATGCTTGTTAGTTGAAGGTTTTTTAATTTCACATTTTAAGTGCAACTTTCTGGCAAAATTTGCATTGTTTTATATGTTATGTCAAATTATGAAAAGAAAACTTTATTTTACATGCCATTCATGAAAGACAGGATAAAAATGTTTTGGGTTTTATCGTTGAACATTACATTGCTCTATAATTTTTTGACTGCCGCTTGTTGCCAGATCTGTTTTATGTGAGAGTTTTGTGCAGTGTAAATAACAAACATTAGAATCTAGCTAGAAGCTGACTTATCTTACACATTGCAACTTACTTTTTTTTGAGGCATCAAATATTAACAGCTTCGTCATCATTCTGCCTTATTGCTTTAAGTGCCTCAAGTATACATACACACTATGTTACAAACTCTCTTTCCATCTCAAACCATATGGTTATATTTTTTATAGGAAAAATTATTAAATATAGTGAGTGAAGAAAACGACAATATCAGAAAATGTAAAATGTGGTTGGGCAGACATGGGTGTAGCTTTTTTGTCTAAATCAAAGAATTTTCTCAAATGCAGTCATTTTGCTCCATATTACTACAGTTATTTTTACTCTAGACATGGTCCAAAACTAATCACATAATTAATGTATACAGAGTATCAGTACAGTATCATTCAACATTAAGCAAAGGTTTTTTACTGGTAATTTTCATTTCAATATGGGAAATCTGTTTAGTAATCATTTTGACCTAAATGTTCCATAAACATCCAGTTTTTTAAAATGGCAGAGTTACATCTACATAGTCATTTTCGTCGTCTTCTACCATATCGTCTCTGTTTTCCTCTGCACTGGCGCAGACCTCCTTGGACGTCACATCAAGGTTACTGGGGCCCACTACATCATAAAGATGATCTTGATCTCTCTCTGGCTTCTCATAAGCATCATCTGCCACTTTGCCCACTTCCTCTGTAAGTTCCTTGTTAATTTCTCCTGAATCAAAGTTCATATACTCGTGGTTCGTGTCATCTTCGAACTTGTTCCTGGCTGTGACGGACAGTGAAATGCAAGCATGAGAAACAGAAGATGAATACATACGAAAGCATTTGATCAAAGTGTGTATTTGAAACAAGGGATTTTGTGTCATGGTGGTTTGTGCAGACATTGACTCAAGCTGAGGGCTCCTGGCTGCTTGGCCTTTCCTCTTCTTCTCCTGCGGCCCAGATAAACAACCAGGACCAGCAGGAGCAGCAGCAGGCTCCCACCAGCTATTGATGAGAGCAGCAGCGACAAAGGCACTAGGAGAGAAAACAGTTTATCCTTCAAAACATGTCAAATTTTCTGAAAATGTACTGCTACTCTCGATTGTGCAGATAGAGGTTATTATCAGTCAATTTCCCAAACTAATCTAGATTCAAACGAGCCTAGTTTGAAAAGCAAAGGTGCTCTGACCCTGTCTGTCGGAATTTTCTTTATAACTTGTAACTACCCGATAACTACATCAATTAAATTTTTAGCGCCAAATCACAAACTGCATTATGTCAAGGCCCTTTAAATATTCTGGACCATACAATATTAATGAGAACCCTAACAGGATGACATTGTACTTAAACTTTACTTTAATTTTTTACTTTTTGACTACACCAGATTTGTGTAAGAGCTTTGTAAAGTATCTTTTTTGCTTTACATAGAAAGCTAAGAAAACTTAAAAGTGATGCATTCAAGACAAATATGGTACGCTTTTGACAATTACATGTCAACACAATTAAATTTAAAACAATATAGAAAATTACAGCGGAATCTTAAATTTCACTGTTAACCAAATTTAAAAAATACATAATTTGTTTCTTATAGATAACAGAGAGTCTCACAGGGTCACTTAAGGCAGAGCTGAACATTTCTTTTGAAATGTTTCTCTCATACTGACACTGATACGATCCCTCATGATCAAAGTCCACTGTATGGATCCTGAATGTAGCAGAGTTGGAACTTGACTTCTCCATCTTTCTGAATGAGCCTGGACTCTTCTTCAGAATAAATGTTTCACCTTTATAATCATCTGAGATTGAACAAGTGAAGCTGACATTCTGACCCCAGCTCACCACAGAATAGGGATACACAGAGATGCTGGGCTTAGGGAGGCTTGCTGAAGAAAAGACAAAGATAATATAATCAGATTTAGACACAGCCTTCAGTGTTTTAGATCACTATTTATCTTACACATGCTTTGAGTCCAACCCTGTCTTTAAAGGGATGTATTGAACGGATTTGGAATTTTCTAGTAATAATATTGTGATGGAATGTATATGAAGATGGTTGACTTGACAGCTCCCTAAAATGTACTAAGAAAATCTTGATAGCCACTTGCTGGCTGGCTGCAATATAGATCATAAACCCCACCTCCTCCATGTTAATCAAACTAATATGTCATAATAAATCTTTCTTATAGATGGATTCATTCATTTTTAAATCTACAGGTGAAACAACTTAATGGGTTTTCAGTTGGAGGCTTCTCTCACTTAGTTGCAAAAAAGACAGATACAGAAATACTTTTTTACCCTTTTCACTTTATAATGACTCCCCTCTGAGCAGAGGGAGGAGAATCATCTGTTCCGGTGAATGCATTCTTTAACCTTTTGTGGTTAATGTTTTTTATCTTTTTAACTGCTGCTGGAACACTGTAATTTCCCTTATGGAATTAATAAACAATCTATTGATCTATCAGATACAGGAGATGATTCAAAACTATTCTCACCTGAACAGACAACACCAGCATCTTTCCTGTGTGAACAGTCAGTTTTCCCAAATCCACTGTGCAGTCACTCAGTTAGAGAATCTTCACTTCCTGAACAGGCCACGCGATCAAGCCAGATTTTAATTTTTCCATAAGGTTGACCAAAACGTGCGCCTTGAGTGGCAGCCAACGCTGTGCCGCAGTTCAAGTGTCTGCAAACCACCTCAGCATCCTTTAAGTCCCAGGAGTTGTCGCAGACTGTTCCCCACTGCTTTTGGTGATAAATTACAACTTTTCCAGAGCAACGATCGCCGCGAGTCAATCTTATCACTAAACACAGAGAAATGAATTGTTGTCATCAATCAGGTCTGTTATGAGCTACAGTATATAACATTACATATCATTTAGTTGACGCTTTTATCCAAAGAGACTTTCAATAAGTGCATTCAACCATGGGAATACAAACCCAGAACAGCATGAATCGTAATAGTAATTACAATTTGCTTTAAAAAACCAAACTACAAAGTGCTACTTGTAAGTGCCATATATGTTTTTTGTTTATTTTATCCAAGGTGTTGTCAGTTCAAATCAATTCAATCGATCCCAACACTTTTGGACACAGAGTATCCATGGATATAAAGTATTCATCGGATATCAGCATTTTATTTCCCCCAAATTTTGAAAACTGATTTTTTACGCTGTCAAAGAGACTGTATATAAAATAGATTGATCACATCATATCCACTAAAAAGCTAAATATGCCTAAAACATTGTATATGTATTTCACTTACATATACATTTACGTAACTTTATTACATAAGTTACATTTATAGGGTCATTTTTAACAAAAGAGTTATCCTTGAGTTAACATGAAAAAATTAAGTGATTAAGAGTGATTTGATTTAATAAATGTTTACATTTAACTTTAATTATTCAACCCACTCAAATTATTAGATTTCTTCACACCTAATCATGAAGGAAAAATAATCCCTGATCTGCTTTGTGAGCCTCCACCTGTATAAGTGGTTCTTACAGTTATTTGAAAATCTGCATTAGATCAAAGAATTTCTCACATTCACAGATGACACCAGCATCCTTGCTGTGTGAACAGTCATTCTCCCCGTATTCTTTGTGTTTACAGTCACTTAGAACAGTGATTCTCAAATGGGGGTACGCGTACCCCTGGGGGTACTTGAAGGTACTCCAGGGGGTACTTGATATTTTTTTTAAATATATTTAAAATTAGCATCCATTCAAAAATCCTTGAAAAATTGTTATTTAACAAATATTCAATAAAATATAAGTGTAAGTTCATGAACTAAATTTTATATTCAGTGGGCTTTTCAATTTAATTATCCTAAAAAAACAGAGTCTCCCCCATAACGATGGTTTGACCCAACCTGGCACACGCCACCTGTCATCACCTGTCATCACCTGCCTTGAAAACTTCAACAATGGAGTCGAGTTGAAGTGCAGCAGCAATGCTGCTGAAACACGGAGGGACAAGTACCAAAGATACCAGAGCAGAGAGCCTTCCCTAAACAACACCGTGAGAGCTAGTGCCTCTTCGGAGGGGCGCTAAAATGGAAAAGTTTTCCGTTGTGAAGTTAGTGATTCATTACAATAAGTCCGCGTCTCTACCGGTACCCTTTCAAAATAAAAGCATGTAATACAAAAGCAGAAATGAAATTGTATGACCCTAAAACGAGCAAATATGTCACAATAAAATAACAGAAAGACGCTTCAATATTATTAACAATAACATAGATTGGGTTATTTACACTTTATGTTTTTTCTGTGGGGAGAGATTAGCCAGCAGTGGCATTAAGCCACCACATCTTCAGCGGTACCTCCAGACAAAACATGAAAGTCATGTTGCTAAGCCACCTGAGTTTTTTAAGAGGAAACTTTCTGAATTCAGGTCATCTCAAGACACGATGCGAAAAGCCTCCCCAAAGCAAACGGAAACAAGCTACCTGTCAGTATTCTTTTCGATCCTTAAAGAAGATATTTTAAGATGATGAATATTAAAAAAATATGTTTTGAGCTAATCTTTTATTTAAAACTAAGTTAATGATTTATTTTTTGGGAAGAAGTGTTTAGCTATAATTAAGTTCATGAGTTCAGTTTGAGAAAATATCTTTATTATGATCCCAAAGAGGTCACTTTAAGTTGATAATTATTTTGAGGTGCACAAATCTTTATTTATATTGAGATAATAATAAAAGTCTTTAGTTATTTTATATCTTTTTATTTCGTAATAGTTCAAGAGAGACCACTACAAATGAGCAATGTTATGGACATTGATGGAGTTTTAAATTTGAATGTGTCTAGTTACAAGGCTTAATAAATCACATTACATCTTTCTTTCAACCAAAAATGCTTTGCGCTAGTTAGGGGGTACTCGGCAGAATTTTTTCTTCGAAGGGGGTACGTCACTGAAAAAAGGTTGAGAACCACTGACTTAGAAAACGTTCTTCTCCCAAACATTCCAAATTATTGAGCCAGATTTTGCCAGTTCCTCTTCCAAAACGTGCTGCTACAGAGGCCTCCACTGTCCTACCACAGCCCAACCGTCGGCATACCACCTTAGCATCAGAATGGCTCCATTTGTCATCACAGATTGTTCCCCAGCTGTTGTTTTTATATATTTCAACTCTTCCAGAGCACCGAGTGGATCCAGGACCAGCTAATCGGATCCGAAGACCTATGAGGCACCAGACAATACAATCAGTGTGTTCATATTTTGCTCAAAACTAAAACAAGGTTTAATGTACAACATTGGAGAGTAAACTTACCTTCATTTTGGGAAGATACAGGTAAGGTCGAAAGAAAGGAGACTGTAGGAGGGAAAAGTGGTTTTGCTTAATACGGTGAACTGAAAAGTGCTTGAAGGTTTTGGATTTTGTTAAACATTCCGAAAGTGTGATCACTTGTATAACCCGTCATTTACGGAATACAAGGAAAGCGCAGATGGCCTGCACTTCCTGGAAGAACATCTCGGCTAACGTCAGTTTGCAGGTCGACGAGTGTACAAAGCTGTGGAGAAAGATCAGGGACAAATTTGTCCTCCAAAAAAGTAATAAAGTAATAAACAGTCGACGACGACTTCCACACAGAAAGTGGGCGTTATCTCTAGAGTGGCCAGCTGCCATTTTGGAAGCACACTGACTCACACAGAAGTTTACTCACATACATATCTTTATTTAGTAAGTACACCGTTAGTAATTTGTGTTTTTATACTTTATTATATTTTTTCTATCACAAATGTATTTTCATTAATGTTGCATAAGTGAATTTTGCCAACCTCTACACTGTCAAGAACTCTATATCTTTCAACTTAGCTAACTATCTAGAAGGTAATTTTGATAATTATTATTAATTGAATTGTTAATCAGAGTTCCAAATTTGTAGTAAGAACTTTTATGAGACTAAATCAATAAATTGTCTATCCTTTTCCTTCCTATGAAGTGTGGCGCCTCAAGCTAACTTTAATCAATTAAAGTAATTATTTAACATTAATATTTTAAATATTAATATCCAATATTTTATTTTGATAACCAAATTTATTGAGTGGGTGAGGGTTAGGGTTAGGGTTAGGGTTTATGGTATCACGTTTAATGCACCATTATACAACATATCTCACACTTTTACACCAAGTTTTTGTTATATTGTTGACAAAAAAACAAAAGGACGGGGTGAAAATACCTCCTTGGCAAATTTTATGAAAATCAGGTATCTAAGTGTCTTTCTATGTATACTATCAATGAGGATGAATCATAGAAGAAAACAGCTTCAAGATCTAAGTAGAAAATCTTTCTTACCAAGGGTCAAAAAGTGCCGTCTGCTCTTCATGGTTCAGCGAGAAATGCTGCTGTTTCTCTTTTATCAGTAACAAAATAGAAGACTTTCCCAGAATGATTTCCCAGACCACTCGTTTCTTTCTAATTTTTTTTACTTGAAACATAACAACAGAACATTCACCAAACCCCTTCCCACAAACAGGAAATCTACTTTATCTATTTTCTTCTGTATGTTAGTCAGCAGATTTAAATGAAATTTCATGTAGAAGCAGCCATACAAGGTTCAATATAGACACAAACCCAGTATTATACATTATAAATTATAAATTATACATGTCTCTCGCTGTTAAAATGCTACATATCTAACCATGGTTACTTATGAAAGTGACTATGTAAGTCTTGTCAAGTTCAGAACACTAAAATCAAATAAATAAATACAACAGTATCTGCAGTATTAATACAGCTGTATCGGCAGTATTAATCCATCTGTAGCCGTAGTATGAATGTGGGGGTATCTATGGTATAAATACAGCTGTACCTGTAGCATAAACACATAGCTGTCTAGCATAAATACAGCTGTATATGTAGTATAAATACACAGCTGTAATATAAACACAGTTGAATCGATAGCATAAAAACAGCTGGATCTTGAATGTATATACTGCTTGATCTTGAGTATAAATACTGCTGGATCTTGAGTATAAATACAGTTGTATCTATGGTATAAATACAGCTGAAGCTGTAGATTAAACACACTTGTCACCATTTTGCGAATACACTAGTATCTATAGTATAAATCCAGCTGTAGGTGTGGTATAAATCCGTATAAACAACACTGTTATCGCTACATGTGAATATTATTTCAGTGGCGGTTTTATAAACCCCCTTACATTTGATTTGACACTCATCCCCCTTTTTTGGACTTCACCACCTGAGGAAATTATATTCTTAAATGAAAATAAAACAGTAAATTACAAATTCAGAAACAGTGAAAATGTTCATGTGTGACAGTCAGTTCACTATTGAATTTGAGTCTCACTGAATATTTTTTAGATCAAAACATAGCTCATATTGTCTTCTGAGATGACTGTTCATTTGTTTTATATAGTTTATCTCTTCTGGCCATAACACAGTTCAGTCTTATCAGCTGTTTGCCTCCTTGTGTGAAGTAAGTAAACCATTGTGAAATTCCTAGATACAACTCTTTTTTTCAGTATTCTTGATGAACAACAATGTTGCAATTAATGAAGTTTTGAATGTTATATAAAGATTTTCTTGAGGATCTTCCCCAAAATATGGTGATAGTTGTTATGGCACATACCTGTTATAGCAGCATGCATAGTATTTTAATCATATCGGAGGACATTGAGAATAAAGGATTAAAACATAGATATTTGACTGTGTGCTTTCCTTGTGTCGTAGTTACTTTTAAAAGACCCTGAAATTACTATTTCACCACAGTGTTCTGTTATTAGTCATTTTTACGGTTATGGTACATTTGGAAATTCTCGAGGTAGGAAATTACACATGTTATTTTTCAATTTTTCTTTTATTAAAGATTCACTATAGCAGCAGACTATGACATATTAAACAAGTGTTGCTTCGTTATAGACTACAGAGTCACATTTTCACACATTTTCAAGCTAATTCACACTTTTTACATGCCAGTCATGTTTGAGGCAGGATGCAATGGTTTGCAGAAATTTCATGTCTTCTGGTTTTCCTTGCTTCTGGCCAGCATCAGGGACTGATCAAGTTCGGATGCGGGTGCTTTCTTATACTGTTTTGTTTTCAGTTTCCCTTGGACACACAAAGGGGACATAACAATTTCGAAAGGGTGATTTCACTTACTTACCAAATACTTTTACCTGTGGAGGTGATGACTGTGCTCGAGTTGATTCATCAATTAATTGGTTGACTTTAATTTACTGCCTTAAGACGTTAGGATTGAAATGTTAAAATAAAGGAAAATAACTTGATCATGTTCACAGTACTAATGGCAGTCCTGAAGCTGTATCCAGTAACACCCACTAGAGGTCATCACAATATTGTTTTTTATGAAAGACCAGTTTATAGATCAGCACTCAAATCAATATAAGCACTGTTTATACTATTTACTATATGTGTGTTCTATGTCTTGCACAGTATTCTTTATTTTTATCTTCTTTATTTACCTTTATGACAATTTTTTCATGCAACATTGTGAAGCAAAGAAAATACAGAAGAAGGTTTCCTGAAACAAATTTGTGTCACTCCCCTGTAATAACAAATTATTGATTTTATTTTGTGCATTTCCTTGTTACCTTCTACCTAGTCCATGTCGACACACAGGCCGAGTTTGTAGCTTTCATGAAGTGCACACTCAAATGTGCACACGGCGCAGGAGTGAGCCTCATAGCGTGAGAAGGCTGAGGAAGTGACTGTTGTGAGAACACTGCCACCACAGCCCTGTGGCAGCTAAGCCTGAAGCCTGCGGTGGTATTGACTTGCCCTCCATTCCTGTGAACCCCACTTTAACCTGCTTTCAGTTTCCACGGTACTGTGTCTGTGATCAGATGTTTGTTGGACTTTCAGCGTCTAAATTTCTGCAGCAGTGATGCCAATTCTGCACGAATTTTTTTAAACTCTCTATTATCACAATTTTTCTGGTTGCTTTTGTGCAACATTCTCGCAAGTGTCTCAATGACCACGATTACAATATGTTATTTGTACCATGAGATTCACTGTTATTTTCTGAACTCTTAATACACTTGTGTTGTGTAAGATAGTGTTATGCTCACTGGCCAATAGGCTATCTCAGGTAGTTGCTGCAGCTGTAAAACAACCCTAATCCTAACCCTAACCCACACACGCATACACACTCATATTTTTCAGGAGTTGATGCCTAAATGTTAACATTTTGGGGATATGGAGCTGCATTAAAGAGAATAGTCTTGATTTTTTCCCCCTGCGTGCGTCTTTTAATGATCTCTTTCTCAATCTACACACGCAAACACACACACACGCACGCGCACAGCAGGGCAGGAGGCAACCCAGAAAGGTTACTAGGGGTCATCTCTGAGCAGCAGAACTGAAAACAGGAAGAGATTGGAGGTGTAAGGATGGCAGTGAAGTGTGTCTACCACGTGCATGTATGTGTGTTTAACTGGGTGAGGCATGTGGTTGGCTAAAATGTGTCCTTTGCATTGCAAAGACAACCCATGAGACACAGATGGGAGGTGTTTAAATCTGAGTATGTTTTAAGGTGATTAAAAGGGAAAAGAGAGATCCCTTGATTTACTTTTACAGCATCTGGGGCTGTGTTCCTAGCTACATGCACATGTGCATACACACACAGACTTACACACACACACAAACACGCACACACACACACACAAACACACACACACACTAACACACTGACACACGCACATACACACACACACATACAGAGTGCCCAACAACTGAATGTAATTCGGACTGACAGCTAGCCTTCATGCTCTGACGCACCTCTCCTCCCAAAATGGACGCAGAAGGGCTGTTACACACACACACACACTTGGTGTCTAAATGGGCTTTCTGTCCACAGCAGCTGAAAACCCAAAACATTAGGTGGCAGAGGAGGGGGTGGGGACGAATAGTTTGGGGGGGGGGGTGTCTAAAGTGTAAGAATGTGGAGTTACAAGGGCTTTGTAGCCTGCTAACCATATCTCTGCTTGAAGCTATAGGATTATTGTGTCAGGACCTTAGAAAGCTGCCTCTGAGCCAGAAATTCCAGTTTCTATTGAAATATAGAGCATATGTTCATTGAATTCAAGAATATTGACTAAAGCAAATGCAAATGGATGTGCATTTCCTTCCACTATTGTCATGTGAACGTTAGAAGTTGGGAAAACTGAGATTAAGAGTTATTCCTAAACCGTTGTAGGAGATTAAAACTCAGATACAGGTAAACATATGGACAATTTGATGAAAATGACACTTATATCTGTTTACCTATTCAATAAAAGGAAGTTTACTTGTTTAAATTAACATGGATAACATTTACCTGTATTTTGGCTTCTCACCCAAACACAAACGTCTTCAAAATTGAAAACTATAAAGCTCTGGTCTGTCTGTATTGATATATTCGTAAATGTAAAATGGACAGCATGGCCATTGTTGCTTAGTGTAGTTGGCATCTGGCTAAAACAACAATGGTGGACACAGGTTCTTTAAATACAACTTAACTCGTCATTGCTGAACCACCTCATTATTTGTTAGAATTATATTAGTGCTCTGTGTCTGTGGTTTAAGTTAGCAAGAAACCATAGTCTTGAATCAATAATTTATTGCCACCTACTGTCTGGCATGCTTGTTTGAGAGTTTGAATCTTGTTAGGGTAGAGGTGTAGACACAAAGAATGTTTATAAACAAAAGGGTATATATTTAATATAACATGTTATCATTTATATTGAATATTAATTGGACAAGGCCACAATCAATCCACTCAGTTCTAATGAGGTCTCTTTCTTCATATATACGTCATGTTTTATTCATTATTATATTATCACATTATGTTTTTTTATCCATAAACAAGCAAAGTACAAATACAAATGAATGAAATAGACGGATATAAATGCACTCTTTAATCAAGTATGCTGTGATTTATAAACAACTTACTCAAATAGGGAATAATCTTCACTTTAGTCTAATATTTAATGTGGTGCTTCTTAATTATCTTAATTATTGAAAAATCTTAATTCTTAATTAAGAACTACTTCACTCTCTCTTTGGCCCTTGTCCTCCTTATCCCTGATAATATGTGTGTGTGTAAGAAACAGAGACACACACAAGTCACCAGATGGCAAGCCATTCCAATGGAATCTGTGCTTACAACAAAAAAAAAGACCATCCCAGTGGAGCAACAGCAACGTTTTGACTCAGTGAAAAGACGGCTTAACTGCACCACTGCATGATTGTGGCATTTCCTCATCTTCAAAGTTGAATCTTATTGACAAACTAAACTGAAGTAAAAAGCAAACTCATACACATACTGTTACAGAGCATCGTCCTAATCATCATCATCATCATCTTCATCATCATCAACATCATCATACTGAAGTGTAAAACTGTGTAAGTTTTTTCTTGCCTGGAAAAAGGGCCAATTTAAATGGTACCGCTCTAATTTGTGTTTAATGTTTGTTGGTTCACCTATCAATTGAAAGGTTCTCATCTTTGGTCTACTTATTGAATCATCCCCATCAGTCCAGTAGCTTAAATCTCTTTGCCATGACACATGTGCTACAGGCGTTTCATCTCCTGGAATCTTTTTTTCAAGGTGTGAACTCCACCCATCCATCCATTAGTCTGTACTCTTCACATTCTTTAGTTTTGTTCGTCAATAAAAAGCCATAATGATAATAAGCTAGACTCTGGTCTGAGGCAGGGTGGACTGATCTCCATTAATGCTGCAGTGCCTTCTGACTATGTAATTTAATAAGAGAAGATCATTGAAATCTAAGTCTGGAACGAGATCTTCACGAAAATGAAGGCGTAGGCATGACACAAACTAAAAATGTGTTATGACACTCTCATTTGTTTTCATTCAGATCCTGTGTGAGGATGACACTTGAATGGAGAGCCCAAATCCTCTCCATTTACTATAAAACCCATAACTCATTGACAGCATTGTTTAAGGTAGAAATGAATTCATATTTATTTGGTTTCAGTTTTTACTTTTGACATTGTAAAAGGTAAAATTTCAAACACTTTTCATACAGCACTAATATTTGTTAACAAGTAGTAGGTCTCCGTCAGGATAATTCAGAAGAGCGCGTGGCATTGTTTTGTATGCTGACACAACAATCTATATAGCTATCACTCATAACTAGATGATACAATGTATTTAAATGAGGAAAATAACATTAACACATACTTTTTTTAATCTCTTACGTGAATGTCTAACCCCAACACACTCACTCACATCCATCTGTAACCAACCCTACACCCTTGTTAATGAAACTGTCATTGAAACGCCTGCCTGAGTTCCCATATCCTTGTGTTTTAAAACGGTTCAGCCTTATGAAGTTGTCATTGCCCAACTGAGGCTTGTTTCAAAGTGCTATTGAAGAGGAAAAAAGTTATAAAGGTGTTGATGATACAGAGCAGGATGCTGTGATGTAGAGGAGTACAGGAATGGGGAAAGTGATTTAGAGAGCGGTTGACGTATGTAATAGAGACAGTGAGGTGTGATTTAGAGCCAAGAGGAAAATGGAGAAGTGGGGGCGCGTTCTTGGCATAGACTGAGTGCCATTTAATACAGGAGTGAGAGGAGAAATTATTGCATGGCTGCTACACTCGCTGACTATAGATGTGACACATCGCTCATAAGGCCGCTATCCCAGCTGAATGGGAATTACCCCATTAACGCAAGCTGAATGCTAACTGCTAGAGCACATATTGGGATGGCAGCAAAGAGCTGAGCTGGCTAATGACTGTATGTCAATGTAATGGCGTGTCTCTATCAAGTGGCTGTGCCTCTGTGGGATGCAAAGCTCTTCGTCGCTCTCCACTCTGCCTTGAGTCTTCCTCATTCTGCTGCAGGATGACCTTCCAACGGGAGCTTAGGAGAAATAAGTCATTTCTGCAAGAGGAGCCTCACACATTCTCACACGCACTTTTCATTAATCTCCATCTTCTGCTTTTAAGCTACCTGACTTGTAGATTAGTGTTTTTTCAGACTGTACCAACAGTCGCATCTAATTAAAAAAGAGATTCGCTTCAAAACATATGCGTAATGGTGTAAAGATGCTTTGTGCGTCAAAGGCAATTCTAGCCCATCATCCTTCATTGAAATGTATAGGGTACCGCGGTATAGGAGAGTAAATGTGTCTATATTGCAGTGTTTCCACATCCACACAATACTCAACACATGCATTTTCACACCACACATAGCAGAATTTGATCCAGCCTCTCAGGCCTGATCTTGATTGGGGTCATTTCTGCAGAGTAAGCATACACAGGGGGAAACTTTCACACTGACATTCCACCACTGGCACCTGCCTCGGATCACTAGCTACTGGATGTGTGAAAAGGGATATTAAATCCAGATAACGAAATGTTTCCCATCATTCCTTCTAGGTGTTGGTGTCCAACCTAAGCTTTTCTATGGAGATTCAATAGAACTTGATGTTCCATGCCAATATGTTTGAATTTATTCGTTTCTACAATATAAGTGTACGTGACAGCTACAGGATGGTGAAGATCAGGGATCAAGATTGCATTAAAATAAACAATAACTCTTTAACATGTGGATATACCAGCCCTACATTGTCTCTTGTGCATTAAGAACCGAACACAAATGAAACATTCACAGCGTCAGAAGATTTGTTAGAAACACTCGTTCTCAGTTCTCCAGTTCTGCAAAAAAAATCTTGAGCGATTTGATGATCATTTCATCAGTGGTTGTGATAAGAAATCAGGATTTTAAAAACAAGATGATCATTATCTACACAAGTGTTGTAGCTCCGGATAAATAATAATTCCTATCCATACTATCACACCTGAAAACAAGAACAAGAATCCTAACAGAAGAAGAATCTCTCTCTCTTTCTCTCTCTCTCTCTCTCTCTCTCTCTCTCTCTCTCTCTCTCTCTCTCTCTCTCTCTCTCTCATATCCTCTGACAGCCAGTTGATGCACTTGAGCAGGAGGTGATAGTAAATCATTTTTTAAAGAATCTTACCACTAACTATATATATATATAAAAAAAATGACATGTTACAGGATACAATCATTTGATATTAACAACCCAATGTGATGTTAATAGTGCATTCAGCTTATTCTGACTATTTTGGTTTTGCTGACTTAACCCTCTCACAGCGACACAGACCTTGCTTGAGACTAGTCTTGCGCTGTATTAAAATTACAAAAATACTTATTGTGCTTTGACATCATTTGTCGACAGTCTTGCATCTATGACTTTTTGTTTTTTTTCTCAAGTTTCGAAATGTAAACGTCAACCAAGCTACCCTGATATTGAAATCCTTTTAGTAAAGAACAGACACAAACACCTTTGTAACCATGAAGGCTTTCGAAATATAATGTCACTTTCCAGGTCTACTGCTCAGTGCATGAAGGTGTTTCACAAAGTTTCCTACAGGACCTTTTAATTGAATAGTCAGAGGAATAGAAATATAATTAGTTAGCCACAAGTCCAAAATACCATATCTTCTAGATCTATCTTGTTATGGTATTGCTTAACTCGGTTCAAAATGTTAAATGAAAATCTGGAAAGCACAAAATGGAATAGTGACAAAATCGTACCTGCTGAGTTGCCTTTAGTGCCTCTTTTGCTGCCACCCAGGGAGTTGGGAGAAGAAGAAAAGGTTGGAGAACAAACATATAAATTAATGTTGCGAAAAATCTTTTCACAGATACACTTATTAATATATATATTTTTTTAATTAATATTTTTGGGTTGGAAGTTATAATGTGTTCAAAAATGTACATAAATGGATTCAATAGATGAAACGTTTTTCAATGCCTGGTTCATACTTGGAATAAGTGTACAAGGCTTGTACTTAATACCAAAACTGACCTCTGGATTATCCTTGGTGTGAAGTGGCTCAATATCAATTGTAGGTGTGACTTCATGTGTTGGGTTGTGAAAGGTGTGTCTCAACATTGGTGTTTTTAATGATAAAATCTAAATATATTGTTACTGCTGTCGTTACTTTAAAACTAGGATTGAAGTTAAGCTAGCTGTTGTTGACTCATACAGAAAAAAAACACTACAGAGGTGTATTGCAGAGGGGGGCTGACACTGTTTGGTAAATCTCCAAATGAAGCAATGGGTTCCATCAAATGTAAACTCATTTTGCACAATGTAAGCAGAAATATTCAAGCATTAAAGAAAAACAGA
The DNA here is from genome assembly GCF_949316205.1 of Platichthys flesus. Classification (NCBI taxonomy): domain Eukaryota; kingdom Metazoa; phylum Chordata; class Actinopteri; order Pleuronectiformes; family Pleuronectidae; genus Platichthys; species Platichthys flesus. The sequence continues at coordinate 19,681,644 of NC_084960.1, forward strand.
TTATTTTGGCAAATTTCTCAGTCTTAGTAGTCTGTCACTAGTCTGATTATGTGGTACACATAAAACTAATTTCCAGCATAGAATCTTGGGGCATCAAAAAATGTTCTTAACAAACATGCAATTCCCTATTGAAGACATTGTTGTGCATTTTTAACATTTCAAACACATGCTAAAATTGTCTGACAACTTTGCTGGTTGGATCAACTCATAAATGCATTTGAAACAGGACAACAGAGACATATCCATTGAAAACACTACTGCCCAAACCCTTGCCAAGAAACAACCCGAGTAAGAAGATGAAGAGGGGATTCAACTTCTGTGGCAGGGTTGGCTTGCTTATATAGTAGAAGAGCAATGAATGTAGTAGAACCCAAATGCGATCTTAAGGTAGTTCTCAATTTTATAAAATGTACGTGTTTAATTTAGTGAAGGAAGTCTGATGACATTCTAAAACTGTCAACGTTTAACTTGTAGATCTCATTATGGTGACTACCCTTCTTTTCAATTACTTTAAGAACCTCATCTTACATTAATAAATATCTACTGGTACACAATGGCAATCTAAGTGTTCTAAAGCCAATGAAAAACATAGTCAGCTGCACAGGAGCTAGCTGGAGAATAAATGCTAAAGCAGATTCAGCACGCAGCAGGTACCTCAGCAGTGCCGAGGTAAGATGTATTTGTTTAGGATCTAATTTGTGTTAGTAAAAGGTTAATGAGGAGCATCAGACGGATAAGGTATGATGTAGTCATGATCAACATTGTTGATAAGGGGAGGTAGAATACAAAGAATGCAAAATAATGTTAACCATCTGGTTTTCATGTTCACTGCTGGAGTTGCTGTCAGTATTGTTGGTCTTATTAATATTTTGTATACACCAATAATGACTTTGTAAAATTCAAAGACATATAGATTTATACAAATTAAATTTATTTAGGTGATAACCTAGTAATTTCATACTGTATATCAAGTCCAAGGGGTTGTTTTCTTCTAATATGGTTTCTTATAATAAAATGTATGGTGATTCGATTAGGGTCCAAAGCTCACTGTAGACTGTATCCACCCAGATTTGGTGTCATGTGATCATGTTCTGTAACAAAATGTAATTAAATAAGACCAAACTAGCACAAACAAAACATTCTGTGGACAACCTAACAAGAGGCTCTCATAAAGTATGTGTACTGCTTTCAAAGATGTATTTTCTTGGTCGATGACAGCCTCCAGGACACACTGAGGTCACAAGACACACTGTTTCTTCTCATATCCAAAGAGAAGAATAGAGTGCAAACCTGTCATCTTGAATTTGTGAATCTCAACACAAATTGGGAACATAATCAAAATGAATAAAATATATTAAGCAAAAAGTATTATCTCCATATCCCTATTGCCCCAATTGAACATAGCCCGGGTCTGGTCACACAGTATGGCGTATTACCTGGGCAACTAATAGTGGTCAAAAGATGCAGAACAGTTTATTGAGAGTCAAGTTAGCTTAGAACAAGCTTGTAAAAAGCTAATTTGGAGGTATTCAAATTTGGTCAGATTAGCTATTTTTTGCAGTGTTCTTCATTGATTGTGGGGCCCCATGAAGTTTGCTTGTCGAGCTTGCAGTTTGAGCACATCCATCAGAGGTCATATTATCTTAAGAAAATAATCTAAATTAGTCTTTCAATGACCATAGTCTCCATCAACTAGTAACCAATTAACTTGGATTGCACAGTTTGTCAAGATTGTCAGAATAACATTACCATCTGGTTGTTCAAAGGCAGATTTAGGTGTCTGAGGGAAAAAACGACAAAAGTGAGGTGCTATAAAAAACATTTTGAGAAGGACACAGGATCACATTACCCTGTGTTCGTCTTTTTGGCGGATGGCCACCTAGATCATGGTGCATTACACCTGTGTGAGAATCCTTGACTATTAGCTTCTTCCTGGACCTTGCAGACTAGCTTAGTGTGTGCAGTTAGCTTTAGCAGTCACATTTGAATAATGTCGGTCTTCATACCACAGTAACAGAGAAGAAACATTTTGAAATAATCAAATTAATGGAGACTGTCCCATTGATTCATTATTTTCAAAGAACTGAGTTTTGCTTTAAGTATAATTAGTATTTAAAGATGAATGATCTAATCTAATCTTCAATGATGAGTGACCTCTGGGCGAATGGCGCATTCTCAGTTGTTTGTATCATCACTCGTTAGCGTTGACCCCACACAACCTACTACACCAACCTGCAATTAGCCATTGTAATTTAGAAAATATCGGAGTTGGCAGCGGAGCTAGTTCAGAGAGGGTGACAACCAGCAGGGGCCGGAAAACAGGATATTATACAATGCACAGAAGTATTCCTCCAAGAATGAGACAAAACGCCTAAAGAGGCATTCTCCAATCATTCTTAAGCAGGAGACAGCAAACAACAATGGTAGGGAGCTCAGAGAGGGCCAGTAAAAACAGTTAAAAGAGGGATCTCCCCCCAGGTTGTGAAACATTGCAGAATTCTTCATTTTTCTTATTCTTTTTATATTTGTTGTTTTCAGGGGGGGGCTATTTTTGGGTTCCAGGCCACTATATACTGTTCGAGACATGACTATGTTCCATATTATATCATTACAAAATACATAACTGACCTCAACTTTATTTCTGTCAATGCCCGGGGTGTTAATATTCCAAAGGAAAACTATTGTATAGTTTATTCTCAGGAAAAATGGCAACTTTACTATGGTCCAGCAAACACATTTTCTCCATTAGGATATTGGGCATTTTGCAAATATATTCTACCACACTTTTGCTTCCTCGTCAGCTCCTACAAAAAACAAGGGCTTGTTGACATTTGTAAGTGTAAGTGTAAGTTTCGATAATATTGGTTCCTTGGCTGATACAGATGGACAGATTGCCATTGCTAAGATGCATGTATATGGAAAAAAACATTGTACAGTTCTGACTCTCACTGTACACTTTTAATGTTGGTTTCTATGACTTTTAAACCAACATCACTGCTGAGTCCTACCGATTTTCGCCTGGTTCTTGGGGCTGATTACAGTGCAGTATGGGACTGTAACAATGATAGAACAGATGAAGCAGGGAACAGAGACCAAGATCTCACCCGCGATGTCAGTGGGCAGCCAACACACGTATGGTTGATAATTTGTGCTTATTGAACCCCTTCTACAAAGGGTTATACTTTTTATTCGGCGAGACATAGATTTTAATTAAGAATAGATTTTTTCTTTGCATCCAAAGACCTATTCTAAATGTATTGGTTGCATGGTGTGATCACAGACCTACCTACTGCTCTTTCACCATGAAGGCTGCCCTCACTAAAGCTCCTAGGTGGCATTTTAATTCCTCCTTGCTCTGCGATGAAGCTTACAAGGCGCAATTCAAGATTAAACTACTCAAATTTCTGGAGTTCAACAGGGGCTCGGTTTTTGATCCAAGGTGTGGGAGACAGTGAGGGGCTTCATCAGAAATAACACTACCCTGTATGCATCAGTCTGAAATTAGGAGCACATAGCTAAATTGGAAGCGGTATAAATAAAGTACGCCGCACTTGATGCTATTTTACATCGCTGTTTGACTGTTTTCCTCCAAAAGGAGTTGATTAAAAATGTAAATAATTCCTTTCTCAGGCAACGCTCAGATTTCTAATGCACAGAACCAGGCAGAGCTACTGCTTCCTTCTGCTTGGCCTAAATACTTTCTTGCCCAGAGGCTCCGAACCAGTGAATATTTCTGATATTTTTAGAGTTAAAGCAAGGACTGTTAAGTTTTTACCAATCCCAAGACTGTGAACATTCTTTTTACATCTTTTTATCAAGGCATTTCCTAGACAAAAACAAAGAACATCATAAATCATATTGTAAATCCAGAGATGCACATGTAATATTTCAAATATGTTATAAGCAGATTAAATTTAGACATTGGCCAAGGATCAACTAATGGAGTTCTAAATGGTTTACAGATACATGACCCTTGCTGTCTCTGGCCCTATCCTCTGCGCTGGTGAGTCATTCTTTAACAGGGGTACATTTCATATCACCAATAAGTGAAGAAATCAGTATGCTTTGTGCTAAATAATTTAATTGTTCCCATAATATTCCCCCATAGTGCTTAATTCGTTATATGGTAAGCTTAACCTCTAGTGAATTTTTTTTTTATATTTAAAAGAAAATAAACATTCAAGTCATTATTTTGTTAATCGTGTTACGGAGAGACATTGTGTCATAGAGGACATGAATAAAGTACTACGTGTTTTAAGTGTAGTTGCCATTTACTTCACTTTATTTCCTTTTACTGACGCAGACACACTGAGCCGCACGGCTAAACTTGAGTGGAAAAATGTATAAATATCACCGACAGTGATTAAAAGACAGGAACATCTGGACAGTGGTAATATTAATGTGTGAATCTCACCTCAGTTTCTTCAAAAGGTTTTTCCTTGGAGCGTCTTTCACTTTGACCTCTGCCTCTGCCTCTTCCACTGGGATGAAACGACATGGTAAATTATAGATGATGGGCTGCTGATAATCCACAGATTTTACTGTAACCATACATAAAATGTAGAAATCTAGATGAATTATGAGTAACATACTACCATAGGTGGGTGTACAAAACACAGCAGTGGTGGACAAAACAGTCCTCCATTCACTGATTCCGTATGCAATCCTGGGCAGTACTGAACCCTGTGCTTGTCTGACTCAACAACTTCGTCCCTGTGGTTAGACAAAATATGTTAGTGACAAAAATTTGTCAGAGTTTGTGGTGTGCATCTGGACCCAAAAATGCAGAAGCAAAATTCAGTTGCAAAACAAAAGTGTAAATTAATTAGAGGCTAAGGAGGCATTCTCTGGTAATTCTTCATCAGCAAACAGCAACCAGCAGACAACAGGGAGCTCACAGAGGGCTGATAAAAAACTGTTCAAAAAGGTATCTCCAACCAGGTTAGAGGCATTCAGGGTTAATCGATAATACACAAGGTTGAAAAAAAGAAGAAATTAAACAGATACAGAATTTCATTATGTTTTCTACGCTTTTTTTTTGTTGACTTGTAATTTCTAATAAACCACACACACGCACACACACACAAATATACTATACATATATGTGAAACCAATAGCAACATCTTCATTGATTACAAATGTGTATTATTTTTTAAAAACAACCAGTTACCTAATCCAACCAACCAGCCACCTAGCCAGACAACCAACCAACCTCTCCACCATGTGTCTCTCTGCCATGTGTCTCTCCTCCATGTGTCCCTCTGCCATGTGTCTCTCCTCCATGTGTCTCTCCTCCATGTGTCTCCCTGTGTGTCAGCTATCCTGCTGCCTATTGAATCCAGGGAATTATCCAACTACCTCAAACTGTGCCAATCAACTCATCCTGGTTCACTGATGAGTGACCTCCACAGTGTGATCACGCCATCAAATTATTTTCTGCAGACTCACAGATGCTGATACCAGGAATAGCAAACACTTATTTTCTTCTTTCCGTTTAATGTAATGGTAAATTGATGTTGTATCTATACATCTATTTTCTAGTTTTGATAACCGCTCACTGCTTATTCATTCACACGTTCATACAGTACACCACTCACACACAACCATCAGGGATAATGTGTAGTTCAGTGTCTTGCCCAAGGGAACTTAAGCATGCAGAATGGGGAGCCGGGGATTGAACCATCGACCTCCTGGTTAGTGGACAAACCACTCTATATTCCGAGATGCGTCATTGATGGTGTTATATCCTTTTATCCAGTTTTAAGCCTAATTTGTAAATTATAGTTTTTAACAACATATTCTAGGATTTTACTCATCTGATCTTAAGTTAGCAGCAGAAAATAATGTTATGTGCTTCCAAATCAACTTTCAATTTTCAGAACTTTGCAGGCATTTTACTCTCACCCTCCATCTGGAATGAAAGAGTTCATAGCTAGGCCATGACCCAACATTCCCCTTGTTAAACCACATTTAAATCCATGAGATACAGATTTTAATTTGGATCGGCACCAAACATGCCTGCCTTTTTTTAAGATTCTCTTGGATCCTCTTGGATCCTCCCACCACATCCTTCTTGTTACTTCCCATGTATTGTTATAATCCATCCAGTAGTTTGTATGTATTCATGCTAACTAACAAACAAGCACAAAGGAAAACATTTCCTCTTGGGTTAAGGTAATGAACTTAAACCATTGGCTGCCAGGAAGGTAGTAAATGAGTAATCTCATGGTACATAATGTGTATTTACATTGATTGCAAATGCAGGTTTTACTACAATGTTCTATGAGCTGCATCTGGTTGGTAGCTGTATATATTCTTGTTGCACTCACAATTTAATCTGGCACGTGGTTGAACAGTTCACCCAGTTACTTTAAATTCATCTCTATTCAGGCGGTCTGGACCTGGTTGTTCCACTGAGACTATCTATCTATTCTTGATACAGAGCATGAGTGTGAGAGCATCAGGCTATCTGTCATTCAAGCTATTAGTTCATGGTTATCATCAGCGGTGGCCAGGGCCATTAGCCCAGATCCATTAGCAGCAGTCATCAGCAAAGCCATTAACTCCTCTCCCAGCTAAAACTCTACTGTCCCTCACAAAGACTCATTAGGGAGAGGCATGGAGCGAGATGGAAAGACAGACAAGAGAAGAGGAACGAAAGAGGGGGCAAAGGTGGGAGGAAAAAGAAATAGAGCTGGAGAGTAAGTGCAAATGAGGAAGGAAAGGAAAGACTTAGATCATTGTAACTGTTCACTGTGCCATTTCTCTCAACTGCTGCACTCAGTGCAAGATGTACGTCTCTTTGTCCAGGGCTGGAATCTTCATGGTTGGAAAATTGTTTGGAAGTGTATTGATGACTTTTGACTGATGACTATTGATTTGAAGAGCACATAACAAATTCTGAGCACTGCTCAGTCTGCAACATTTGAAAGCACACAGGAAAAGACTATCGGCAGTCTCAGACTGCAGCATGCAGTCCCATCGATGCACACTAGTTTTTGAGTGCACACATGCTGTTTTCGCATCTAAGCAACCATGTTTGCAAGCAGGACACGCCACATCCATATTTTTTACACTAAAATTCATTTAGCTGATGTTTTTATCCGAAGCGACTTACGATAAGTTCATTCAACCATGAGGGTATAAACCCGGAACAACAAGAATCAAGTTATTCCATTCTCGTCATATTTGTTTAACTCTGCACAAAGACAAAAAATCTACCATTCAATATGTATTGTAAGAAGCAGTTGGCAACTAAAAAGGTATATAGAACAACATATGATGTTATTCTTTATTGTTTAACCTATCATTTTAATAACTGTGGGCATTCTGCGCTGCAGTGAGATCAAACCTGCCAGCCAGCTATGGACTTTCTGTGTGTCGATGTTGCCATAAGGTGTGTGAATGTGATTGTAAATGATTTTTGTCTCTAAATGTCAGTACTGTGGTAGACAGTCAGCAGTGTGTTAGAATTTTCTTCATCCACCAACACCCCATCATCAACCTCATTATATTTCTGCTCAAACAAAATTATGAATCTCATTCTTAAATGGTTTTATAATAGTGGTTTAAATTGTTTTCTCTGTAAATCGTTACAGAAAATCATATTTCTTTTTAAAAGCTAACATCACCATGGCTATATTACTATTTTTTAATGGTTTTTCAGATTTTTTTTTGGATGATTTTGATTAGTTAGTGCGTGTGTTTTGTTATGTATGGCCTACATGCAGCCGGCCCAGCTCCGGCTGCATGTAGGCCATACATACCACAGTCTGCTAATATTTTCACACGGCTCAGATCAAAAATATTACAAGGCAAAGATATTAATCTTGTCCGCCTTATTCTGCCATACCCTGAGTACGATAAAGCATCACTATGGGGAAAATTTCAGATCTCAGCAGTATTCAGATCTCAGCAGGACTCGTTGGTTGACCAGTTCCTCGTCGCTTTAGCATTTACCGCAGAACAATCTATACTGTCTACCCGAAAGAAGGATAGAAGTTGACACTATCTGGCGCTAATCGGCGATATAAATCTGATAAACAGAAGAAACATATTCTATCAGTATCACAAAGCCTTTAGTGATATTCAGTACAAGCCTGAATTGGTCTGAATAAGACACAGATTACTCCCGATGATCGCTGAAGGCTCTCAAACTGTCTCCTGTAATTCTTGAAGCAGGACATACATCTCTGTCCCACAGTGCAGCGACAGGCTGCCAGGCACATCAATTCAGCAAGTTACCAATTTTGGATGATTTTAATTTGAAAGCCTGTACATACTTAACTGCCAGTTTCTTCTCACTTTCAGCATCCCTGTCTGTCCCAAGCACTCGATCCTATCCCGAATCAGTCATATTGGGGAGCAGAGAGGTGAATTTCAACCTCTTTGCTCCCTTCGCAAGCATGAATAGTCTCATTCCACCAGAGTGTCTGGTGGAATGCTTGCATGTCAAGGAGCTTGGCTTCCCGAAGCAGACATAACCGATACTTTCTTAATCACTGTCATAGATTATATACATTCGTTTTTAGTGGAATTTTCAGGATCCATCCCATCTCTATGTCTGTGGCCAGCACCAGAAACGCAAACACATCTCTGTCCTTTGTGACAACCAAGCTGTAGTAAATATCATTACTAAGGGCGCCCCGCGTGTGAGGACCTCATGCCGTTTATGAGAACCACCACGTGGTCTGTCATCACGCACAACTTCATTATTACAGCACGTCACATGCCCGGGCATTACAATACTCTAGCTGATTCTCTTTCCTATTTCAAATTCCCGACATTTGTACGCATCTGTACAGCGGCCTGCCACCTATCGATTTATTTTCTAGCGCTCTAATAAAACAAGACCTTCGGATTAAGTATTTGGAATCAGCTGGGGTTTTCATGATGAAAGGATTTGCAGCTTCTACTCTAAAAACCTACAATTTTGAATAAAAGAGCCTCTGACATTTGCGTTCACATATGCTCCTCCTCTGTAAAAAATATGGAGGAACTGCAAAGCTCAGTGCATGTCCGAAAGCAGCTTCATGGGATAATACCTCACCAATCTTGTGCCAATGTCAGCCATAGTTTCAAAACATTTCCTGGTATATTAGCCCTGTAGTAGAAATGTCAACCTCAAACAACCTTTATCTTTCAGTGGTTTCAAAATACCTCTTCGGTAAATTCTTCATTCTAGCTAGACCTTATCTGGTGTTCCCTCCCCTCCCATGACCTGTAGTAAAACCACCTGCTTCATCCAAGGTCATTTCTCTCATTATATGTCGGTAATAATGACTTTGTGTCTTATCGACTCTTGACTGCGAGCTGTGCATGAGCGCTGGGTCGATCAAAGCTTCTTCTTAATGAATACACAAAGACAATGTGACAAAAGACTTTATTTTGGGATTTCAACCACGACTCTTACCATAATTGTGTGTTCAAAATGTTTGCATTGTGTTACGCGTGCAATTCTTGCCGGAGGATCATTTGTATTTACTGGCGCAATAATGCGAGTAAACACAAGTCGTAAATATCCACAGCTTAATCAGTTGGAATTTAAATATTTCAACTTGAGCGATAAACATGAATTTTAGCATCTTTTGATTGATCTCATCATGCAAAGAGTGTGAAGACTGTGCTTTGTGTTTCATTTGAACACAGCATAATACTGCTAAAGTGAAGTCAGAGAACAGAAGAACCACTGACATGTGAATAATATGGCCATTTATTGGTTCTCACCACACCTAACTCATGTATACGGTGGCCCTGAGAGCTCAACAAACAGCAACTTAAGAAAACACGTCATGGCCACTTTTTTTGTCAAAAGCTACTAGTGACAAATCTAGCGACTTTTTCTGGTGATACTGGAGACTTTCTGCTCTCCCAGAGTATCTCTTTTGGATCATTTTGCCAGTCCCAAGCCCGGATGAAGCAGGAGGGTTGGACGTACGTCGTGCGGCGCACATCATCGTGCGGGAGACATCATCCTTCTGCGCACATCATCCAGCGGGGCACATCATCCTGTGGCGCACATCATCTTGCGGTGCACATCATCCTGTGACGGACCCTGTGTGGCGGATTCTGTGTCGAGTGGGCTGATCGTGGTGGTGGTGGCGGACCCTGTGTCGCGTTGGCATCGGGTACGGGCATTGGACCAGGACCGCGGTGGCGGCTCGTGGTGGGTGGCGGGGGACGGTGACTGAGGACTGGAGTGGCGTTCTGGTCTGGATGGTGGATCGTGGTCCTGCTGGTTGCTGACCATGGACTGTGATTGCAGCGGGACTGCTTGGCATGTCATGTTGGGGTTGTCCTTCGGGATGCTTACCCTCATCAAATGCTGCTAGAGACTTTAATCTTTAATCTTGAAGACTTTAATCTTGATGATGTTTTCCTGCACGTGGCATCTATTGCACTTCTGTCTGTCCTGGGAGAGGGATCCCTCACATGTGGCTCTCTCTGAGGTTTCTACGTATTTTTACCCTGTTAAAAGGGTTTTTAGTAGTTTTTCCTTACTCTTGCTGAGGGTTAAAGACAGAGGATGTCACACTCTGTTAAAGCCCTATGAGATGAATTGTAATTTGTGTATGGGCTATAGAAATACAATTTGATTGATTGATTTGATTGATCATCCTTCGGCGCATGTGGCGCACATCATCCTGAGGCGCATGCGGAGCACATCATCACCGCATATCATTGTGTGGCACACATCATCCTGGGGCTCACATCGGCGCACATCGTCCTGCAGCGCACATAGTCCGGCGGCGCACTTCATCCTGTGGCGCACATCATCCTGCAGCGCACATCATCTTGCGGCGCACATCATCCTGCACATCGGCACACATATTCCTTCAACGCACATCATCATGCAGCGCACCTAATCCTGCTGAGCACATCATCCTGCCTCGCACATCATCCCGCTGCACACATCATCCTGCTGCGCCAATCATCCTGTGGCGCACATCATCGTGCAGCGCACATCATCTTGCAGCGCACATCATCACCGCACATCATCCTGCAGTGCACATCCTCCTGCGGCACACATCATCACCGCACATCATCCTGCAGCGCACATCATCCAGCGGAGCACATCATCGTGCAGCGCACATCATCCTGGCGCACATCATCCTGCAGCCATATCGTCCTGCAGCTCACATCATCCTGCTGCGCACATCATCCTGTGGTGCACATCATCACCGCACATCATCACCGCACTTCATAGGCGCAGGTCATCGTGCGGCGCACCTCTGGCGCACCTTTGGCGCACCTCTTCCACATCATCACCGCACATCATAGTGTGGCGCAAATCATCCTGCGGCGCACATCGGCACACATCGTCTTGCAGCACACATCATCACCGCACATCATCCTGTGGCGCACATCATCCAGCGGCGTACATCATAGTGCAGAGCACATCATCCTGCGGTGCACTTCATCCTGCAGCCTACATCATCATCATCCTGTGGCGCATATCATCATCACCCACATCATCGTGTGGCACACATCATCCTGCAGCGCACATCATTGTGCGGTACACTTCGTCCTGCAGCGCACATCGTCCTAAGACGCACATCATCCTGCGGCGCACATCAAAGGAGGAGGGTTGGACCTGGAGCTAGAAGTTCCACCCCACATAACAGCCTTTTGATTAAATTTGATATTCTAACATTTAACAATACAGGACAAAATCGATTTATACTTTCCTTACTAAAGAGTTGGCAACACTGGAAACGACAACGGAGTGTTTCTAGAGGACAGCTAAAAGTGATGGACACTGCTGCCACAGGAGACACAAAAACGTCCAATACATCATACAAATTCAGTTCTACACAAGGGTCGGCAACCCGCGGCTATGGAGTCGAATGATTCAGCCCCTCTGCAGTGTCTGTGTGTGTGTTTAGCGAGAGGACCGACTGCAGTAAAGTGAGCCGTCATCTGAGAAGCCAGCCGCCACCGGATTTTTTTTGCGCGTCGACTTGTGGCTTTACGGTAAAATAGCATGGTTGGCTAAAGCCTGAAACATGCTTCTGCGTTTTCACGGGCCCGCAAGCGCAAGAGCCCTTCCGGGTCCCTTACGTGCTTATGTATCCCTCCTTACGTGCTGACGGGTGTCGACCCCCTTTTCTAAAATTTACGGCAAAGCTCCGCAAGCTCACTCAGCCCGCAAAGGCTGTGATTGGTCTGCTCTACATCCCTTCTGGAGCTGCAATTCCGGTTTCATGTCCCATAATACCGGCAGAAATCACGGAAGATTTAGAAGAACGAATATGGACCAAATAGAAGAGCACTTGGCAGAAGATATCCGATAGTATGATCACTTGTATAACCTGTCACTGACGCGCGGTTTTGTCCGCCAGAAAAAGGCTACGAGGAGCCGCAGTGGCTATGTAAAAAAACAATCGACGAAGAAGCAAGAAGGCGTCTCTAAGGTCATCTTCGACAAAAAGCATTACTCCGCCTAGTGTTCTGGCGCGGAATTGCTTTGTAAGACGCGCAACGGTTGGGGAAGCATGAATGAAAACGAGTCTTGCGCCACAGCGGCGTGAAAAGACGCAGACGCAGTCGCAGAAGCATGTTTCAGGCTTGAAACGGCCTAAAATTACTACAAATACAACTTTATTTTTATTTTTTTTATTTTTCAAACCTTCATGGCGTATCTGCTCATGTCACTTATCATGTATTTTTACTGCGAATTAAAGGGCAAGTCTATAAAAAATCAACAATGTGAACATAATGTTGCCATATTTGGAAGCTTATAAAAAATATTTCTTGAGAGATTATAACCTACTTCGAGTGGATTCCTGTTTATGCTGTCTCTGACTATGCTGAGATTCATTTTTGTGTATTTTTACTGTATTTTTACTGAGAAAATTAAAGGGCAAATCTGTGTAAGTGGCCCAATGCACTCATAATGTAACCATATTTGGAAGCTTATTAAACAAATTCCTCGAGAGGTTATAACATACTTCGAGTGGATTCCTGTTCATGGTGTCTCTGACTATGCTGACATATATTGTTGTGTATTTTTTCTCTAGAATTACTGAGAAAATTAAAGGGCAAATCTGTGAAAGTGGCCCAATGGATTCATAATGTTGCCATATTTGGAAGCTTATTAAACAAATTCCTCAAAAGGTTATAAGTGACTTTGAGTGGATTCCTGTTCATGCTGTCTCTGACTATGCTGACATATATTTTTGTGTATTTTTACTGCAGAATTACTGAGAAAATTAAAGGGTAAATCTGTGAAAGTGGCCCAATGGATTCATAATGTTGCCATATTTGGAAGCTTATTAAACAAATTCCTCGAGAGGTTATACATACTTCGAGTGGATTCCTGTTCATGGTGTCTCTGACTATGCTGACATATATTTTTGTGTATTTTTACTGCAGAATTACTGAGAAAATTAAAGTGCAAATCTGTGAAAGTGGCCCAATGGATTCATAATGTTGCCATATTTGGAAGCTTATTAAAAAAATTCCTTGAGAGGTTATAAGTGACTTTGAGTGGATTCCTGTTCATGCTGTCTCTGACTATGCTGACATATATTTTTGTGTATTTTTACTGTATTTTTACTGAGAAAATTAAAGGGCAAATCTGTGAAAGTGGCCCAATGGATTCATAATGTTGCCATATTTGGAAGCTTATTAAACAAATTCCTCGAGAGGTTATAAGTGACTTTGAGTGGATTCCTGTTCATGCTGTCTCTGACTATGCTGACATATATTTTTGTGTATTTTTACTGCAGAATTACTGAGAAAATTAAAGGGCAAATCTGTGAAAGTGGCCCAATGGATTCATAATGTTGCCATATTTGGAAGCTTATTAAACAAATTCCTCGAGAGGTTATAACATACTTCGAGTGGATTCCTGTTCATGGTGTCTTTGACTATGCTGACATATATTTTTGTGTATTTTTACTGCAGAATTACTGAGAAAATTAAAGGGCAAATTTGTGAAAGTGGCCCAATGGATTCATAATGTTGCCATGTTTGGAAGCTTATTAAACATATTCCTTGAGAGGTTATAAGTGGATTCCAGTGGTGGGAGGTAACGAAGTACGAATACTTCTTTCCTGTACTTAAGTAGATTTTTCACATATCTGTACTTTACTTGAGTATTTATTTTCCTGACGACTTTTTACTTTTACTCGCTACATTTGAACACAGATATCTGTACTTTCTACTTCTTACATTCTCAAAACTATCTTGTTACTTGAGCAGCAGAGGTTGGCGCCTGTACGCGCGGCGCACCTCTCTCTCTCTCTCTCTCTCTCTCTCTCTCTCTCGCTCTCTTGCGTGCCCGCTGCCTCGGGAGATGTGCAGGTCCGGCGGCGTGGGGGGGGGGGGGGGGCAAGACCCCCCTCCACAGGTTCACCATCAGAAACACTGTTACCAGTTTGACTTCCTCTAGAGTCCAGTTCGACCGTCTTCTCGGCGCTCCGCCAGGGCCGTGACCGACTCTGGCGTGGCCGATCCGAGGACCTCACTAAACCATCCAATGGGGAGTAGCGATGTGTACAACACCAGCACATTCCCCATCCATTTATTCCCTTTATAATGATCCAGGTGCTCCTGCAGGAGCTCGGTTCAGTTCAGTTTTTATTATTCGGTCTGAAATTTGGCAGCAAAACGAGACTGTGTCCAGTGAGTTTTTCTTCTCTGTACTAGCAAAGTGCAGCTGTTAACAAAAGAGAAACTACATTTTTGGTAGTTTTGTGCCTGTATAGACTATAGAAAAGCACTTTAGATTTTTAATTTTGGTACTTGTACTTTTACTTTTGATACTTAAGTAAATTTCAACACCAGATACTTTTAATACTTAAGTACATTTAATATGACTAATTTAAGACTTTTACTCAAGTCATTTTCTGACGGGTGACTTTTACTTTTACCGAAGTCACTTTCAAGTAAGATATCTGTACTTTTACTCAAGTATGGCTTTCAAGTACTTTATACACCACTGGTGGATTCACTTCAAGTCATTCACTTTAGTAAGTTGTCAGTTAAGTAAGTGAAAACAATAGCATTGGTTTAATTAAGATCTCAACAATGTTCTTACTTTATTTTGGAAGGTTGACGTGTAGGTCATCCTGTTATAAGCAGGTTGTTGGTTGGGACTCTTGTTTTGATAGGGTTTTTAAAGGAAGGGGGTGCTTTTGAGAGAGAAAGTTCTGGAGCGTGGAATGCAAAGATGGACAGGTAAGAAGCGAATCAGTTATTTCTTTTAAAAAAAGCTATTTTAAACTTTTTGCTGTCACAGAAAACATTTAACAGCGTCCACTCGAATCGCCTTTGGGTCATGGTGGACGCCATTAGGTGATAGACTGATGTTGTACATGGAAGCACATGCTCCTCAGGTGCGGAGCAAAAAATAAATTCAAAAAATAACAAGTAGCCAATTCGTTTTCTAAATGCTACCTGAGGATTCGGATGACGCTTCATCTAGATTCATACGTAGCTTCTGGATGATTCACCCTATTTCTTGTCTTGTGATTGTGAATGAAATAGTAGGTCTAGTGAAGAATGTAGCTGTAACGGTTTGGTATTTTCCAGAGTTTCAGTTCCACCGCTGTTTTTGAAGAAGTGTTTTCTGTTTACTGTTTTATTTTGTATTTGTATAATTTTTTCATACTTTCATGATTTTGTTTCTTGGGTTTTTGCGTGTAATATATCTCTTAGAAGAATACAAAATAAGACATGAGCTACAGTCCTAAACATGCTCACTGCATCATGTTTTTTTTTTTAAATGTTTTCTTATTTTGTTTTCAGATTTTGTACTTTTACCACCTTTGGAAAGGCAAGTTTTAAAGCACAATACATTCACACAATATAAAAAGTATTTACTTTTGATCTTACTTCTAATAATACTATAGCATTACAACTCATTATGTCTGTAAATGGTTTATATTTCACTGACACAACATCCTTTACTGCTTCAAAACATTTTGACATGCAAATGCTTTATCGCCTTATTTAATTTCGAAGGGAAGACACCTGAAAAGAAGCCTCCAAGACATAGTATCAACTATCAAGACATTTTCTGAACCCGGTGGGAATATAAAGGACTACAGTGTGAACAGTCCTGCTGGTTTTTGGAAAAATGTCTGCAGTGTCTTGGAGGTTTCCAACACACTGGTTAATCGCGTGAAGATCCGTAAGGCAGTGCTTGATCACCAGAAGGTAAAACTTTTTTAATTTATTGATAGAAATTTTGATTAACACATTTTTTTAATGAAGTACCTAATACATGTTATTAACAATAACTGCTATGTGTAATATATGTAATTTTTCCATACAATTATTATGTTTTACATTCTAAAGCGCACTTCAGGAGATAACAAAGCCACAAATTACAAGGTTGAGGAAAGACCCACTGCAGAGGAGACATCCTCTTTGGTATGTATTGTCATTTCATCGAAAGTAAAAAAGACAGTGGTTAGTCAGAAACTCTACGTACTTTGCTGAGGTCATTTTCACACCGTCAGGGACCCTGAAGGGGCCTACCAGCTCTCTCCCCATAATTCCGGCCCAAAACATGACTCTGCCACCTCCTTGTTGACGTCTCAGCCTTGTTGGGACATGGTTGCCATTCACCAACCATCCTCTACTCCATCCATCAGGACCCTGAAGGGTTGCAAGGCACTCATCCGTAAACAAAACAGTTTGGAAGTTAGTCTTCATGTAGTCCTGAGCCCACTGCAACCTTTTTTGCTTGTGAGCTTGGATTAGGGGTGGCCAAATAACAGGTTTAAGGACACTTGCAAACCTCTTGAGCATCCTACATCTTGAAGTTCTCGAGACTCCAGAGGCACCAGCGGCTTCAACCACCTGTTTGCTGCTATTCAACGGCATTTTAGTGGCTGCTCTCTTAACCCTACGCATTTGTTTGGCAGAAATCTTCCTTATTTTGCCTTTGTCTGAACGAACCCGCTTGTGCTGTGAATCAGTGACAAATTTCTTCACCGTCCGATGATCACGCGCAATTCTTTTGGAAATATCCAATGTTGTGATACCTTGACCAAGGTATTGCACTATTTGCTGCTTTTCAGCAGCAGAGAGATCCTTTTTCTTCCCCATTTTGCCTGAAACATGTAGCTTGCTTAATAATGTGGAACATCCTTCTTAAGTAGTTTTCCTTTGATTGGGCTCAACTGGCAAACTAATTATCACAGGTGTCTGAGATTGATTTCAATCATCCAAATAGCCCTGAGACACAATACCATCCATGAGTTTAATTCAAAAACAAAAAAATGAATGTTTAGGACCCTTAAATCCAATTTGCATAATAATGTGGAACGCGGTGTACACACACTGTACCGGTAATATTATGTCCCCTTATATTCCACGTGGTGTGAGCACAAGGGGACAGTGAGTGGGGGGCTGCAGCTGTAACGGATGTAGAAATGTGACTCAGGATTTGGTTTTTGGGTCTTTAATCCCTTGCAGAAACCGCAGACACATGCAGACACCAACATAGGTTTACTGTTAAAACTTCCTTTTTCTCCATACAAAAGTCCTCAGTGATGAAAAACTTAACTGAGGTCCAACAGGAAGTAACAAACTTTCGGGGAGCACAAAAGGTGGTACACAGCAACATCAGCTCCAGGTAGTAGCACTCTAAATAAAATAGCACTCTAAATAAAATAATAACTTAATAAAATTCACAAATACAAATTATAAATAAAATAAATACAGTGCATTCTTAACTCTGTTACACAGTGATCAGTGAAAGAGTCGAAAATGGCTGGAGTAAGCATCCTGAAAACTGCACCTGAAGGGTCCTTTCACTCTTTTATCCATGTCGGCTTTAACGAGTCAGGAGGGAAGAGGAAACTCCACAAGATAGAGGAGTCACGGTCAATGTGAGACTAGAGGATCTGGCGCCAAACTTCCATCTGCAGTTACCGCTTACATTTGGCGTTCTCTGAGTTTTCTACATTTTTTACCCCGTTATTAGGGTTTTTATGTGTATTTTTTCCTTACTCTTGTTGAGGGTTATGGACAGAGGATGTCGCACTTTTGTATTCATTGTATATTTGTATAAATATTACTAATGTAGGGAAAGCCATTGAATACATCAATATTAAAACATTTTTCAACAACACAATTAAGCCATCATAATTTAGTATGTCTTCTAATGTATTGATGTTCTACTTGTATTCTATGAAATATTGTCACTGCATATCTGAGTTATTTTAGTTCCATGTGAAATTTGTATTGACAAAAAGTGTATGAACAGTCTATATTATTATTCATTCTGTTAAACAAATCGTATTTCCTAAAACATTAAAACCTTTTGTGGTTACTCTCTATTTTTGTTTGATTTATTAATTCTCTAGTACTAAGTGACTGTGATCTTATATGTTATGTTAGATGTTATATGTTATGTTACTTAGTATGTTATTTTTCTATTTTGTAAAGTCTCCTACTGCGTAGATGTTTGCCTGCCATGTCACAATAATTGCACTGCTCCGATGCCGCTGTCATAGGTGCATGTGACAATAAACTTTGAATGATTTGATTTGATCAAAGTTGACATATGTAAAGTTGACACACTCCACCTCATATCCTTGTACGTACATTTGGAAATGCTTTTTTGAGAGTACATCTAACAACACGGAGGAAGGTAAGACACCAAAATGATATTCAGTAACACTTAATTAATTGTTTAAAAAATAAAACAAAATCCCTCTTCAGTTTAAAGGGGAGTCATTTTGAAAATTTAGTTCAGTCTTTACTGATATAATGTCACTGACACTCAGAGATGGTCTACTATCATGTTGAAGTGGAATGAGTCTGAAAACAGGAGGTTTCTTTTAAATTTTAATGTGGACATTGCATAGTCAGAGGCTCTATGAACAGGAATCCACTGGAAATACTCATAACCTGTTAAGGAATATCTTAAAAATTCATCCAAATATGAATGCATTGGGCTACTTCCCAGATTTTCCCTTTAATTTTCTCAGTTATTCTACAGTAAAAATACACAAAAATTTGTATGAGCAAAGTCAGAGACAGCATGAACAGGAATCCACTCAATGTCACTTATAATCTCTCAAGGAATATTTTTTATAAGCTTCCAAATATGGTAACATTATGAATGCATTGGGCCACTTCCCAGATTTGCCCTTTAATTTTCTCAGTTATTCTACAGTAAAAGTACCCAAAAATTTGTGTCAGCATAGTAGGAGACACCATGAACAGGAATCCACTTGAAATAGCTTATAACCTCTCCAGGAATATTTTTTATAAGCTTCCAAATATGGTTACATTATGAATACATTTGTCCTTTTTCACAGATTTTCCCTTTAATTTTCTCAGTTATTCTACAGTAAAAATACACAAAAATGTATCTCAGCATAGTCAGAGACACCACGAACAGGAATCCACTTGAAGTCACTTATAACCTCTCCAGGAATATTTTTAATAAGCTTCCAAATATGGTCACATTAGGAATGCATTGGGCCACTTTCACAGATTTGCCCTTTAATTTTCTCAGTAATTCTGCAGTAAAAATACACAAAAATATATGTCAGCATAGTCAGAGACACCATGAACAGGAATCCACTCGAAGTATGTTATAACCTCTCGAGGAATTTGTTTAATAAGCTTCCAAATATGGCAACATTATGAATCCATTGGGCCACTTTCACAGATTTGCCCTTTAATTTTCTCAGTAATTCTGCAGTAAAAATACACAAAAATTTATGTCAGCATAGTCAGAGACAGCATGAACAGGAATCCACTCAAAGTCACTTATAACCTCTCGAGGAATTTGTTTAATAAGCTTCCAAATATGGCAACATTATGAATCCATTGGGCCACTTTCACAGATTTGCCCTTTAATTTTCTCAGTAAAAATACAGTAAAAATACACAAAAATATATGTCAGCATAGTCAGAGACAGCATGAACAGGAATCCACTCAAAGTCACTTATAACCTCTCAAGGAATTTTTTAAATAAGCTTCCAAATATGGTTACATTATGAATACATTAATCCTTTTCTAAAGACTTGCCCTTCAATTTGAATTAAAAGTACATCATTTACATGAACAGGTACACCATGAAGATATGAAAAAATAATCAAATGAGAGACTATAACTAAAATATAGTTGTGTTTACGTTCTTTTTAGGCGCTCACACTATCTCTACCGCTTTACCGTATGAGGCACAAGTAGACGCGCAACAAAAACCCGAGTGGCGGACGGCTTCCCAGATGACGGCTCACTTTACTGTAGTGCGGACCAGTCCCGGGTCCGGAGAAACCGAGAGACCCACTGTGAGCTCTGAGCACGGAAGATGGTCCGATCTAGAGACATGCGGTCTTCTCCTGTTAAACTGAATAAACAGCGCTAACAACTGTTTGTGAGGCCATGTATTGTCCATAGTGTGCAGGGCTAGGAAACCTTTACTATCAGAAGAGACATTGTGCCCCCTCTTCTGAGAGAGTGGGCGGGGTCGGTGCCCCACGACTCGGGCCGTTGCGCTTGTCACACGCACACACACACACACGCGCACACACACACAGCTTATACAGAGGGGCTGAAGAGCCGCATTTGGCTCCAGAGCCGTGGGTTGCCGACCGCTGTGTAGAACTGAATTTGCATGATGTATTTGACGTTTTTGTGTCTTCTGTGAAAGCAGTGTCCATCACTTATATCTGTCCTCTGGAAACACCTCCGTTGTCGTTTCGCTTCTATTTGCAGCGCGTTTCTATATTTGCTGCGCGTTTCTGTAATGTGTTGTGTTGTGTTGTGAAATTGATGAAGATGTTTTCTTACTTTGCTTGTGTTTTGTCAATTTGCATGTGTTTTCTTAAGTTGCTGTTCATTGAGCTTTCAGGGCCACCGTCCATGTACCTACAACACCAGAGTTAACTCTGAGACAATGATCTTGATCATCAGCTCTCTGCTCATTGACCTTTGTTTCTAGATTAATTTCACCTGCTAACTTCCACATAGCGTATGTTGCGACAAAGAGGGGGGATCGTATTCATTTCACCTCTTATTAACTAAGCCCCATATAAATCTCCTCCATTACTGTCGCCAGCACGCCTGGTTAGGCAATTCAGGCATTGTGTAATTGGTTGATGACATTTGGATATGCAGGCTTCGCTCATCATCTGATCTAATTCATATTTTTTTTTATTCAGGATCCTGAGCGGGGCAACCAAATTGTGGTGTGCCTGTTTTGCTCATGTGACCACTTGTAAAGGCCAACTAGGCCGTGCATCAAAGAAAGTTTACCAGGCTGCACAGAGGCCTCTTTATCTCTACTGAACGTCAGCAAGCACTGGACTCTCATTTACTGACGGAACTATGTTGTGATGAACAGCTGTATGGATGTCTTCAACACACCTGGACGTGTGACTTGACATTTTTTTCGTGCCAAGGGGAGGTCCCAAGAAAAGAATAACAACACTGGATTAGGAAGTTATTACTTCTTATAATATGACATATTAAGTTTTAGCTCTCTTCTGCAGCTCCATATTTTTCATTCCGTATCTTCTATGCCGTTGGGGGCATATAGACTTTTAATGTGGATGACTTTTGCAGGTTTGATGTACAAAGACCTTTTAACAACAAAACACTCGTATTTCTGTAAATCCCCAGTTTGCTTCTCCTTTCCTTATCTCTGTTTCTCTAATTTGATTCTTAAACTTTATCGGTTTTAACCAACTCTGAAACACATACTATACAACTCTCCAGAAATACATGAAAAACAAGGGGATAATTTCCTCAGCAAGCATAGGAGGGGGACGAAGAGAGAGTCAGAAAAAAAGCAAGGCAGGAAAAGAAAGACAAATGAGGGAGGTGAGTTTACCCTTTGCCCCTACGTTCCATTCCATACCAGAACACTTTGGGGCCCCCTGACATACGTTTAATGCCCCACATGGATGCACATGAACGTATATTAGCTTCACACGCACACATGCGCATGCAGCTAATTGCTGATGTGCTTATGGGGGTGGCTGGTTTCATTAGCAGGGCACTAAGCCATAGCTCTCCACTCTGCCTCTGTACTTTTTCTTCTGTCTCATTCTGAGCTTGTGAGCATGTTGATTCAAAGAGATTCAATGGCATGCATGCACTTCCCCCTCCACACACACAAACACACACACACACACACACACACACACACACACACACACACAGATAGATAGATAGCAGCCTTGATGTCAATAGGGTTGCTTTGGAGCCAGGATCAGGTGGTTCACTATGTAGGTCAGAGAGGGAGAATAAAAGAACAGAGAATACATGTGTCGGTATCATCAATAATTAATCAGCCTTCTTCTTTTCTTGTACGGCTTCCATCTCTCACATACTGAAACAAGACGTGTGGATAAATGGAGAAGCTCGGAGGTAGTCAGGCAGACAAACACTGGAGGGAGAAAAGACTGACAGTCAACCACCTATCAATCTCAGGAATTAATTTTCCTTCAGGGAGCCTTCAGCTCCGATAACCAAAATCCAGATGACTTTTTCATACGTTTTATTGTATGGTGTTATTTCACATTCTCACATCCACACAGATGCTATTGAGGAATGACGCTATGTTGCGGTATTATGATGTGCAGTACCTCTGTCTGATGTCAGAGAGACAAGCAAGGAGCTGCAAGGTTGGTGTTTTTTTAGAAAGGGCGGTACTGGTGAATGATTGACGTCTGCACCCATAGCACATGCTGAGATGACCTCACACATACTGTACATGCACACACAGGCTGGTGACACAGGATATCCTGCTGTGGGCGTCAGCCTAGGGAAGAAGAGGAAGTGCAATCTGCAGAGGCTCAATGGAGAGCGGTTTCAATCTTTATTTCCTCATGGCAAGACAAAAAGTTGAATAGATAAACACCAAAAATACTTTAATTAGAATGAGGCTGACTCAAGTTTTAAATACAAAAGCAAAAATTTCCTGTAAAATATAATTGAACTGTTGATAAAGAAGTGTGTGGTAAAGCTGCACCTATGGGTATATGCATGCTGAAGCACATTAAATCAATAAAGTCAACCTCAGTCGACTGTTTTGCTCCACTTAACGCACTGTGTGGGAAACAAATAGAAAAAAAACAAGTCAACAAACCAAAGCAAGTAATTTGTCATTGCCTTCTGAAACAGTTTTTATATCTGCCACTACTATGGTCAAGGCTAGGTTAGGTTTAGATTGAGATTAGGAAAAGATTTTTGTCGGTTTTATAATCTGTGTAATTTGTCACAGAAATAGATGTTGACTGCTCGTAGGAAATGGGATGCAAACAGTGATCTCCCTCAAAGTCACACACCTTGTTGACTCTTCCTTCCCCCATCAAACCTTTCACAGTGGATTAGCAGCAACACAAAAATGTCACAACACTTCTGCCTTTCCTTCTGATAAAAAGATCATAATTAACATTGGCACAGAAAATCAAATACTTTTTTGTAGGCCTTTGAGCAGTGTTGGGACATGGTTTTTGTGCAAACCACAGGCCTCCTTTCAGTCAAACTTGTTACAAACATGCCGCATGTGCTGGAGTGGACTCAATCCCCCAAGATGCAACAAGTTCCATTGATCTTTGAAAGTCAAGGAACTCAGTCTCCCAGAGGATGTAACAGGATGCTGCATGTCCTTGGGTCAGGGCAATATCACACAAAGGTGTCAAGAGCCACCAGGGTCAACTCCTATTGGTCACTCTGGTCCAAGACCTGTGAGGTCACCGGGGCCAATATAAGGAGAGGTCTCCCCAAGATCTTTCTCTTTCTACAATCCTTCGAAGGCCAGCAGCCTGTCCAGCCTCTCTTCTCCTACATCGCTAAGGGGGGGCCTGGCTGATCCAGCTTCTTTCTCTATCCAACCCACAACCGGAGGTCAGAGGTGCAGCTCCCCTGCCCACACTCTTCAAGGAAATCTCCTCGTCCTTCAAGCTCTACCGAACTCCTCGTAGCGACGCGATGTCCTGCAGGAAAACTTCAACCAGCACCTGAGCACACGGCTCGACAGAATCGCGAATGCAGAACTCTACGACCACTAAGCCAGGAGACGTCACAGAACTGCAACTGAACAGCAACTTCTTTTCCTCTTTCCCTCGGACTGGTAACATAATCTGGGCTTAATAATTATACTACGCTAAGCAAGACTGTTTATTTGATCGGTGTGTGTTTATAAGTTTGATATATGCTGTGATGTTGTAGGTATAAGTTAAATGAAGGTTAATGGCAGTTAGGCTCGCCACAGGCTTTGTCCCTGACTATCATTATCTGATTAACATACACACAGACACGCATAGCATCTCACCTAGTTAAACCTTCCCCCCTCAGCCGTAAAGCGACGGCCATAAAGCAACCTCAGAAGAAGGGGGGGGGGGGGGCTCTTATCTGAGGGACCATTTTTAAAGCATGCTAATTTACATTCACACACACACTCACACACCTCCTAGTTAGTTAGTTTGATTGTTTAGTAACTTGTGTTTTTATAATTTATTATGTTCATAATAAATGTTCTTCTTTCACAAATATTCTGACATTAATATTGCATAAGTGAATCTTGCCAACCGTTACACTGCTAAGAACTCCATAACCTTCATTGTTCATTATATAATCTTTAATGGTAAAATATTGAGATTTCTTATTGAACTAGATCTAAATGAGACTGATCTTAATCAATAAATTGGCTATCTTTTCCCTTCTATGAAGGGTGGTGCCCCGCGAGAACTTTAACCAGTTAAAGTTATGATTTAATATTAATATTTTAAATATTAATGTTTTATATTTTATTTTGATAACCAAATTTATTGAGTGCCTAAAGGCACACCATTCTATGGTAACTCTTTTTACGTACTATTGCACAACAGCAGACTGTTAGATAATGTAATTTTTGGATGGAATGTGAATGTCCTTGATTGACTTTCCCCATTGGCCTAACCCCTTCTCAATAAACTGGTGCACACAGTTTCTATAACATCATCGGAGGGTTGTGTAGAGGAATTGTTGCCAACTTAGCAATGTTTCAGACCCCTTTACAACTTGTATTCATAAAAGGGGCCAAGCTGAAAATTGTGTAAGTTTTTTTACAAACCTTGGACATTATTTAGAAGACATTTGCCTGATGGCAGCTGACGTTCTCACTGTCAAAGTGCACGTCAAAAGGTTTTCCCAAGGATGATTACTGTAATTCGTGGTAGTTGTTATCACACTGATGTCTTTTGTACATAATACTGATAAATTTGGTTTAATTTGTGATATAATGCTATAGAAGTATCATGTTGACATATGATTGGTTGAGCATGTGTATTGGCAGGACGTCTATCGTGCAGCTCCACACCATGATCACTACTGTGCAGACTTTGGCTCCAAATGAAATTACCAGTCCAAAATGGCACATGTATCCATGATATTTGGCTTATTTTTTGTTTTGCTATCATCTTTATTTTCAGTTTATTCACGAGGTTTTCACGTAGTGTCGTTCTTGTTAGCTCATTCTGGAAAGAAACAGGTGGGAAGTAAGGGAAGAGTCACAGGAAGTAAAGAGATGAAAGGGAAGCTCAATGCCTGAAGCAGATGGGGAATAAAACAATGGGCGAGCTGTGAGATGATGGGATTCCCCTACATTCCCCCGTTGGGCTGAGGCCAGCAATGACAACAGCCTGTTTGTCATGTACAAGAATGAGAACCAAGAGGCACCCATGCAAGGTACATTATACCGTCAATGAAAAGAGAGGTAAAATAAAATTTCTTGCATAAAGAAGATTAACAGTGCAGCTTTTTCTCTGGATTAAAGAAACAGAAGAGCTTCTTTGCTTCTGTGGTTCTGAATGGATTGGGAACACACAACTGCTGATGCTGCGCACTGCAGGGACCCAGTGCAGTCAGACATTACACAACAAACCCAAATATTTCTACCCACACATACTCACACACACGCACGTACACACACACACACATGCAGGCATGTTTTTACCCACATTACTCCCACTGCAGTAATGGGGTCAGAGAAAGTTAGCCGAGAGCTTTGTCACTCTGATTTGTCTGTTTGCTTTCAGGCCTGTTGGTCTCTATTCCTTTAAATGTGGCGTTAGGCGTCTTTGTCTGCCTGTGCATCTGAATATGGTTCATGCTCCCCCATCCCTTCAATTGAATATGGTTTATCCAGCTGTTTGTCTTTTGTAATTATCTCACTGGTCAGCTTTATGTTTTTACTTTCCATCTGAATTTAATGCAGTTCTCCACACACATACAGCATTTATGTTATCATCTCTATTTAAATTGTGTCTCTAGAATGGAGTCACATGCTCAAATTCTGTTTCCATGACATTTTGTCATAGAAAGCCAAGTTTCAAGTGGCATTATTTTTCAAATTGCCATAATTTCCAGAATGAACTCAAATTCATAAGCACTTCTGAAAATGCACAGACGCAGTAAGATGAAACCATAACTGTCTTGTGTTATGTTCCTTGTGTTTTCTGCTATAGCTCTGTGCTGCCGGTGGAGCATGCTGAGAGTAAAGGCAACACTCTTGATTATCTTCTCCCTTTCAATATCACACATTTCACAAAGCTCTCTTCACTGCACATCCTCTGCTCACAATAGAGACAAATATGCCGGGGATGTTTGAAATGCATGAATGAGGTCAAATGTGCTTAATGAAGAAAGCTATGTATATACAGTAGATATAATATGCATATGTTATTTCATGAAAAGCAAAGAAAGAAATATATTTCACCCCTTTTCCTTTTTTTTTACTTTCACTATAGTGAAAAGATCTGCCAAATTTCCTAATGTTGATACTGACCTAATGTTATATATATTGTGCTTTTAGCAACAAAAGCATTGTTTTATGATTGTGGCAAAGCATTTGGTTATAAGGTTAGGGATAGATCTTGGTCTTGGTTCAATGCTTGTTTTGTTAATTTATCTAACTTCAGTAGCATTTATCTGACTTAAGTCCCTTTCACTAGCTTTAAAATAAACTAAGCAGGACTCTGGGTTGACTGGATGCAGACTCATGTCTCTGATGTCCCACCTGTGGCCAACTACCACAGCCAGTTCCCCTGTGAATTCTGTACAACAACAACATTTTAACACTTCATTGGCTGGATGAAGTGTTGCCAAAAGGATCCAGGGGGAAAAGAACATTGCCTAGATGGCACTTGGCTCAGCCTGTAAATGTAATATCGAGGTAAAAATGTGAACTGTACTGTGATATTTGCTAAGTGACAGTGGTCACTGTTGCTCTTATTAAATACATCTGTATTCAAGTCCTGGCTTTGACTGAATCCAAAAGCCTTATTGTTAAGAATAGCTATTGAATCTGTTACACCTATAAGTATGACCTTTATTACTATCATTGTAACAACCAGTCTTACAAAGTTTGAATACAAAAGTATCATACAGCTGCTCCTAGTTCCTCTCCCTTCTTCCCTCTTTCTCTCCTCTCAACCCAGCTAGTTGAAGCAGATGCCCTTAGTGTAGTTACTGTTGGTTCGGTACAACCAATAACCAGTCAACTCCAACAGTTAATCTGGAGATACATTCTCAAATTTGGGGAAAATGGGTCCATGTATTGTTGAGTTATTTAGCACTCACGGTAGCTCCCAAAACCTCCCTACACTCTGTCATCAAACACTAACCTTCATCTGTCTATTCAAGTTAATTCATCTTTAAAGCTCACACTAGGGGAGCATCATCATGTGCACATAACTGAAAATATATATACATAATCCCCATGTCATGGCCTACGGAGTTGTAAGTGTTGTATATGTACTAACACACACAAGCGAACAAAGCACTGTGCCCTCCTCCGACATGTTCCCTCCTGTCGTTTGCAGCAACACAGTAACAGAAGAATCCTCCCTTCAGCGTAAAGAATCGCATGCACCAAAGAATAGAGCTCTGAAGGGACACATACAATGTGAAGGCTACAAAAGATGACAGCATAACAGCAAGTGAACAGTTTTATGATTTTCTGTGAATAACACACAGTCCACATATCAGGGTTGGTTTCATTTTGTTTTAATGTTAAATTTTTTTGACCCTGGTGTAGTGAGATGTCTTATAAGTGTCTTGTGCATTTAGGATGAAAGCTACTTTCAGATATGCACTGAACTCCAGGCATCCTCCGGACTTTTTGCACTTTCTCTGTCTGGCCCCATGGAAAAAAGGCAGCAGAAAGTCTGAAGGAGCCGATGTGAGACCATCTATATCTAGAGAGCTTTAGGTGATTAGGGCTGACGCCGGTTCCCATGTGCTGTAAACAAAAATGCAAACTCCGCTGCAGAATGAATATACGTTATGCGTCTGAGCAGAGATAGTGTGACCCAATTCTCTGAAGTTCCTATGGAGGTCATGTCTGAAAAGGATACAGAGATTTCAGATGGCCTTTGGGGAAGTTGTTTAAAATATTCTGGATCTCCTCTGGAATGCTGCAAATGTTTGGTGTTGTGGTAGTTTGCTGGTGGTGCTGTGCAGTTGTGTGATGCATTTCTGGGAATATGTTTCATAATTCCTCTCCTGGAACCGTCACCTTATCGTGGTGGAGAGGTTTGCGTGTCCCTATGAACCTGAGGGCTGTGTTGACTGGAGCCTTGTGCTCCTGGTAGGGTCTCTCATGGCAGAGTGGTCTCAGGTGAGGGGCCAGACTAAGAATGGTTCAAAAAACCTCAATGAATAACGGACGGAGAGGAGATGTGACCCGGCCCGGAGGAAGCCCGGGGCCCCCGTCTGGAGCTAGGCCCAGACGGAGGGCTCGATGGCGAGCGCCTGGTGGCCGGGTTTGCCACGGAGCCCGGTCGGGCATAGCCCTAACAAACTACGTGGCACCCCCCCTCTCTTCATCCCATGGGCCCACCACCTGTGGGGAGACCCGTTGGGGTCGGGTGCGCAGCCACATGGGTGGCAGCGAAGGTCAGGGGTCTCGACGGACCAGACCCGGGCGGCAGAAGCTGGCTCTGGTGACGTGGAACGTCACCTCGCTGTGGGGAAAGGAACCGGAGCTTGTGAGGGAGGTGGAGCGCTATCAGTTAGATCTGGTGGGGCTTACCTCCACGCACAGTCTCAGCTCTGGTACCGTACTCCTGGATAAGGGTTGGACTCTAATCTTCTCCGGAGTTGCCGAGGGCGTGAGGCGCCGGGCGGGTGTGGGGATACTCATAAATCCCCGGCTGAGAGCCGCGGTGTTGGAGTTTACCCCGGTAGACGAGAGGGTCGCCTCCCTGCGCCTAAGGGTTGTAGGGGGGAAAACTCTGACTGTTGTTTGTGCGTATGCACCAAACAGCAGCTCAGAGTACTCGGCCTTCTTGGAGACCCTGAATGGAGTACTGTATGGGGCTCCAGTAGGGGACTCCGTAGTTCTGCTGGGTGACTTCAAGATCAATTATCGATTTTGTGATTTTGTCATCTGATCTGAGGCCGCATGTTTTGGACACTCGGGTAAAGAGAGGGGCAGAACTGTCAACCAACCACCATCTGGTTGTGAGTTGGATCAGGGAATGGGGGAAATTTCCGGATAGACCTGGTAAGCCCAAACGAGTAGTGCGGGTGAACTGGGAACGTCTGGAGGAGGCCCCCGTCCTAGGTATCTTCAACTCACACCTCCGGCGGAGTTTTTCTGGCATTCCTGTGGAGGTTGGGGGCATTGAGCCAGAGTGGGCGGTGTTAAAAGCCTCCATTGCTGAAGCTGCGGTGGCTAGCTGTGGCCTCAGGGTCTTAGGCTCCTCAAGGGGCGGTAACCCTCGGACACCGTGGTGGACACCGGTGGTCAGGGAAGCCGTCCGATTGAAGAAGCAGGCCTTCCGGGATATGATATCCTGGAGGACTCCGGACTCGGTTGCAGGGTACCGACAGGCCCGAAGGGCTGCAGCTGCTGCCGTGTCGGAGGCTAAGCAGCGGGTGTGGGAGAAGTTCGGAGAGGCCATGGAGAAGGACTTTCGGTCGGCACCAAAGTGTTTCTGGAAGACTATCCGGCACCTCAGGAGGGGGAAACGGGGAACCATCCAAGCTGTGTACAGTAAGGATGGGACTCTGTTGACCTCAACTGAGGAGGTCGTCGGACGTTGGAAGGAACACTTTGAGGAACTCCTGAATCCGAATAACATGCCCTCTATGTTGGAGGCAGAGCTCGAGGTTGATGGTGTTTCGTCGTCAATTTCCCTGGTGGAGGTCACTGAGGTAGTCAAACATCTCCGCAGTGGCAAAGCCCCAGGGATTGATGAGATCCAGCCAGAAATGCTAAAGGCTCTGGGTGTTGAGGGGCTGTCATGGTTGACACGCCTATTAAACATCGCGTGGGAGTCGGGTACAGTGCCAAAGGAGTGGCAAACCGGGGTGGTGGTTCCCCTGTTCAAAAAGGGGGACCAGAGAGTGTGTACCAATTACCGGGGCATCACACTTCTATCGTCGAACCTCAGATTGAAGAGGAACAGTGCGGTTTTTGCCCCGGACGTGGAACTACGGACCAGCTCTTCACTCTCGCAAGGATCCTGGAGGGGGCCTGGGAGGATGCCCATCCGGTCCACATGTGTTTTGTGGATCTGGAGAAGGCGTATGACCGGGTCCCCCGGGAGAAACTGTGGGAGGTGCTGCGGGAGTATGGGGTAAGGGGGTCTCTCCTCAGGGCCATCCAATCTCTGTACTCCCAAAGCGAGAGCTGTGTTCGGGTCCTCGGCAGCCAGTCAGTTTCGTTCTCAGTGGGTGCTGGTCTCCGCCAGGGCTGTGCCTTGTCACCAATCCTGTTTGTGATATACATGGACAGGATATCGAGGCGTAGTCGTGGTGGGGAGGGGTTGCAGTTCGGTGGTCTGAGGATCTCGTCACTGCTTTTTGCAGATGATGTGGTCCTCATTGGATCATCGGCTTGTGACCTTCAGCACTCACTGGATCGGCTGACGGCCGAGTGTGAAGCGGCTGGGATGAGGATCAGCACCGCTAAATGACTCTAGCGGTGCTGACCCTGAGGTACTTGAACTCCTTCACTTGGGCTAAGGACTCATTTCCTACCCGGAGTAAGCAATCCATCGGTTTCCTGCTAAGAGTCATCCTAAGTAGTTCAATATAAAGTTTTCAGGTGAAGGTAAACCCCTTGTACCTCACTGAATAAATTGTGTTCTCCTAAATGCCAGGATGTATATATCACAGATTCATGTACTGATTTCAATTTTTCCAGTGTTTAGTGTTTTTTACCTTTCAGCTCTACAAGAGTACAGAGCAACCAATGCGAGTAAATGGATTCATTGGAGTAGCTTATTGTGTTGATTGGTGTATTTTTGCAGTAAAAGCAACTCATATGTTGTGTAATGAGAGTATTGGGAATAAAAAGTTGCCTGAAGACAATTGATGTTTTAGTTAAATAGAAACACAAACTAATTAGTAATAAAATCAACCATGTTAAAGTTGTGTAAGTTCACCAAACTGTAGTCTCAATAAAGTGTGCAGGCAGCAAGCATCAGGAATAATATCAAGAGGCACAGTCTGTTTTCTGTTTTTGGTACAAAAACTAATCTGACAAGCCCCTAAGCTCTCAAGCAGCTCTCTCTTCTTTATTCTCCGGTGTAAGAGCTGCTGCTTTATACGCACAGGAAGCGTTAAGGCCAGCCAAATAGGTACAGGAGCTGGTATCAGCAGCTGAATTGAGTTGGGTATTTGGGTTTGTGGTCTTAGCAGTGAGCGCACGCACAACTATGGTGAGCCCCAGATGGAAAGCGTGATTCATTCGGTCAGCACCTGCACTGCGTAAAGCCATCTTAACTTCGTCACACAGCACTCAAGTGACTTTATGACACTATTTAAGAATGTGACGCTCATGGATGAGGATATGGTTATTTCTAGGAGGCAAGAAAAACCCAGTATCTCTGAATAAGTATGCTAATTACGTGTAAACACGACTCATTTGTAGTTTAAAAGAGAAGAGGAGAGACTTATTGATGGTCATATTGTGCCCCTTGATGCTGCTAAACACGCAGTGACGGCTCTCGGGACTTCCTGCTGCATGCGAAAGGAGCGTGCCTGTTCACTGTTCACACACGTGGCCAGATCCTCATGACTGGTTCTCCCCCGCACTGACTGGACAATAACGCTGGAGGCAGGATTACCAACAATTTCTTGAATTTCATTTCCAGGGATCCATGAGGACTGACGCAACACATTTCATGTGACATGGTGCAAACCCCTGTAAAAGTTCATTTTAGCTTCAGGATTGGAAGGTGTGATCCACCTGTTCTGTGATTCAAATAAATTGTGTTAGCATCTACATCTCTTTGCAGTTATCTCATCATATTTATATTACGTGCGGTACTGGATTAGTTGTTGCAGAAGGTGATACTAGAGGTCTTAAACTCACATTAACATGTTTAATATATAATCTGACCAGGCCCTTCTGTACCCAAAGTCTAAGGCTGATGATCTGTCGTGATTTAATATTACAGCAGACTGATTCAAAGGTTTTCCACCCCATCCTGTAGGATGACAATTGATTAAATCATGTGGTGAACATGTGGTGAAGTTATTAAAGTGTTACCCGGAAAACCTCACAGATTGTTGGTTCCTGAAACCTTCGGAATTTGGGGATTACGGTGTAGCATTAATACCGTGAACATGACCTCACAGTCACACTATGTTGGGTGGCATCTATTATACATTATCTCTCCGACCTTTCAGCTGAACCCTCCTCTGGCACATCAGGACTCAGCTAACACAACGACCCGGGAGACCTTGAACACGAATGGAACGAAACACTGTAAATGCACAAGCTTTGCATGTGCTTTGCGTGTATATGTGGGCTGTGAATACCTCCCCCCTTCCAACATTGCGTGATCATGCCTGTGCTGTGAATTGTGTGTGATGTCAACCATAAAAGCCTCTTTACGTGAGTATGTGTGTGCATACATTATCTTTTTTTCTTTTTTACCCTGGAGCTCACAGATTCACAGAGTTGTCTAATCGTGTTTGTTTACCTTTCCCCTCTGTCGTCCTCTTTTCCTCTGCCTCTCTCTTCGTCCCCTCATCCCTGTCTCTCAGTGCCCCCTCACCTCACTGTCGTGTTTCGTCCCAGTTTTCTTCGCTGTCAATCCTCGCTGCATGGCCTTCCTATTTGTTTCTTTCATTAATCCTCTATTCCAGCCTGTCTACATCCCTGTCTCCTTTTACCGCATCCCTCTCTCTCTCTGCCTCTGTGAGAAGTTTAACCTACTTACACCACAGCTGTGTGATGAATAATGGAGGAGAGACAGTTACTATCAGTGTCTCCATCACCAGGATCCTGCCTTTTGATCTCGCTCCTCTTCCCTTCCCTCCTGACTCTCCTTGCCAACTTTTTCTCTTCTTCTGAGTGTCGCTTCTCCTCCTTTCTTGTTCTCGCTCCTCTCATCTGTTTCAGTGTCCCTGTGACAGTTTGTGATAAAAGAATAAGGCTACATTTACCAATAGAACCTCATGTATCCTAATATTTAATAACAAGAGCCATTTAAAAAGAAAATAAAAATGTGACTTTTGGGGAATAAAGTCATGATATTAAAAGAATAAAGACATAATTTTAGGCCATGTGTCATTTTAGAGGGGTTATATCAGAAGCTTAATTTGCACCCTGTGTCAAAATTAGGAATGTGGAGCAATTTGTTACGTTGTACTTTAGCATACAGTATGTTTGACAGTTAAACGAAATATTAAATCTCTTGAAACATCAGCTCCACATTATCAGTAACAGGAAAAGGTTGTGAAAGAAACTGAGGCTACTCTGTGAAAGCAACACACTGACTTGGAGGAAATTTCCTCGAGGAGAAAATGTTTGGTAGTGATCAATTGTGAGGCTAGCATTGATTATATCTGCGTGTCATTTCTCATGACAAAATGAGATTGGTTCAAAATGTTTGATCCAGAAGGAGTAGAGCTCCAGAAAACTGGTTCTCCTTGCAGCTTTTTCTCTGATTATTTTTTTCAAAATATTTGTTCTCATTAAATAACAACTTTATTCTTGAAATATTACAAATTGATAAACTCAGATTTTGTTCCCCCAATATGTCTCTACTACTCCATAGTACATTGCATGCACAAACAGTGTCTCTTTTTCTGAAAAGCAGCCATTGTGGCATGTATATGGGAAAAAGGTATTTCGTTTTTCTAACTGCCAATTTTATACTGTTTTGTTTAACTCAGACAATCTGAATTCTTTTATTGGCCAAGTATATTTTCACATACAGGAAACTGACTTGGTGTGGTTGGTGAATAGAACATAAAACAACATTATATACAAGTAGACAAACCATTAAATGAAAATTGGCAAAAGAGCAACTCTTAACAAATAGCAAAAAAAAAATAGGAGACCAATGTTTTATGAAATAGAACAATAAGTTATTTGGGCATGTGCAGTACTAAGGTGCAGTGAACTGGAGTCTTTGTTCCTGGAATAACAGAAAACTGTCTTTGTTTGCTCTGTTTGAGTCCATTTGCAAATGCTTTGGAATAAAACTTAAAAAAAACAAGATTTTTGTATGCTGCCAGACTGATTCAGATTTAAAACATAACCTAACCAGAACTGAGTTTGTCAAATTAGGCATTTTATTGCTCACTCCACCACTCCCCCTTTGTCTCCTTCATCTCATTCTGTTTTGTGTTTTGCTATTTTTTGCATTTTCACATTGGGGCAGCTGTGGCTGGCGGGTTCGTCCTCTAACCTGTAGATTGATGGTTCGATCCCAGTCTTCCCCATTCCACATGCCAAGGGTTGAGACAGTGCTGCATAAAGTTGCACTGTAATGTATGTGTGAAGTGGGAAATGGCAAAAACTGCAACTGCTCTGTAAAATGCTTAGAGATGTAAATACAGACCATTTACATCTTCAAAACGGTGAGGTTTTTCTGTAACAATGTAAGCTTTTATACAATACAAATTTTATAAATTCAACTTTTCATTGGCAAGGGAAAAAATGTGTTATTGTATCATTTCAAAAATAAGTAACTTTTAAAGAAAGGAAACTAACATGATTACAGCATGATTTAAATTATGAAGGCACGGTTGGATGCAACATATGTAGCTCAGAAGACACCAAGCGTGTGCACATATTTTCCCAGTCTATCACACAATATACTGTTCACAGTTCAATTGTGTTTGTGTTTGGGGCTAAACTAATATTTCTGTATCAGTAAAATAAGAGATTTCTATTGAAAACATTTTCATTGGCAATGTAATATAGGACACATCCATCGACTGTAGTGTTGCAGCGGGGGTTTTAATCCAATGTGGATCCCAGGCTAAGGGTTGCAACCCCCTAGGGGTTTAATGAGACAATGAAGGGACGTTGCAAGATTACTTTAATATAGATAATAAATAAAACTTAAATTTAAAATAAAGCCAAGTGAATGAAAAACAATATGTGGCTGGTAAAAAATATTCCCTCAGCCTTTGTCCCTGCCACAACCTCAATTTGAAATTTAACAGGGCAAAGTATGATGTCTGACAAACAAACTAAATAGAAAATAGATTAATAAATAAGCAGAAACTAGACAATAATAACAAGAGATAATTAAAGAGACACATTGGGGTTAGGATTTATATTTCAGATACCTTGTGTGGTATGCTGTGAAGGTGGTGCTCTTCTGTCACATTTCTATTTTCAGTATAAGCCTCTTCTGAACAACATCTTAACCCGTTATCTCCGTGGCTCTAATGCCCGTTGGTTGTGGATTTAAGCTTGAGACTGTCATTATTTTCAGAGGAGTGAAATCCTCAATAAGTAGGTCAGACTATATTCCGTAATATAGATTTGGGAAAATACCAAGAATAAAAAGTGCTGGACAATTTGAAATTTAGATGTAAGTAGTGTATGCAAAATGCAGTGAAATAGGCCCCTGGATGGTGTGTGTGAGACTGAGTCTCAATAAAATAGAGCGTGTTCATGGTAACAAAGGAACATCTCACTCAGTGTGGCATACTGGTGTATTTGCATGCTTTTGTACAATAATGGGCTTTATGGCATACCAGGGTTTGAACACACACTCAGGGCTTGTTAGTGGGATACTTTCATTGATGTTTTTTTGGTCATATAGCCGTCTTATATACCGTTGGCTTAAACTTGCCTTCTTGGTTATGCTCAGTTATGAAATAGGATTATTTTCTGCCGGGCTGCTGACAGCGATGTCAGTCTGTGTAAGCATTACACCGGTAGTTCCCTCTTTAGCTGTGCATGTTCTCGCAGTGGGCATGCACCTCTCAGCAGGCAGGCAGAACCCTGCAAACACCTGACACTGGACCTGAGTGTATCCAAGCAAGCCAACAATTATGAGCTGCCCTTCCTGATGACGTCAACCCACTGGGCTTGACGACCAGTGACAAGATTTTGTCACTCTTCATGTTGAATGCCTGGTCATAATGTTATGTGTTCTAATTTAGTGTGAAGTAACGTGAGTCACTACAACCAGGCAACTACCGGAGCTGGATGTGGCGGCACATGCTTGAGTGACCCAAGCTTGAGTGACCCAAAACAAAAAGGAACTGCCAAATCCCCACAAGCCAACAGTTCCTCCCCCACTTTGTATTATTCCAATTCTCTATTATGCACAAATAATTCCACCCCAATATTATCATTGCTAAGAATGGTCTTAATCGGGCATTTTACGTGATCAGGTGATGAGACTTCTGATGCTTCCATCAACTCAACCAAACAGCTATTTAAGACTTTCTTTTAAAAAACATCTCATTTCAGCTGTCTTCCTGGGCCGGGCAGAACGCATCCTCCAAATAATGGAGCCCTTCAATTGAGAAGCATCTATGGGGTGAGGGGGGTACTCGCAGGATGACATATAAGTTAGAGCTGCCACTGAGTAGAAGGATGTGTAATACAGAGATAAACAAGCTGTCAAGCTGGTAACCAAGGCGACGTCACAACTCTTAATAATGGCAGACATCGGATATAAATAGCAGTAGTTACTTCAGATGTGGAAGATAGAAGCCACACTGTGACTGTGGGGGCACGCACAGGTAGGTGGAGCTCGTGCGCAGCTGGTGTCACTCACCAAACCAGAGAGAGAGGGGGGTGGGAGCGAGCGAGCGAGAGAGAGAGAGAGAGAGAGAGAGAGAGAGAGAGAGAGAGAGAGAGAGAGAGAGAGAGAGAGAGAGAGAGAGAGAGAGAGAGAGAGAGAGAGAGAGAGAGAGAGAGAGAGAGAGAGAGAGAGAGAGAGAGAGAGAGAGAGAGAGAGAGAGAGAGAGAGAGAGAGAGAGAGAGAGAGAGAGAGAGAGAGAGAGAGAGAGAGAGAGAGAGAGAGGCCGTCGGGTGCAGGGGGAGGTTACCACAGGACACTAATCCCGTCCGTGCCGCCGCCGGATCTCAACAACAGGGAGACTCAGTAACTCTGAGCACCTTTGGATATTCTCCTGCTTCCTGGACACGCCGCGGAAACTTCAGACTCATGGTCGGCTACACCGACGAGTCCGTGCTGCGTTCCTTGTGGGGTTACGTCTGTTATATGTGACGGGTTGAACCGGAGCGGAGCAGCGCGTCTCCACCGACCGGACATTGCTACTTTACGGCGTAAGCTACCTCTATTCACTGCGTGTATGAGACACGGCGCTGGTGCTGGCGGCCACCGGGAAAGAGACGGCGAGTGTGGATACGATGATTAACAAGCGACGTGAATGAATATGTGAAGCTCGTGTAGAAATTCACGCGAAAAAACAAGGCGCCAGCGTTGAGGAACCGACCGAAGACGTCGAGGTCGCTGTGTAGGAAGTGGAGCACGATGTAGTGTAACGTGACATTTTTATTCTTTTTTAAATCTGCCCTGTTAGTAGAAATTAACGAGGAGTCCAGCAGCTCAACTTAGAGACACTTGTAGCATTTACACAGGACCAAAAACACACGGTGTTTAAGCCTTCCTTTGTGGCAGGGAAGCGCTCGTGTTCTTCCAGGGACAGGAGGTCAGCAGGACGGGTCATCTGCTCCTCTTTGCCCCACCTCCCCCCCCCCCCCTGCCATCAGGCTGTTATGAAGATGTGAACTCCCTCCCTCGCCTTATTCTCTTCTCTCTCTCCCCCGCCGCTCTGGACGCTTTGAATTTTTTTCCCCCTCCTTCTCCTATTTTGTTGGCTACAAAGGGGATCAAACGCGACCCCGGCCTCCCTTCCCTCCCCCGTCTCTCGGTGATGTACGAAAGCGTGGATGTTGTGGGTCTGAGCCCCAGCCCCGGCCGCAGCAGCCCCAGCCCCGGCTCCTTCCTGAGCATGGACTACTACCACAGACCCCCGGGGCTCGGACCGGAGAAGGGACTCCTGTCCGGTGTAGGACTCCAGCGTCCATTCGGGGGGTCTCTGGTGAGGCACTGGAGCGGGTCCTGCCACTGTGAGTGCCATTTTACATTATTTTTACGTGTAAAGAAGACAATAGATCCGATAGAGAAGTGTGATGTAGGTGTTGTGAACCACTGCTTGTGCTTTAGTCGTTGTGATCTTGTGGTAGATGAATGCATGCTCTGCTGCAGACTGGGGCACATGCCAGCCTCCTTTTTATTCTGGTATCATGTCCTCCAGAGCCCCCATGACGGTCTGAAATCAACTCGATCCTAAATGAACACTGTTCTATAGCAACGACAGGTAGTTTCATTCACTTTCCTGCACTTTGATTGCGATTAGCCGATAAGCTTCCCTCCCTTAGGTGGACTACTGTTGGTGTCCACACAGCTCAAATCAAGTAGATATATTCTTATATTCTGTTGTGGGTATGGTTTCTTTATCTATTAACATTATAATCTGACTTTTCCTTCTCAGGGTTTGCCCAAAATAACATCAGTAAACCTTAACCTAAATAAAAGTTTTCCAAAATCATGTATGAATGATGTTAAGTTAGTTGCAGCCTACGATGGCTGTTTCTCTGCTTATGCAGTTTGTATTAAGCACATGTTATCATGACTGGGCATCCCGTGACACGTCCGCTGTCCTAGTGCTGATTGCCAAAAGCCTTATATCTGACAAAGTTTACCTCTTGTCATGCAATTTGAGATGACCCCCCCCCCCCTTTTTATTGTTATGAACACAATAATCTACGCTGACAGTTTCTGTGACTTGAGGATTTGGTGTTTGTTGTGAATGGAGCACCTCAAATGGCCTCAGTAGGTCAGCAGCAGCCAGAGCTCGTTTTCCACATGTAGCCAAACTTGCTTCACAATGGGTGAAATGAGAAAGAGAGTGTCACAAGCTGCACATTTTTATAAATAAAGTGGATTGATTACAGATGAATTATATAGTTGATCAATTAATCAGAGAGTCACTTTTTCTAAGCATCACCTTGTTTCGCTTCTCAAGCTATTGGAGTTTTCTGTTTTTCTTTGTCGTATGTGATAGTAAAATAATGATTAATGATTACTTCTGGATTTTAGCTTTTGGGTGAACTAAACAGGACATTTGAAGATTCACCATTTTACTATCTTTCAAGAACAAATGCTTGATTGATTATTTGAGAAAATAAAGTGTTAGTTGCAACCCTAGAGGGATATTCAACATGGCACAGTGTTTATATATAGTAAGTAAGTTTTTTTGTACTATATTATTTTGGTAATGACTTCAAGGTGATTGTAATGCATTTCTTTCTATCCTAATTACAGAGCTGCCAAAGGTGAGACAGTCAAGATGAAAATGTGTAGCCATAAGTAGTGATTACAGTGTTGCCAGCATGTTAAATTCTGTTGGGCTCTGAGTTCAAGTAGTGCTGGACACTGGAACTGGAGCTAGCTTTACTGTGACAGCAACACAGGAGCTGGTTTTATGGAACTCGTCACTCTTGATAAAAGTCAGTTTACATGTTGACAATATTTCAAGATCACAATCTAATAAGTGAATGTACCAATGAATTACTGAATTCATCAGGCTGATAAATGAAATGCATTTGTAATGTGATATTGCTAAATTTCAGATACAGAAACGGATGAAATCTTCTGTCTATACTGTGTGTTTATCTACTCCGTTTTTGTGCTTGTTTTCTGAGAGCTTACACATGCGAATGAAATGGATGACACCAAGCTGTACCACCAGAAATGATGGCAGGCAGTCCATGTTTAAGTTATTCTTTTCTTACAAAGCACCATAAATTTGCCTTTTATCACAACCCTCTGAACATTAGGATTTTAAAATCCTAATGTTTTCTTAGTGACATTAGAAAAACATTACGGCATCTCCAAGTCTGTCCTGAACCAAGGTTTTGCTTTTAGTTCTTTCTAGCACGTTATTTTTGCCTAGATGAGTTTCCATGTCTTATTGTTCACTTTATTTTTTGACCATCTACTTCTTGTAGTGCTCAACACTGGTTGGTGGTGGCTACTCAATTGCTCCCTAAACATGGTTAATGTTGTCAACTTGTATTTTCTGTTCTTTTTATGCTCACTGGTGGCTTGGAAAATGTAAAGTGACTCAGTTCCGCCATCCAGTTCTATGGAATTTGCCAGTGGTTGCTTGGTAACATAGATATAATCGTATCACAGTGATGCAATACATCAGTTTTTTTGATGACCAAAATTAAATTAGTGGTGTTGTTACATTATTTTGCAACCACTCGCTTGGTTAGAGGTAGGGCACAACTGGGAGCGATTGTCAATCCATCTCTTTACTCACATGGTCATGCTGTATGTGGTATATTTCAGGACAGAGACCAGTTGCTCATTAAATTGTAAAGTGTCTACTCTACAACTATCAGACAGGGTGATTATTGGTTACCCATTGTTTAACATGCAACATGGGGTAACTCCACCAGGGCATCACATGTTAGAGACAGCCAGTGTGAATCTCAGACGGTAACCTAAGGGTAGCGACATGATGATGTCAACGTACCATGGCCCTTGGACTACAGAGTTTAAGTCATAAAGAGAGATAGTGTAAAGTTGATTCTGATTAGCCTGTGAGAAAAAAAGGAGGAGAGTGAGGCACTGTGTGTTCATGTGCGACTGGAATGAAGAGTGGCAAACGGGTTCAAAGGTCAAAGGCATGCTTACACATTGTGTGTGTGTGTGTGTGTGTGTGTGTGTGTGTGTGTGTGTGTGTGTGTGTGTGTGTGTGTGTGTGTGTGTGTGTGTGTGTGTGTGTGTGTGTGTGTGTGTGTGTGTGTGTGTGTGTGTGTGTGTGTGTGTGTGTGTGTGTGTGTGTGTGTGTGTGTGTGTGTGTGTGTGTGTGTGTGTGTGTGTGTGTGTGTGTGTGTGTGTGTGTGTGTGTGTGTGTGTGTGAGATCCAGAGCAATGACTCATTGACAATTGGGAAGTGACCTACATCTCTCTCACTCTTTATTTTCACTCTTTATTTCTCCTTCTATCTGCCTCTTTCTTTCCTGTGTCAGCTGCCCAGTCATCACTTCTCTGCACTGAATGACCTTTCTTTCTTTTCAAGACGCATATGCATCACACACACACATAGCCTTTCACTCACACTCACAGTTTGTCTGGGAATGTGAGGAAATACTGACCAAGTTAGACCAGAGTGTGTGAAAAGGGGAGGAGGTGGATGGTTTCATGTCAGTGTTTGTATCTAACACAAGGGTGGGGAACCTTTTTCCTATCAGGGACCATTTTAGTTTTATAACATCCATCCCAACAGCAGATCATAACAAATTACAAAATACAAATCACAGTAAACTCTCTACTGCAATGGCTGGAACTGCTTCTGATGTCAGATGATAGTGATGATGATACTCACAGCTGGCTTTAGCCAAAACATCTTGCTTAAACAAATACTCCCTTAAACCAAATGATTGGTCGGGCGGTGTTCGTTATGTCTGTTGTTTCATTGCAGGTCAGAGAGGAAAAACTGGAAGTTTCTTGAGCCGTTTTCAGACATGTCTGACTCCGGAGAATTGGCTACAGAGTTTACCCATAGTTTGCCTCTCACACACGCACAACACTAATAAAAAAACATTGCCGTTGTCAAATTCCTAATCAGCATAAATAATCCTGTTCAGGATCCATTACAACTAACCATTATTTTCATTATTAATTAGCCAGTCTTTCCAAATATCAAAAATCAGGAAACGTTAACCATCATAAACTTGGCTGTAATAAAAGTTCCGGTTCTTATGCATGAAGCTATAATAGTAAACTAAAAATGCACAGACATGCAAAGGCACACTCATGCAGGTAGGGAAAGATAACCTCTGCTTTTGACCCATCTGGTAGAGGACACACAGAGCAGTGAGCGACCATGTACGGCGCTCGGGGTGCGGATGTTGGGGGAGTAAGGTGCCTTGCTCAGGGGCACTAGACAGGGTAGGGAGACTCTTGGAATTTTGGACAGATCAATCCAGGTTCGTCTTTTGTTGTCTCTCCGTGGAGTCGAACCAGAGACCTTCTCTGCCCATAGTCCAAGTTTCTGCCACTAGACCACCACCTCTCCAATTGGATTTCCTGGAGTTTTTTGTTCATTTTTAAGTCTTTTTTTAATTAAGTTAGCTAGAAACAGGTTTATGTGTTTAGCTTAGCCATATATCATCCCCCGATTTGATTTCTATAAATACTTGCATTTATTATTGGTACATCAGTTTAAATGTACTTTGATAAAGGATTGTATCCATATTATCTACCCCTGGGTGCTGATGAAAGTGGAGCAATGGATGGTAAAAGCTGTTTGAGCTGTACTGTATGTTTGTTAGCCTAGTCATTAGCACTGATGGTAGGTTTGGGGCTTAGTGTTTCAATGAAATTCATGTTAAAGAACTTATTTCCATGTCTTCTGAACTGGGCAGAGAGAGGGACTGAGGAAAGTGATTAGAGGCCAGTCTCTAAGCTGCCGTGCTCTCTGTTCAGGAACTGTCAGCTGGCATAAAGCCAGGACTGCCTGGGGAGACCATTTAATGTGTTTTACATTTGGAAAACGGCTTAGTCCAGCACTGGCTAACATGAAGTATTGTCACAATGGATTTGAACGTAAACTGACCCTGACTTTGGAAGGTTTTAGCCATGCTTTGACCCAGGTAAACCTAGAGACTCAAACAAATGTCTGGTCTTATGCAGTGCACATCTCTCTGCCATGTTCACTATTGACCTTCAATCTGTTGCTTTTCTTTTTGCAGTTAGAGTGTATAGCCACAGCCTATGAATAAGCAATTGGTCGGTATCTGCAGGTATCATACATTTTGTATAAAGCTATATTCTGAACAGCGTTTCATTAGTTTCAATGTTCACACAACATTGCTATTGCATTTCATTATGCAGGTCTGCATTGTATGTAGGGCTGCACAATTTAAAGTAAAATGTTGACTACAACTCTGAGCCTAATTGAGATCTCTTAAATGTAAGGGTCTTATTGTTAAAACCTATATCATAATCTAGCCAAAAGTCAAATATAACATTCTTTTGAGGCTAAGAACAGCAGGGAAGGCATGTTGATGTATTCCTCCCACAGACCACATATACTATGGTTCAACTGATGACATGCCAGTGACAGTAAAACATGCATGAAAAAACGCTTTTAAGTTGCACACAGCAGTGGCATATGATAATCTGTCTGACTCATTTAGCTTTTTATTTCCCGCCGACACACACACACATATAATCACACAGGAACATTTTGTCACATCTTCCCCATCCTCCTGTGTACACACCATCACAGATCAACACAGTTATGTCCTTGTAGCTGCAGCTAAGGGGGGGAAAGGAGGGCTTGGTTTAGACTTTGATGTAAATGTTGCAGAAATGTAAAAACTGAGATTGAAGCGGGGCGTGATCGATGGCATAGCTTTCATTGTATGTATACAATGATGCTGACATTCCCCTTCCCCATGTTAAAGTATAGTGAGAGGTGCAGCTGATGACAGTGGTTTGGTTTTCACCTGAATGATGACATGGGTCATCAGAGCCTCTGGTGTGACTGCCTGAAAGTAATATCCCAAATCCTGATCAGACACAAAACATGTCTCCCTTTCATTCTGGTAGCTTGAACAGTTTGCCTCAGCTTTAAAATGTATCCTGTGGATGATTACACAATGACACTTATAACATTGTCATTAGGTTTATTACTGAGCTTGAAACTCCATCAAGCTCAGATCATATCCTTTATGTAGACAAAGAGCTTTTATTTGTTCTTTATAAGACAAACAATACTATGACTGTTTTGACTGTTTATTTACTGTATTAAATGTCAGTCTGAATTAGGAGTG
This sequence comes from Platichthys flesus, assembly GCF_949316205.1. Taxonomy (NCBI): domain Eukaryota; kingdom Metazoa; phylum Chordata; class Actinopteri; order Pleuronectiformes; family Pleuronectidae; genus Platichthys; species Platichthys flesus. The sequence goes on from NC_084960.1 coordinate 19,725,709, forward strand.
TTATCCTATAAAGGAATACAAAAAATTTGTGTTCATGATATTTATATAAATATAACTTACGATACAAGAGCAATGAGGAAAAAAAATTATTAGGTGTCAGAAATTTCAATACTGCTGTTTTCAGCAGTTTTTCAGCCTTTACTTGCCTTTCATTGACTGATATAATGAACAGCCTGCGTTTCACTGCCACTTAAGGTTTCATCTGACAGCAGTGCGATCCCAATGGAGGTGCCATGTTAATTGTCGGGATTTCAACAAAGTCATTCAAATCCTTATTATCAGCACCATGACTATCTTTATCTTGGCTGTTTGACAATCCATCCAATAGATTTTCACATATTCAAAATAATTACAGGAAACTTTCATGTTTCATAGTCAAATGAGTATATGTAAAAATAGTGGGTCACTTCATGATGTTTGCTGATAAGATGAAACTATGTAAACACTGTTCCCCTTATCTGAACCCTCTCCTAACACACCGGTAAAGATGAGTCACAAACATTCCTCATTGTTAAAATGCCCCTCATCTCAAGAGTAAGTAGAATGTCTTGTGCACTAAAGCAGGTGCGAGAGGCAGCGGAAAGATTAACAATCACAGAGGACATCACAGTCAAGAGACAGTTGGAAAATATGAGGTGAGAGAGAAGGGTTTAAAAGAGGTCAGACAGGGTTTAGAATGGTTGGCTGGAGTGTGCGTGAGAATAGAGCAAAGACAAACACAGGGGAAATGAAGAGAGGGAAACATCGATGTATGGCTAGTATGATGGGGGTGGATATTCTTCTATACGGCATTAATATATTGTTATATATTCAAATTCCCCCGACTGGGAGCTTTTGAAGAATTTCAGGATCGCACGCAAGTAGATCAATGGGGGTGTGTTCTAAAAGTTTACCCCGTTTCAGCTCGTATTTTATGAGGCAACTAAAGGCCGGCACATGCTTCTGCGTTTTCAGGGACAAGCAAGCGCAAGAGCCCTTGCGTTCCCCTTGCGTGCTTGCGTACCCCTTCTTGCGTTCGTCGCCCAATTTTCTAACTATAGACAAAGCTACGCAAGCCTCACGCAGCTCGCAAGGCTGTGATTGGTCTGCTAACTACATCCTTTCCGGACTCACATTTCCGGTTTCATGCCCCATAATACCGGCAGAAACCACAGAAGATTTAGAAGAACGAATATGGATCAAATAGAAGAGCGTTTGTCAGAAGAGATCCGAAAGTATGACCACTTTTGTAAGCCGTCACTGACTGGCGGAGAAGGCTATGAGGAGCTGCAATGGCGATGTAAATAAACAGTCGAGGTTGACTGCCACACACAAAGAGGGTGTCTCTAAGGTAGTCTTCGACAAAAAACTTTACTCCACCTAGTGTTTTGCCGGTGAATTGCTTTGCAGTACGCGCAGCCCTTGGAGAACCATAAATTAAAACAAGTCGATGGTAATTTAATTACCTTTTAAATATATATAAAAAAATATATATATTTTTCTTGTTCCAAAACAGCAGTTGCTCTTGTCAACCACTTTTTTGTAGTGTAGCGTTAGCTTGGGTCGAAATGTCAGCAAATTGGCAATATTTCACATTGGAAAGACCCACAAGTTAAACTGCTATGTGTACTGTATAAAAATACCTCAGTTTCATTATGATGTTAAGTTCTATGACTTTCATTTTTTTTTTTAAATGCACTGGTATTGGATCAGTACTCTGTATCGGCTGCTGAGAAAAGTCCAGGTATCTTAATCATCTCATCAGAACATGTCTATCAGCAGCATCTCCAGACAATGGGACATGTCTCCTTTGCCTGCAGATATACCTCACTGAAAAATACATTCCAAGTTTATTGCTTTGCACATTTGATTGTCAGGGCTTGTTGGTTTTAAATAGGTGGATGCAGCTAAGTGTAGCTTATTTAATGTCAAAATATATTTTAAAAAGTCATGAAGGAAATTTAAACCTATTGTCTGGATTCAAGGAGGACAAGCACAGAAAAACACAATCTGCATGTAACATCTGCTGGATATAAAAATCCACATTATACAGAAGATTGTTATGACCTTGAATGAAGTCTGATGGACAGTAGCCAGCTTTCTAGTTCTGGTGGAAGAGCTTCTAAATATTCTCTTTTGCAAATTATGCAGCCACAGAATACAACATTCAATGATAGAATGTGGAATAAAATCAACAGCTTTTTGCCCTGACAAAATTGAACATTGCATGGATTGTTTGCAGGTCTATAGTACAAGGTTCTCTTCCATTGTGCAGATTTTATTTTGTCCTGATACACAGCAATGACTGACTTGTATTGCTAGAGTTAGATTAGACTGGATTTTCTAATATTGTCATTATTTTACCTTCTTTCATATCTCACCATGTCACGTAAATGAAAAATACATTGTCAATTCTTGGCCAGAATCATGGCATCAGAAAAAATATGATGCATTGTCTTTCTGTCAGTACCTCAATATACTGCTGTGCATTAATTTAGAAAAAACAAAAGGGCAGCAGGACTTAGATAAATTTGCATTAGTTCATATAAAACTGATATTGAAGTTCATAGAAATGTACTAATTGATTTGATATGACTCACCGTTCATTTTGGAGGGTGACAATGTGAATGTGACTTGTACTGTAAAGTGCTTTGAGTGGTCAATATGACTAGAAAAGTTATTTTTCTAAATGCCATCTGGTTTAGGTTAGTCAATGTAAGGTGAAGACTAGGAACAGGATGGTCCACTCTCTGATGCCGAAAGGTTATTTCTGCTAATTTGGTTTTGGTAGTTGGTGACTTTGGTAACTTGTATAACGGCCATGCCTATAGCTACCATTGTAAATGCTTTTGTTTTACTGGTTATTCTGCCTGCACCGGAGCCAGCTCTATTCCAGTATTGTACCACTATCATATGGAGGATACCAAAAGAAGGGGGCGTAATTATTTCAGATAAATGAATAGAATAATATTTTCTAAACCCTGAAGGCAAATTGAAGAGCATGGATTTAGGAGCGAGAATGCACTTAAATGCCACTATGACTGAATGCATATCTGTGTGTTTCCCCTCTGCCTGTCCCTGCAGCTATAGAGACTGAGAGCACGAGTTCAGGGGAGGACCTGCTTGTCCCCAGCCCCCACTCACCTCCACCTCCACCCCGCATCTACAAGCCCTGCTTTGTTTGTCAGGACAAATCTTCAGGATACCACTATGGAGTCAGTGCCTGTGAGGGTTGCAAGGTAGGCAGCTAAACATACAGTACGCTTTGGTTAAACTTACCAGCACAACATGTACCAACTACAGCCCCTCTTCTGGTTAAACTGTACACGAATAGATGAAAGCTACAGCTAGAGAACCTAAATAAAGAATGAATACAAAGAGCATGAGACTACAGATAATTAGCTTAATGTGTCATGGAAGAGGTCATGCCCTTTGTCTGTAAGCCTCTTAGGTTTATCTAATTCCACACACACACACACACACACACAAACACTTTCAAACACGCATAATCAGTGCATGCAGTTTGTATTTACGACTTGTGCTCCAACAAAACATATCAGTCACTCTTAGCTCAATTAGAGGATTATTATTCTGTGTACAATGTCTTCTGTTCCCCTGCTGCTGGGTTCCATTCTTTGCCCCCATTTCTTTGTGCAGGGTTTCTTTCGGAGAAGCATCCAGAAGAACATGCTGTACACCTGCCACAGAGACAAAGTCTGTGTCATAAACAAGGTGACGAGGAACCGCTGTCAGTCCTGCAGACTACAGAAATGTCTCGATGTTGGCATGTCCAAGGAGTGTGAGTACACTAAATAAAAAGTGAACACATCCACTCTCTCAGAGTGAATGTGAGAAATGCAAAATGTTTTAGGGACATTTATCTACAGATGTATATACTTAATATGTAGGGACCCGATAGTAGAACACTTGAAACTGGGTAAGCTTTACAGTTCAACCTCTTCACCAGCAGCTCAGTGAAGTGTTTTATGCTTGATATTTGTCTCCTCCTAGTGGATGTGTACAGGTAAAACTTTCCCCTCAAAACCTGCCAGCATTAATTTACAAAAAAAAGTGTGCGTTCAGAGAGTCAAAATAATCTCCTTTCCTAACCACTACTCCTTGACCTCCTGATACTTTCCATTGAGGTCAAGGGTTAGGAAAGGACGCCAGAAGATGTGAAGGGGAATCTGTAAGTAGTTAGGAAAGGAGAACTAAGTGCAGAAACAATTTTATTTGACTTACACTTAGTGTTTTTGTTTATGCACAATAGAAGATCCACAGTCTGTCTGGTCCTCTGTGATGTGTGCCAAGTAAATTTTCCTTTACAAAACAGAATGACATACCCTGAGAAAATTTACAGAATTATAAGGTGGGCTAAAAATAAATGATAAATGTGTATACAAGAGCCGGATCTATTAGCTTCTAGAGATGTAAATAAAGAGCCAAAAGAAGCTAAGGACTTAGTCTGTCTACTAATGAGGAGAAAATTCCATAATGTGGCGGGTATGATAGCAAATGTTTGGCTACCCTTTGTTAGAAACCCTTTTCATTCCATGTGAGTTTGCAGGCCTGATTATTAAACTGTTCTGTCAATGTGTGTCGTGCTCCCAATTACGAGTGAAACCTTTTTAATGAGAAGACTTGACAAAGCAACCCTCTGGTCCTTGAATCGAATTCCTGCCCAAATTGATAAGATATGTATATGTTACCTCCCAACATCAGTAGTGCGAAATGACAGAACGAAAAAGAAGAAGGAGGAGAAGAGGCAGGGGGAGGTGGAGATCTACGTTCTGTCAGCAGACACAGAGCAGATGATTGGGCGAGTGCTTCAGGCCCATAAGGAAACCTTTCCCTCCCTCTGTCAGCTGGGAAAATACACCACGGTAATCAAACAGACACAGCACAGCATTTTATCAACATATGAATTACCTCATTCAATGAACCCAAGTGTATATGAATCGAAAACTCAGAACAACTAACTAATTGATTGTACAGACTAAACTATAAAGACATTTTCTGCCTTCTATCCATCACCTGACCCCTATCTACAGAACAACAGCGCAGAGCACCGTGTTTCGCTGGATGTCAGTCTTTGGGACAAGTTCAGTGAACTGTCCACCAAATGCATCATTAAGACAGTGGAGTTTGCCAAGCAGCTGCCAGGCTTCACAACGCTCACCATCGCTGATCAGATCACCCTGCTCAAAGCCGCCTGCCTCGACATACTGGTGAGTTTGATACTGTTTTCAATCAGAGTGTAACAGCTTTAACAAAGACAGAGATCACTACCACACTTGGGAAAATGAACAGTTGTGGCACAGCAGAGTTATGTATAAAAGGTATTTTAGTTATGCTTTTCCCATGTCATCCCCTTTTCCTAGATTCTGAGGATCTGCACCCGCTACACCCCAGACCAGGACACGATGACTTTCTCTGACGGTTTGACTCTGAACCGTACCCAGATGCACAACGCTGGGTTCGGACCTTTCACAGACTTTGTATTCTCCTTCGCCGCCCAGCTGCTGCCGCTGGAGATGGACGATGCAGAGACGGGATTGCTCAGCGCCATATGCCTGCTCTGTGGAGGTACTGCACTTTACTCCTCAGGAATATGAAATATAATAATTAATAAAAGAAGATCATGGGAAAATGCTAAGCTGCTTGATGTTATTTCTAAGTGTTTGTGCTTGTTTGTTTTATGATTTGTTTTTGTGTTGCGCATGCAGATCGTCAGGATCTGGAGGAACCAGAAAGGGTGGATGTTCTTCAGGAGCCTTTGTTAGAAGCCTTAAAGGTTTGACATCTGATTCTTATCATTATACAACCATGTTACTTTCGATATATTACATTTTTGCTTACATCGTAAATGTGCTTTTCTGTATAATATGTACATGCACAGAAAAGTTGTGATTATAGTAGCTAACTGAAGTCTTGGGTTGTTATAATAAATATATCTTCTGTCCAAGGATAGAAACTAAGAATAACTCAGCCTGGGCACATTATTTCCTATATATATTTACTATTTATAGACTCAGTTTGTCATTTTTTAACAAAGGTTACCTGGGGAAATAGCTTTTTTTGGGGGACTTTTTTCTCGAGTGTATTGATCCGCATCCAAAGTATTTCTGACAGCAGGACGATGTATGAAGGGATTCAAAGTACACTACACTGTGGGTGGTCATGATGATAATGGAACATATCACCCAGTGTGAAACAATGTGGTTCACTGATGTGTTTTTAATAGTTTGTAGACAATGAATTCCATTATGTATCAGCCTTTGATTCATCCACAATGCTTATTATTATTATTATTATTGGTCTTTATCGTGAAAATTTAGATGATCTACAGTTTTATCTGTTAAGAAATGGCAACGGTTATTCACGTTGTTTATCATAAGTAGCAGAATTATAAAATGCTACTCACATATATAATATATAAATCCATTTTCATGTAATATTTATTCTATATTAAAGTTATTTAGCAGTGACGTTGCAACTGTAAGAGGAGTCTTAGTAAATAAATTAAACAAGAGTTTAAAAAAAAGGATTCTGATTTAAAACTCAAATACAGCAAAATAATTCAAAACAGGAATCATCATAATCTGTTGATGCTGAAATTTGAGGAAACATTATGAGGCCACACTAAAAGCTAAAGTGTCATGAAATAATTTCCTCCACATCTTTATGTGTGTGCAGATCTATGTGAGGAGGAGGAGGCCTGATAAACCCTCAATGTTCCCCAAAATTCTGATGAAGATAACTGACCTCCGGAGCATCAGTGTGAAGGGTGAGACGCACACAGATGCTGATGCATGTTACAGATATTGTCAAATTCTATAACAGGACTTTTAGGTTTAAAATGTTGACATTAAAGTCAGTTCTATATTTGCGACATTGTGTTTTATTGAGTAGCCTTTCTGTTTTATGACTAACAATTTTAAGTGTTTTTTGCGGACCCTGCAGTCCCCCCATGATCATGATAGTCATTATGATGTAAATTCCACAACATTATTACATTTAATACAAAGACGGTCATTAGAAGTCTGAGTTTTTCATTTGAACCCGAAATATAAGACTTTTGAATTAACAAATAATTTCCTCTTTTTCAATCCCATATCACTGATTCACTGTCTTCAGTGACGCAGGAGTTTAGCAATTAAGGTTTTAATGTGAAACTTCCCTGCAGAAAGTGCTTGATTAGATTATGGTGAACTAACAATCATCTACAAAAACAGCAAACCAGAACCCTTTTTTCACCAGTGTAATTTATTATCCTTTTTTGTTTTCAATCATTTTTCTAAGGGTCGTAACATTTCCTCTGAATGTGTTCGCACTGTATTAAACACATAGGATGCATGCGAAACGATAAGAAGAATGAATCTTTTAGTTCAATAAGATTTACATATTTAATAATGAAAAGAAATTGCATAATAATAATTACATTTTCAGTCAGTGAAGGAAAGCTCCTTCATAATGAATTGCTGTGATAACCTGATGTCATTTTCTCTTTAAGGGGCGGAGCGAGTGATCGCTCTGAAAATGGAGATTCCTGGCTCCATGCCTCCTCTCATCAAGGAGATGCTGGAGAACTCTGAGGGTCTGGAGGGGCACGGAGTCGGGGGAGAGAAAGGTGGAGGAAAGGGTATAGCAGAAGGCCGTCAGGGGGATGAAACAGACATCAGGAGCTGCCATGCAAGTCCGTCACCCAAATCAGTCGCCTCTCCCAGCCCAAGCCCTGCACCCTCTTCCCCATAGTTCCCCTCACCGTCCGACTGAATTCTGCACTCAGCACATCTGCTCCACACTGCAGTGGGGGGGAGTGCACATGGCACACACACAGGGAATGAAAGCAGAATCATATTGCACCAGATAACAGATAATATGGAGGAGAGAACAGAATGGACTTCTGAACCTATAAACTTCAAAGGGAGAGAAGCAAAGTGAAGCAGGAGAACCGTGATGTGAGGACTGATTTGATGTCCAGACATCCACTTCATACATACAGTGCAAAAAATCTGATGTATTTTTTTTTTTTTTTTTAAATAATTTTATAATACCTGAAATGTTAAGTATTTTTCAGACTGTGTGAACCTTAATGAAGGATTGTGTATATACTGTATGGACAGACTGATGATATATCTTACACAATCACACACTCAGACAAATGCTTGTCCATAACCGAGGCATGGTGGCAGTTTTCTCAACCTTGTGGTTTTATCATAAAAGCAGGCAGGTGCTGCCGGTGGTTAATACCAGCATCGGAGTGTATTGCTCAGGCACATCATTTGGGCTAATGATGTTACAGGCAGTCAGATTCAGCAGCAACAATTCAAATGAACAAAAACAAATCCTCACAAAATGATCTCAACAAATCGTTCTTTAGAGTCTCTTAAACCACTTCTCAGGGAAGGTTTGTATCTGCTGTGAGCAAAATCTTCTTTAAGCAGTCGCATGTGACTTGCACCTCATGTCGGTGCAGGCTACGTCCACACTGATGCATTTGAGTTCAAACACCACTTTTGCTGAGACTTTTAGAAACGTTTCAATTTTGAAAACTGGAGTTACATTTTTGTAGAGACTTTAGCAAGCAATGACAGTCACCCTCATCGGCTTCCTGATTGGGTTTTATTGGTTACGATTCAACTACCAGCATTTAACACAGCATGGATAACCATTTGCAATCGATTATAACCCTCATAGTAAATTATCCACTTTGTTGTTGGTCCAAGCAGAGACCCCTCATTAAACTTTTTGCAGTTTTTGTTCCTGATTCTTGGTATTTTCAGAGTTGACAGTCTGCTTCCTGTTTACACAGGCATGAACATGCCAGGGCCCTATACTATGAAACAGTTTTTGCGATAATCGGGGTAACTTCAGGTTCTATTCAGAGTTTTCAGTCCTACAAATCTAGTTCACTTCTTATCGAGGTAAATCACGAGGAGACTGACTCGTAGGAGCAGTGTGCTCAGTAACACAGACTGTCTGCATTGATCCACGTTTCTTTGCTTCTAACCTGTTCACTGTGGATGATGCAGAGAAGATCAGCAATACACTGTATGCACTTTTACACATTAATAGCAATATCTTTTCTTTAGTCTAATTTCTATTGTCCTATTTGGTGCACAGCTTATTATGATTTAATTTTTCACTTGTTTACAAACCACACTATGCATTTGTATACTGATATCAATATACAGTTGTGCGACTGCTTAGCCTGACTGCAATTGTCAGGTTAAGTTAAGTTAAGTTGGATATCTGAGAGATATCCTGGGTATGTTGAACTCGCTTTGTAGTGCAGGCCTGAGGTTAGTCATTTTGATAAATACTTTAAGATGTGTTAGTATGGGCGGTGATTGTTTCTGATACGAAGCTAAAATATTTCTTTGGATGGAGATGGTTTTAGTTTAGTTTACAAATGTAACAGTGTATTGGAGTTTGAAAAAAAAAAAAAGATATCAAGAGGATATCATGTACAACAGACGCAGTGTGTGTAATGTGGTTAAAGCAAGGGTTGGTAATCCTGGAAAAGCTAGCAAGAGTAGGCTACACTTGCAACAAATGTAGTCCAGCCCCTCTTGTTAAAGCCACTTGAATGACACCTGCTAGAAGCTGACACTCTGTGACTCGCTTGCTAACTTTCAACCTATTTCTATTTCTCCATGGCTGAAGACACGTGAATGATCACAAATGGTTTTAGTTCATTTCATTCGGACCAAATTAATTAAATTTTTCTCTTTTTTTTTTTTTTTTCCTGCAAGAGCCGCAAACTTTTTTAATGGCTGTCAGTATGTGAAGAGGATTTTCAGTGTAGTGAAGTGAAAACCCTACCTTTCACTTCAGAGATGCTGTAGTTTTAAGATTGTTTTATTGTGTCCCCCACTTTCCCAGAGTCTGAAAGAAAAAATCCCTCAAGACATACATTTTATATATTTGTCTGGAGTTATTTCAAATAGCTGCTTTACCCAGTTGTGGGTGTGTATCGGATCAAATAGCAAAAACGTAAACCTAGGCAAGTAAACCAAATTTTAGTGGGGGGGGGGGGCAGACTCTCACACTTAAGATCTACACAATAAGCACTAAAACCAGGACCCCTGAGTGAAACACAAGCTGTGTAGTTCTGTAGCATCGTCAGCGTAAGGATTTACCTGAGCAATCTGCTGGTCCACCCAGTATTTAATTACAGTTGTTTCCTTGTAACCTCTGCCAATGTCTGGTCTCTGTCCGTCTTTTGAGTAATTTTATTCTTACATGTGTTTATTATTAGTGGATCTCCTCATAAATGTAGAATCATTATGTATAATAATATATTGTATATAAAAAAGCTGTGAAAGTAGTTGTTGAACTGAGATGGAAAGTTATTTTCCTAAATGTACATTTGTGTATTCAGTTTTTCCACACTTAAGCAATGAAGACGTCTTCCTCCATCACTGTCACCTCCATTTTGTTGTCGAAATTGTACTTCTTTCTTTCTCTTCACAGGCACATCAGGCACAAATAATATTAAACGTTGACTGAATTACCTTTTAGAAATCTAAAGTAAAAATTGCATAATTTCTTCAGGCAAATGTTTCTCTATGTTCTTGTACCTTCACATCATTCAGTGTACTTCAAGGTTTGTTTGGGGTTGTTTTCAGATCAAGCTTCGGTATTCGAAATTACTTCAGCAATATGAAGCATAAGAAATTGTAAAATTTGAATTAATACAAAGCAAACCATGACACCTGAAATGCAAACATTCGTCACAAATGTCCCCTCTGGTAATAAACACCACTGTTATAGGGTTATGGCTGTGGCACACAAGAGGATTTTCATCTCTTCACCGATTTTAAAAACATGAGACTACAGACACAATTTTACTGATGTTCAATCTTTGGCCAGAACATACACTAGCCGTTATTTGAAAACAATTACATAGTGCAGATTCCAGAAACTTCAAATCTTACAGAAACTGTTAAATGTCTAAAGATGCTTTTGTTTTCCTATAGGCGTGATCCAATATAAATACATAAATTTGATATGCACAGATAATTCACTAAGGAAAAAAACAGTTTCACAATGATATTCCACCACCCTGTTATACTCAATCAAAACTGTCTCCAAGTTAAAACTATTAACCAGAATCATATCTCAATAAATATCATGTGCACATTGATTGGTGGAAATACCCCTAAACAGATATGTAATAAACATTGAGGATAGATGTCCAAGAGCTTGTTTAGAAATCATGTGCCCTCTCGATATAACTTCTGAAGATACAGACATGCCAAAAATAAAAAGTATAGGGGTAACACATCATGACCCTCATTGCATTTGTATTTGAATTTGAATCTTATTTGTCACTTACAGCAACGATCCAAAGTACGACGTGCAGTGAAATATATATTTTTTACTAACTATTTACAGAGGGTTAAGTGCAATTTTTTTTTTCTGACATTAGGCGAACAACTTTTAGGTACATTACTGCCACCTTCTGAACTGGAGTGTGGCTTCAGAAGAAAAACCAACATGGAGGACGACTGACGTCATGTGTCTGTCTTGCAGTGACAAGAAAAAAAACTGGAGGTAGTCATGGCTGAGGAGGCGGAATTGGTTTAAACATTTTGAAATGTTTTTTTGTTTCCAGTGCAGATACGTCCAGTTGGTGACTCTTACCAGTCAACTCGCTGTCATTGGGTTTCTGTCTGAGCCGTTTATCAATTTAAATGATCGACGATTGATATTTTTGATTCAAGGTCAGGGAGGCTCTGTCTCATTAGTGCTATAAGTGCTATACTACGCTATACGCCATTTAAGCGCTACTTAAAGATAAAGATAACTTATTCAAGATAAAATCGGAAGAGGTTTGTTTTTAGTTTTCGGCGGAAGATGTGTAAACTTTCAGATGTCTGGATGTCGATGGGGAGCTCATTCCACCATTTAGGAGCAAGGACAGCAAACAGTCGTGATTTTGATGAGTGTTTAGCTCGCAGTGAAAGAGCAACGAGCCGATTAGCTAAAGCAAAGCGTAGTGAACGAGCTGGGGTGTAACATTTGACCAAGTCCTGGATGTAGACTGGACCTGATCCGTTCACAGCATGGTACGCAAGTAATAGTGTTTTGAGCCGGATGCGGGCAACCACTGGTAGCCAGTGAAGGGAGCGGGGTAGTGTGAGTGAATTTAGGTTGGTTAAAAACCAGTTGAGCTGCTGCATTCTGGATGAGCTGCAAGGTCGGATGGAAGTAGCAGGTAGACCTGCCAGGAGGGAGTTACAGTAGTCTAGGTGTGATATCAATTTATGGTGAGGTAAAACTCACTCAAAGCAGTCTAAAAATACCGGGAGTTAAATAAAGGGGATTTAATTCTGATGTCCTGCATCATGTCTGCTCTCGGTGTTCGCTGTGAAATGTGCTGTCTATTATAGCATCGACTTTATCTTACAAAAGTCACATTGTTAGAAACAACATAGGAGAGTCTTATCTATACGCGTATCACTGTAATCCTCACTGATTAAATTTGAAATATTTGAAATATATAGATACAAAAAAATGAAGGGTAAATGGCTTTTAAAATGAGGAAATCAAATAGAGGATCTGATCAAATATTCTTAACTTTGTGGTTGTTCTCAGAATCTATATCTACAGACCACAGTGGACAGTGTAAGTGCGACGTTTTTCTTAAACTTAAGCGAAGGAACACAATTGGAATTGTGTCTCTGGTGACCTGTTTATTAATGCCGCACCTTTGTGGACCCTGTCAAGATTTATCTTACTCTCCACAAAAACTGCCGCTACAGTTCATTACCTCATTTTCACTAAACTGAGAAGTTAGCAAGTGACAAAGTACTAGATCATGTGTACCCCCCCCCCCCCCCATGTTACATTATACAGTACATGATCACAGCTTTGTCAGAAATAAAACTAAATGTGGTGGTTGCTCAATTCAAGGTAAGGTACACATTACAGTAATACATGCACATGTCGTACTTAGATGAGCCTATAGAGCGTTCTGTTCACTCAGAGACTGCAGAAATTTGCAAAGCCCATTTTCAAACAACATCAACCAGACTTCAGACAAATAGAACTCCAAATTCACTGTGATTCCTTTAGATCGGACCCCAAATGGAATCGGTCCTAAGGTCCTCCCTCCATCAAAATCATCAGAAATTATCTCATTGACAAACCAACATGACAACAGTGTTCACATGAAAAATGCCAGATAGTGTCAAGCTAACGGATACTGGCCAATCAAATGTCTCAATGTCAGAAACAGAAGTTGTTGGATATAGAGACGTCAACTACACAGCTGCAAGACAGCAGAAACATCTCGTTGGTTATTAAGAAACATGCCACTGTAGGAGTCGATGGGATGAAATAGTCAGGGGATCTCTCATTTTTATGCAACCCTTAGTGTGCGTTTTATTTCACAAACATTTCACAGCTGTAGAGAACATTCGTTTTTAACCACTCCCAGTGCTCTTGTTACCCTGGTAACCCCACAGCTCCTTGCAGGGTGTGTAAGCGTGCAAACCACATAGTGCATTCAATCAGTGTAAACCAATGTAACAGTCTTTGGTGAATTGTGTCTTATCACATGTGTCCACTACACCACAATCAATATTACGTTGCTTGGGCTGTGAAAGTCTTGCTCACAGTTAAAGTAAGAAAGCGCACGCTGCTGGGGCCACTCTGCTCTGCAGCCACTCTTTGTTTATGAGCTCAGATACTTTATCTGCGATAATCAGGATGTTGAAGCTCCTACTTAGACTCTCTATTGGTGAGTAACAATCGCTTAATGTGAAACAGATAATGTTGCAGTTTTTTCTACAGGATTGTTCAGAATTTTTAATTTATTTATTATTTATTATAAAATTCATGTATATAATCCAAATGTAATCCTTAGGTCTGACCTGCCAGAGGTTTTTTTGGACTGAAAATGGAAATGAGAAATATGAAAGTTTGTCCATGAGTGTGATCTGTGTTAAATGTCTGAAGATGCTTTTGTTGTCCTATAGGCATGATCCAATATTATAAATACATAAATTGGATATGCACGGATAATTCACTGAGAAAAAAAACTGTCTCACAATGATATTCTACCACCCTAGTATACTCAACTGTCTCCAAACTAAAACTATTTAATAGTAACATACCTTCTCAGAAATCTGAATAAACATCACGTATACATTGATTGGTGGAAATCCCCCTATACAGATCTGTAATAAATATCGAGGACAGAGGTTTAAGTGCAAAGTTTTTCTTAAGCTTCAGCTTAGGGACACAATTAGGGTTAGCTATATTTAGTTATATTTTAAATATTACAACGAGCCATTTGTTTTAGATTTAGTGTTAGAGTTAGAGACTGAAACTGTGAACCTGAAGTTCTCCGTCGGCATTTAGGTCTTCCACGACTTCTGGATTAACAACCTTGTTGATAAGATGTTACAACAGCATAGACATAATTTCCTCTTTGAAGCTGATATAGTTAACTAACAGTAGAAAAGAACAGCATTACTCGAGCATTCATCCTTGTTTCTCTGGCGACTTCTTTAAGAATGCCTCACCTTTGTGGACCCTCTCAAGATTTATCTTACTCTCCACAAACACTGCCGCTACAGTTCATGACCTCATTTGCCCCCGCGCAAGTTCATGGTCCTCGTCCGCGGGGCAGCGGGGTGGTGTCCGTCACCGGTGCGGAAGGAGGGTACGGCGGTCGGCAGTAGCGACTCTGGGCGCGTTTCGGGCCCTTCTCGCGGATCACCTCAGCTACGGCGCCCGCTGGGGGAACCCTCTGTTCGCGCGGGGGCACCCTCCAGCGGTTTCTAATGAAATGAGTGTTGGCAAAACCGGTTGTCATTTTTATGTTGAGGTGGCGGGGGTGTTGTCGGCAGCTGCTGAATATAACTAATAAAGTAACTTGTAATCTAAGTTATGTGTGTGTGTGTGTTTTTGTGTGTGTTTGTGTGTGTGCAAGGTTCAGGAGCACACACACACAGGGTTGCAATATCCTGACAAAGCCAGTCCATTGCCAATAGATACATTAAAATTCTCACGTAGCTGCTCTCTTTGCGAGTCTCTGTGTTCCACACGTCTTCTTTCCCTTCTGGACTATTTTGGTTACCTAATATCATCCTTATAAACCATTTCTCCAAAAGAGCACAAGATGAGACAAAAGTTACCAGGTGGGGGTGTCAATCCTTTTTTGTGGTAGAGGCCGGAAACCCCTTTTGAGTTCTGGATCTTAAGACACTTTCTTTCATGGATACCTCCACAGACTTGCCAACTTCTTTAAGAATGAGTATACTATTAATATATGCAGACTAGTTGTGGGCATCAACAACCGTCTCAAAGACAGAAGAAGGAAGAAGCAGGGTCATATTTTAGTGATATCCAGAGAGCAACCATCTCCAGGTCTTGTTTGGAACCGTAGTTCTCATCATGGGTATCATCAGTTCCTGATCGGACCCATGCCATCGCGAGGCCACTGCCAGGGGACACTTGTAAACTTCAAATTCCCTGTTGGTTTCTTTTCCAATCACATTGCTCACAGCATCGACATCCCTTCATGCACATTGCCGAGGTCACTCTCTGAACCCCAAGAAGAGGCTACCATAAAAAATGCTTCCAAAGCTTGTTAGCAGCTTGCACCAAAGAAGCCAACACTCTTGAGCATTTATAGAACTTTCTTACATCCAAGTAAAAATACAGGTTCTATTGTCAACTCATTGTCTTGCTTTTATGTATCTTAAAAATGCTACCATTTCCCTACACTCCTACTTGACCTTAGAAATGACTATCATTTGGTTAAATACCAGCAGACATATGGCACATTTTGCCATGCCTTTTGGTTTATCTCATGGTCTAATTGTCTTCATAGGATTATATGCTGGTTCCTCATGAACCAACTGTATGTAAAAGCACACACTCGTACACCCTATATCATCCTCCCAGATCCTACTGAGCAGTTTGTTGTCAAGTTTGATGCTTTCTTATGAAGAGTTAGGGACTGTGTTCCCCCCAGTGCTCTGCAATCTACCAAAAAGTCAACATATGGACATTCTTCCATGCAACATACAGTATCTCTAACAGCATGCAACTATTACATTTGCAACCATGTACTGCTTGCTAGTTGGCAGTGCTTGAGTGCACTTTATTTGTAATAGACTATACGTACAATGACAAGGTCATTTCTGTCTGCCTTCGATTCAACCAAGGTTTCCTGTATAAAACAGGAGACATTTAACCATCACTTACTTATGGCATGTTACAAAAAAAGATATGATTTTAGATTAAAAAAGATAAGAAAAGTGAAAACAGGATTGTTGTCACTTTTGAGTGTCCCCTAGAAACACTTCCATTGTGTTGTGAGTATTTGCAGTGCAATTTCTTTTTTCCGAGCACGTCTTGTCAAATTGATGAAAATGTGTTCTCCGTTGGCTTGTGTTGTGTCTATTTGCATGTGCAATACAAAAAAAAGAAGCTTGCAGGACTGTATCTTTAATAGGGAAAATAAATACACAGAAAAAGACACGTCACAGTCAATATTTTCTCTCCTAGTGTCTTTGTTGCTGCTGGTCTCCACGGTAGCTACTGGGAGCCTGGTGCTGCTCCTGCTGGTCCAGGTGGCGATCTGTCTGATCTGCAAGAGAAGACCACAAGCGATGCCACCTGGAGTCCCTCAATGTATGTGCTCACCAGGACACACTTTACATTATGTGAAACCATTATAATTTATTTAGCCTACTTTCAAGTCACACTTAAATATCTCAGTATCTGTGTCCCTGACTGTACAAATAACTATGTGATATCTAGTTAGCTCTCATATTCATGGCCGATCCTTTTTCCCTGCTCCTGTTCCAGTGGCTGTCAGGAATCACTTTGAAGACCCTGAGGATGAGGTGGAGCAGCTCTATGAGAACTTTGAACGAGTGGAGTGCAAGAAGAGGCAGTTGGAGCAAGCCATTGGATGCAGTTGGAGCAAGCCAGTGGATGCTGAGAGTGAATATATTTGCTTTCGGTTGATTTCGGTATTTCTTATATGGGGAAGACAAAATTCAAGAGCAGATCAAAATCGGGAAGAACGGGAGATGGGCACAGGAAATGTGTCTAAGCAGAACATCTCTGAGTGCAAGTGCACAGTTTGAGCACAAGCAGGGGCTATTTGAGGGCGAATGTAGGGTTTTGTGTGTAAGCATTATGAAATCTAAATGTGAAATCAGTAAGTCCTGCTCTCAAATGAAACGGACACTCTTTAATAAGTAAAGGATTTTTTTTTTCTCATTTTTATGAGGTTGAGTTGAAAGAAGGGGCAATTGGGATTTCAAGGTTGTTTTGACAAGGTTCCCTGTCTGTTTGTTGGTTTAATTTCGTATGCAAAAACTGCTATACCTATTTCCACCAAACTTGCAGGATGAATGTGATCCCGGAAGAGCCAATGACATCCAGTTTTTTATATTCTTTTATATTTCTTCTATTAGAACTAAACAATCATGGTATGTTTTCGTTGTGGCAGTGGTATGCGCTCTACCGAGTGCCATTCTAGTCTATCAAGCAATTCAAAAGATCAATTTGTTGTTTTTAATAACTGATCCAGTGTTTTTAGCCAAAATCACACCACTACTAATCCACACCTATTTTATTCTTTGGTTCTGCCAACACGGATCGGCTGGCGGCCGAGTGTGAAGCGGCTGGGATGAGGATCAGCACCGCTAAATCTGAGGCCATGACTCTTAGCAGGAAACCGATGGATTGCTTACTCCGGGTAGGAAATGAGTCCTTAGCCCAAGTGAAGGAGTTCAAGTACCTCGGGGTCTTGTTCGCGAGTGAGGGTACTATGGAGCGTGAGATTGGCCGGAGAATCGGAGCAGCGGGGGCGGTATTGCGTTCGCTTTACCACACCGTTGTAACGAAAAGAGAGCTGAGCCGCAAGGCAAAGCTCTCGATCTACCGGTCGATCTTCGTTCCTATCCTCACCTATGGTCATGAGGGCTGGGTGATGACCGAAAGGACGAGATCGCGGGTACAAGCGGCCGAGATGAGTTTTCTCAGAAGGGTGGCTGGCGTCTCCCTTAGGGATAGGGTGAGAAGCTCAGTCATCCGTGAGGAACTCGGATTAGAGCCGCTGCTCCTTTACTTAGAAAGGAGTCAGCTGAGGTGGTTCGGGCATCTGGTAAGGATGCCCACTGGGCGCCTCCCTTGGGAGGTTTTCCAGGCACGTCCAGTGGGGAGGAGACCTCGGGGAAGACCCAGGACTAGGTGGAGAGATTAACACTGGCCTGGGAACGCCTCGGGATCCCCCCGTCAGAGCTGGTCAATGTGGCCCGGGAAAGGGAAGTCTGGGGCCCCCTGCTTGAGCTGCTCCCCCCGCGACCTGACCCCGGATAAGCGGATGACGATGAGTGAGATGAGTGAGATGAGGGTTCTGCCAACACACATTTAAGACACATTTAAATATCTATATATATGTGTTCTTGATTGTGCAAATAACTATGTGAAATATAGTGGGCTCTCATATTCATGGCTCCTCTTTCCCTGCTCCTGTTCCAGTGGCTGTCAGGAATCACTTTGAAGACCCTGAGGATGAGGTGGAGCAGCTCTATGAGAACTTTGGACGAGTGGAGTACAAGAAGAGCCAGTTGGAGCAAGCCAGCGGATGTAGTTTGAGCAAGCCAGTGGATGCAGAAAGTGAATATCTTTGCTTTCGGTTCATTTATGTATTTGTTATATGGAGAAGACAAAATCCAAGAGCAGATCAAAATCGGGAAGAATGGGAGATGGGGCACAATAAATGTGTCCAAGCAGAGAATATTTGAGTGCAAGTGCACAGTTTGAGCACAAGCAGGGGCTATTTGAGGGCGAATGTAGGGTTTTGTGTGTAAGCATTATGAAATCTAAATGTGAAATCAATAAGGTCTACTCTCAAATGAAACGGACACTCTTGAATAAGTAAAGGAATGATTATTCAAATTTGTATGAGTTTGAGTTGAAAGAAGGGGCGATTTGGATTTCAACATTGTTTTGACAAGGTTCCCTGTCTGTTTGTTGGTTTAATTTCATATGAAAAAAAGACTATACCTATTTCCACCAAACTTGCAGGATGGATGGGGCAGTATAGTGCCACAATGCAGTTTGCAAAACAACACTTCCAGAAAGATCTTTAAAATTTAAAAAACAGGATAGAAAGTGCAGATAAGCATTTATTTTTCATTTCTCTTTGTAAAGTTTAATCGGTATCGGTATTATCCAACATTGCACCTATGAAATTACTTCTTGTTTGTAAAAATCTCTAAGAATAACACTTTTTCACAATCTACAACATAAAATGATGTATATTACTGTAGAATAAGTCCAATAGCCTTTGCATATTTCTAGCATTTCTAACTCATGTTTGTGTGTTTTTGTTTGTGTGTGTGTTTTCTCAGCTACTCTCAAATTTTTTAAGAGAATTTATATAAGAAGGTAATGTAGTGGAAATTTATCTTAGGATTTGACCATATGTCGACCATCACTAAACAGTGAGATTTACCTTTTGATGGTGATAGCTCTATAAAGTCCATCATCAGATGATCAAAAGGTCGAGTAGGTGGTCGGTGTGCTGCCTGGCTGGTTACAGCCACTGGCCTGCTGACATTGTGTGTAGCGCAGATTACGCATGCCTGACAGTATTATTGAGCATAGGTGGAGAAACCTTTCGTAAACCAATGTTCTGTGATCATAGATAACATCCACATTTTAGATGTATGATCTTTGCCGTAAGCTAACTTTGCATAATGAGGAAAGAAATGTTTTGGCAAACTGGGTTTGTTGTCAGGACCATACCACAAACCAGTTCGGAACATAGCACCAGAGGTCTTCCATTGGGAGATCTCAGGAGGAGTGACAGTGGACTGTACTGCAGAGAGATAGGAGGACATATCAGAAATGATAAATACTGTTTGTGTATGAAAAAAAAGGAAGTGACTTGTCAGATATGAGTGTGATAGCATTTAGTTTGAAAGAGGAAGTGGTAGGTGAGCCGCAACTTTAGCAGCAGCATCAGCCTTGGGATTCTTCCGAGACACCACATCCGTAGCACATGTATGTGCAGTACATGTGCATACAGCAACAGTCTTTGGGAGCAAAATGTCAGACAGAAGATCTGTGATGAGACTGTGATGTGCCATCTTTTTACTAGAAGATGTGAGGAAGTTTCTGTGTTGCCAAAGAGCGCCAAAATCACGAGTTACACCGAATGCATATCTGGAGTCAGTGTAGACTGTGAGTGTTTGCATGCTTCCCTGATTGCAATAAGCTCTGCTGCCAGGGCTGAGAACTCGAGAGGAGAACATCATTATCTGAACAAACAGAGAAACTAACACAGTTAGTACCAGTGACAGGGTCAATCTACATACAGAGTCAAGTCAGAGTTAGAAATAGGTCCGTGAGAAAGCTCTGGTCGTGGAGAACACTGGACTTGAATTTCAGCAACAAAGTTGTTTTCTCCCCCGTCGTCCGGAAGCGGAAAAACCCCCTGAAAACCACGATGTTTCAAGCAGAATTTGGCAAAGCAGCGGACGGTTTGGCAACAATAGGCGATCGAGCAATTACAGCGTCATTCATAGCCTTCAAATCCTGCACAAATCCCCCCTCAGTAGGTTGACCTCTGTCTCTGATTTTCTTAACAGGAAACAGTGGAGTGCGGACAGGCAAATCTGAAAGTAAAGGAGAAACATCAGAAGGGCTGGACAACATGGCATAAGATTTAGCGTGTGGCTGGAGAACAGAAGGTTGGAGAAACATTTAGATCAAATGCACTCAGACTGGGTTATTACACTACGTCAGGCATGGTAGTAGGTTGCCAATCAACGGCAGACTTGCATGATCTGACAAATGGGCCCAAATCATGCCACTGGTCATCATGGGACTAGGAAAGCGAGATGTGATGGCTGGAAATCGAGACGTGCAACAGTGCCATCTGTTGGTCAGTGAGTGAGACAGCAGCAGCACTTCTGGAACCAGACCAAAAAATATTCGACACATTCAGAGCATAATCGGGAAAAGGCAAAAACAGAGATTGATAAATGAGATCTTGTGTGTCTGTCAGATGTGAGGTGCAGCGCAATGGATCAGTGTGCAAAAAATCAGAAAAGGGGGTGACAAGAGAGCGTGACATGGAGAGCAAATCACTTTTTGGAAAATGCTACTGATATACAAACAGCTGCTCATGTGTGGTTTGTGACATTAGGAAAGGAGGTGAAGAGGACTCATGTGTGTCTGTGTTTGTGTGGTTAGTACAGCAAGCTATTCTTCATTGCATGAGCATTTATCTGTGTGTGTCTTACTTCCCTTCTTCATCTGGTCCTCTGTGGGTAGGCAAGTCATCTTTTCTCCGCCTGCCCCTCCCTTACTTTCTGTATTTCACTAAGCAGTGACAGTTCTTGCGACTGACTCTTCGTCGGTTGGTGGAGTCTGGTCTTGTCACAGCATCATATTGAGGAGGGTTTTGTCGTTGGGGAGGAGGAAAGCAGGCGTCCACACTAGGACTCTCTTGGTCCGGGAGTTCCTAAATTCCCTGGTGGACCATCCTTATTAATTAAGTTTATTGAATCGTGAACATCAACAATTACGCCTGATCACTCAATTTAAGACGCGGACGTCACCACAAATCCTTGTTTCTTTCTCTGGCAAAACAGGAAAAATGCCCTCCACTAGGATGATTGCCTTGAGGATGGGTTAGATAAACATCAATAAAAACAATAATCCAGAGACAATGACTAATACACCTGTTCCAAATAAAACCATAAACGTGTTATTTGTTATGTCTGTTTGATTTTCTATTTGAGAATCCTCTAAACAGTGACCCATTCACTTCGGTCCTCTCGTCTCTTCAATGTCAGTAGAGGCAGAAGATTTTTCTCTCCGGAAGGCCAACCACCGAAGTCTTCTCGGATCCAGACGATCTTACAAGGGACCCTTTTCGTGACGGCAAGTTTCTAATGGAAATTTATCTCAAGATGTGAAATCTAAGATCGGAGTTGTCTTTGAGTTTTAATTATTAGCTCTGCAGAAGGTTACACAGTCAGCAACAATTCTTCAGAGTGAAACCACAAGTAGTTAAAAAGACAGAAAGCAGACAGGAATTGTATTTATTACCCCATATGATAATATCTGTCTTAGAGGGGATAATTAATGAAAAAATGAAAATCCACTCTCACGGGGGATGAGGTGTTTGAGTCCACAAAACACTTTTTGAGTCTCAGGGGTAAACAGCATTGCAGCCAAATCCAATACAATTGACAGGGGATTCCTTCAAACAGAAAAAAACAACAGAAAAAAATTATAAAAAGCCTCTATATGTCTTCAAGCCTCGACATTAAAATTCTACTCGAAACGGCATCCTTTACATCATGTTTTTAAACTAAATGTCCCCTACCGGAAGTAACGGCGTTAGCGATAGTATCGATGCTACCTGGCACCCTGCACGTGTCCTTGGGCGAGAGCTTGTGCAGATATCAGAGGAAATTTAGGCTAAAAACATGGTGTAAATGACCTTGTTTAGAGTCATTTAAATGTCGGACTTACACTCATACTTGGATGACACCAAAGGACCAGTATGGAGGCATGTTTTTTTTTCTGTTGTTTTTTTACGTTTGAATAAGGCATAACCATTTACTTTAATTGTATTGGGTTGGGCTGAAACGCTGTTCAACCCTGATACTACTTAAGTGTTTGTAAACTCAAACACTTCAACCACCCCTCCATCGGCATAGAGGTGAGAAGATAGTGAGGGAATTTTATTTTCCGGTGAATTATCCCTTTAACCCACCTTTCTCCAAGTCACTCTTACCATGAGTCAATGTGATTTGATTTCTTTAATCTTCAGTGGGTCACTTGTGGCCTCTGAGCTGAGACCCTTGCTGTGGAAAGCACCGGTGCACGTTAGCCTTTGACCACTAGATGTCCTCCTCCTCATCATGACAGCTGCTGGCTCAACTGTCGCCGGGGATCCTGTTGTTGTCTGTCGCGCGCGCACACACGCACACTGCGCTTCCTGGCCACGCCCCTCTCGTGAATAATGCATCAGCTACCGGAGGAGGAGGCTCGTGCCCCCGGAGCTGCTCTGCTCGTGTGACGGTTAATAATGGTCAGCACATCAGCAGAGACACAGACACACATGAACACGATTGAACGGTAATGAATGGAGAATCTGCCGCACGCACAACGACCCCGCTGGTTTGCACCGGAGATTTACAAAGGAGCGGCCGAGGGTCTGATATTAACCCGACCCCAGCCTATTATCTGCCGGCCTCACATTATCCTCACCGCCGCGGGTCTGCGGGGAAACAAACACTCACGGTAAGCTCAGTGCGTGTCCGTGTGTGTGTGTGTCCCTGTGTCCCTGTGAGCAAAGGAAGTGGAGATGTATATTGTAGTAAGATGGCTGGTGTGCGATGTGCGTGTGCATGTGTCGGTGTGCGTGTGTGTGTGTGTGTGTGTGACTGTGTGTGTGTCCTCACCTCTCCCACCAGCACAGCCGTGTAAAAAACAACAACCTAATATTGATAATGATTTAATAATGATAAACAATAACAATTTCACTCATTATCATTGTTGTTGTTTAGTAGTGGTTGTAGCATGGCCCCTGGTAATGGATGAAATCATGTAATAATCTACTGGACTCTGAGTCACTGCAGAGATGTTGTAGTGACAGTGTAAATCCTACTTCATTAGCACAGAAGCACATCTACACTGTGCTATGATGATGTTACAACCTCAACATGTAAAACACAAACTGTGGCTTACCAGTTAGACACCAGGTCACTGCTGAGGCTGTAATGGAGGAGCAAAGAGAAGTCCAAAGGTACAAAATGGGTTTTAAGATGGGAACGACTTGGACATATGAACTCTGTGAATGTGTTTGTTAATTATTTTAATTATTTACTTTCTCCTGCATGTTGGACATGATTCCATTTCCAGTTGGTTTTACTCTGCTTGGTGTGTGTTTGATCCAACTGGTAGAGAACAGTAGTTGAAACAGAAATTATTTAATTAACATCGTTTTTTTCTGAACGAGGAATCTTTGGTGATGGTATTACCTACTTACCTATACCTACCTACCTACCTACCTACCTACCTACCTACCTATACCTACTAACTTACCTACCTGCATCGATCCATCCAACTGGATCATGTGGGTCTAGGAGACGAAGCTGGATGAAAAGTGAACATTTGAGGAGGTCTGCTGAAGGTGGGAGTTTGAATACAGTTTGGACATTTGTTTGGTTAAGGTGTTTTAGATAATGCCCCAAAATGCTAAATATGGCTCCTTTTAGTGTTTGTTCAAAGCATTTGTATATAAAGGGAGGCAATGTGGTTCAGGACCCCTGAAGACCATATGCTGCTGCTGATGTTGAAGGCTCATGATATGATATATCATGATATTTTCATATCATAACATGAAAATAAACATTCTTAATGACATCTATATGCATCAGGAAAAAATGTATCTAGAGAGAGACAGGACGTGAGGGAGGGAGTATGACTTTGAGCCATGAATGTTGAATGTGCCTTGCAGATCAATTTTGATAATTAAATCAGATAAAAATGATGTAGGTGTGCTTTACCATCCTGTAGCTAACAGAGGATGAAATGAGTAGTTGATATCCTTGATCGGACAGGCTTTTCAGGAATGGTGTGCGACCAGGGGTAGGCAGTCAAGGCAAGGAGCACTTGTTTTTTGTGGATGGGATGGAGGGTGCCAGAAAAGATAGAGCAGGAATAGGAAGTAGATGGGTAGAAGGTCTCAGGGTCAGCTATAACAGTGGATAGAACCCAGATGCCATGACCCCATTTATTATCCTAGATTCTCACAGGCTACCTCCAATATGTTTTCATATAATTATAGGGCTTAAGAACCACAGCAAAAATACAGACAAACTATTCAGCAATTGAAGTATACCTTCTCATATCAAAGTCACTTTTATATCATAACTAGACATAAAAGTGTTCTCAAATACATCTGAAATTGGACTTAAAAATAAATAAAACATGTGTAAATGAAATCCAGTTACACTGATGCCTATAACCAAAAACACACTTTCTGGGAAACTACCAGAAAACACATCAGAATGGATGAAAGCAAGTCTGGACATTAGCAGCCAATAGTAACAGACTCAGAAAAAATCTAAATAGCTACATAATTCTTTATTTGTCGAGCTATAATATATTATTGTATCTAGCTAGCTACTTTTGCATCTTGCTATAGCAGCTATTCGAATGCAGAAACATTGCTCTGAGCAAGATGCATCTCTCTGGCTTCTTTTCCAGTGGCTGTCATCTCATGTTAATCTGCCTAACCTGTAGTTCGTAGTCTGGGTTTAACACTGCCCCCCACCATGTCAGTCATTAGTTTAATGTGATCACTCATTCGGCATCATTAGTTCTAATTAAAAGTGTACAAAACACTGCCAGGAAATGTACTGTGCATTTTCGCTGTAGTTTTTTTAATGTTTTATAAATTCCATAATAACTCCAGCACATTCTTGCCAAATCTTCAAAATATTTTCTCAAACCTGCCTAGCAGACTCCCTCTGGTCTCATCTTAAACCCAGTACACTAAATTTGAGTTCATAAGCAGGATATCTATTAAAAACTCGCGATAACTATTAGAAAAATAATCCATGATACCAGTGCATGGTAATGCAGTGCCTTTTGTATGAGCGCAATTTATCACTTTTGCTTCCTGTGTTCTTGGAAATGGAAAGCACATGATTTAGTGTACTGGTATCATATTCTATATTGCAAGGACGAGTGAGTGTGGACCACCTGGCCCGTGTCCTTGATGTTCTTTTGATCTTTCAATAGTGTGAATAATTTGTGTGTGAATACATTTTTTAGCCTGTCCTTTAGCAGTTTGCAGTCCCAAGCAGTTTAGTTGCCATACTCTCTTTGTGGTAGTGAAGGTTACAAACACATAAATATAGAAATATATATACTATAATCTGTAAGCATCAGTCAGATGCTAACTTTTTTGGACTTTCAAAGTTTTAATAAGCTAGGAGGCAGATGTATTAAATAACCCTTGAACACATTTTCTTATTGAGGTTTTTAATGATTATTTTTGTGACTGTTTAATCTGCTAATTGCCAATTACATTGATAATTTCAAGGTATTAGTTTGTGAAAAAATGAACTGATTCAAGTTGAGTAGAGTATAGACCATCGGCTAATATGAGCATATCATAAACAATAGTTGGATTTGCTGAGATGTATTTTTGAAAAGAATTTTGGGGCAATCAGAGGTGAGCAGCAGATAGTCCAGTAAATACGTACAATTACATGAGGATTATATCAGGTTTGTCAGATGTAGATTTTACATTAGTAAAGATGGTGGACAAGCAACTGGATGCCAGGCTTGTCACATAAGACAAGCTTTAAATGACAAAAGTGTATAAGTGATAATCGTTTATAGAAAGAGGAAAGGGGAAAAGGTAAGCATGTCAGTTAGCCCTTTGTTTGTTTATCTCCAGGAAGTTCTTCTTTGTTTTTGAGGCTACGAACACACACACACAAGCCTGTGCACACACTCACACACTCCCTTCCTGTATGTAGGCAAGCTGAGGGAGACCTGAGCGATTGCAGGAAGTCAGGATTGACTTCTCTGGGGAAGAAAGATAAGAGTGTGAGTATGTGTGTGTGTGTGTGTGTGTTTGTGTGTGTGTATGAGTTTCCACTATTGCTAACACACAACCAAACCTAGCATAGCAAAATGATTCTGGGCAAATGCTCTTTGTTTAGTGTGTGCGTAGGTGGGGTGTGCTTCAGAATAAATTGTGTGAATGATGCTGTTGATGTCCTCGACTTATCGGAAGCTGCACTCACCTGTGTGG
Organism: Platichthys flesus; assembly: GCF_949316205.1. NCBI lineage: Eukaryota > Metazoa > Chordata > Actinopteri > Pleuronectiformes > Pleuronectidae > Platichthys > Platichthys flesus. The sequence continues at coordinate 19,752,530 of NC_084960.1, forward strand.
TTGTTAAAAACGGAAATCCCTTTGAGGTGCTGAAGAAGGGGGCAATCAGTCAGTGCAAATGCTAGGTTGACCTAACGTAGAGGCAGCATGAAGGGCGAAGCTGCCTTGGAACATCAGAAGAAACTAGTCAAGTTGTTTGAGAAATGAAAACAAACACACTTAGACAAACACAAAATATTACCAGGGAACAGGTAGCACAGGTTGGATCATTTTAATTGATTTTGCATCAGCAACAAGTCATTTGCATTATTGAAAAACGTGTATGCTGATGTTCGTTCTCAACCGTGTCCCTAAGACAGGTAACAACCAAATCAACTTGGAGCCATCCCCTTGTGCACCATGAATGTATCAGAAAAGTCCAAACTGTCAACCTGATTTTACACAAGCCATATATATATTAGTCATGTTAATCAACTTGTTTCTTCCTTAGTTTGGCCTATATTGAGGCATATCTGATGTAATGGGATGGTACAAATTTCTTTACACAACACATAACTACTACTGTGTATTACAAATATATTTACCATGTAGAAATGTTCTCATCGATAGTCTCTGGTGGCCAAGCATTCGAATGGTGACACACACATCTGTGGCATTTCTGTGATTCAGTTTCTTTCAATATTTTATCTGGCATATAAGCAGATATGAATATGCTGCATCTGCAATAATAAATGTTTATATATCGGCTTGGTTGATTAAGCGCTGGGTCTGGACACTGCAGGGGTCAGTTTGTTCTTGCAAAACAAAATACAAATGTTTTATCGTAAACTTCAGAATTTTTTTTAGTTTGTTTTTTGCAATAGTTAAAATATGTTTTTTAATGTAATATAAGCAGTGAAGTGTAAGAGGAGAATTTGTAAATGTAACTGAATACATTCAAAACAAGTTACATTTGCATATAATTGTAGCCTGATTGGTTAGAATGTCAGTTGAGAATACTTAAACAGTGTGTGGATTTACAATGGGGCTACTTTCTCTCTGTAGATATGCTAGCATGATTGTGACCTCCAGTTGGCATCACTTCTTAATAATGACTGCACTGTATGGGGTTTAATAATTTTACTTTGTCAATGCCACACAAATATAAGGATACAGAATTATTCCCCGATTGATTTGTCTGTCTGTAATTAACAAGTTAAGGTCAACAAAGACCTTACAACATGACTGTTGTGAACTGGATGTTCTACTGGACAGATGTGTGAAGTGTTTGGTCGTAGGTGCTTTTAGAATTGGTAACTGGAAAGCAAACAGCATGTTATTTGTTAATATGAGGAATTCGTTTTTAGCATTCTGTTGCTCTGCTAACATTAGCATCAAGCTAAGACCTACATGTATGGTTATCCAAACTTGTTGTTATTAGTTACTTGTGTCGGTATCAAACAAAATTCTTGTGTGCTTGAGACAGAAAAAGTTGGAGGAGGTCAGATGGAGAAGTAACCGATAACAGATGGTGTGTGTGTGTGTGTATGGAGGACCATACATGACATAAGTAAAAATAAATAAATAAATAAATGTATAAATAAATACAGAAATAAATAAATAAATGAATAAATAAAAATGGAAATAAATAAATAAATACAGAAATAAATAAATAAATATGTTAATACCAAAAGAAATGTCAAAAGAAATGTCTTAAATATATTTTAACATTTATTTTTTCCCTGATACATTTCCTTTGCATTTGCAGTGTCCTTATGCTAATGAGAAAGGCGGGCCTAACCGCAGTCTCATGCAGGATTGGTCACAGGAGTGTAATGATCCAGCCCTACTACTTCTGCCTTTCAATGCTGGTGTCCAGTAGCTGTTTGCAGCGTTGAGCCAGTTCACACTTAAAATGAACTAGTTCAAGTTCAGAGGGTTAGTTAAGGTTATTTTTTATTTGGATGATTTAGGTGTCAGTAGTCCTGACTGTGAGCGTCACGTCTCGTGTTGTAATGAGCACAAGGAGCGAGCCGAGAGGAGGAGGAAACAGAAACTCCAGCTCGTTACAAACCACCTGCCGCCTCTGCTGTGATCATGAAGCCGCTGATCTCTGAGCAGATGGGACCAGAGAAGCTCTGTGTTTCCACTGTTTCCACTGTTCCACAGAGTCACTAACTGGCTGTTGCACGGTGAAGAGCTCAATCTCAGTCACTGCCCGTGTCTCTGAGCGAGTGTGTGACGGAGCGCAGGGGCTGTGTGTGTGTGTAGCTCAGTTGACCAATCCTGCTCGAGACTGAGGTTAGGCCCGCCTTTCTCATTAGCATAAGGACACTGAAATGTGGAAATAAATAAATGTGGAAATAAATAAAAGTTGCAATAAAAGTGGAAATAAATAAATAAATGTGGAAATAAGTTTAAGACATTGATTTATTTAATTCTGCATTTATTTCCATATTTATTTATTTATTTCCACATTTATTCCAACTTTTATTTTTCGATTTCAGTGTCCTTATGCGAATGAGAAAGGCGGGCCTAACCTCAGTCTCGAGCAGGATTGGTCAACTGAGCTTAACACACACACAGCCCCTGCGCTGTGCCACACACTCGCTCAGAGACACGGGCAGTGACTGAGATTGAGCTCTTCACCGTGAAACAGCCAGTTAGTGACTCTGTGGAACAGTGGAAACAGTGGAAACACAGAGTTTCTCTGGTCACATCTGCTCAGAGATCAGCGGCTTCATGATCACAGCAGAAGCTGCAGGTGGTTTGTACCGAGCTGGAGTTTCTGTTTCCTCCTCCTCCTCTCGGCTCGCTCCTTGTGCTCAGTACAACACGAGACGTGACGCTCACAGTCAGGACTACTGACAGCTAAATCATCCCAATAAAAAATAACCTTAACTAACCCTCTGAACTTGAACTAGTTCATTTTAAGTGTGAACTGGCTCAACGCTGCAAACAGCTACTGGACACCAGCATTGAAAGGCAGAAGTAGTAGGGCTGGATCATTACACTCCTGTGACCAATCCTGCATGAGACTGCGGTTAGGCCCGCCTTTCTCATTAGCATAAGGACACTGCAAATGCAAAGGAAATGTATCAGGGAAAAAATAAATGTTAAAATATATTTAAGACATTTCTTTTGACATTTCTTTTGGTATTAACATATTTATTTATTTATTTCTGTATTTATTTATTTATTTCCATTTTTATTTATTCATTTATTTATTTATTTCTGTATTTATTTATACATTTATTTATTTATTTATTTTTACTTATGTCACGTATGGTCCTCCATATGTGTGCTTGTGTGTTTGTGTGTGTGTGTGTGTGTGTGTGTGTGTGTGAGAGGGAGAGAAACATGCAAACACAACACTTATCTCTCGTTCTCTTTCACACATATGGACACACACTCAAATGAATGAGCTTCTCACCACATCACCCCTGAGTCACATTTACTGGCATCAGAGTGATTCAGATCATATCTCCCTTTCTTTTTCTATGTATTTTTCCTTTTTTTGTACAAGAACACATAACTTTATTATCTAAACTGTACCTTTTACAGACAGTACTACAATTTCAGTATTAAATATCGTATATATATACTGTATATGTGTGTGTGTGTGTGTGTGCGAGCCTCCTTGCTTTGGGAATAGCAATGAAGTTGATATGGTTTATCTTTTAAAAGTAACACATTATTGGGAAGATTAACTCAGCAAATTTATCTTTACCTGCCAACTCTAAACTCTCCAAAATATAATCCAACTTCAATGATAGATGTCACATGTCACCAGCAAACATGACACAGATGTTTTGGTCTTGTCCTCGCTTACAGGATTACTGGTCACCCATTTTCAAACACCTCACTGAGGATTTCAATTGGGAGGATAACAAATAATATTATTGCATTTGTATCTTTGTTAGCACAACTAATAATACTGTTTGAGAGAAAGTATTTTTACCCTTTAAGCATCTCTAAGGTTTAAGAACCTCCCAAATTTAGGGAGAGTTACGTACTACTTGATGGGATCTTCTGGAAAACTGAATCTATTTGTGGACCCATGATTAGTTACATAGTTAAACATAGTTTTTGGTTTGTTTGCTCTTTCCTGTTTCTTCAAATCTTCCTTTTTTTATTTAATTAAAATTCCACCTTTTTGTTATTATGTATTTTATTTTGATCTCAAACCTTGTACTGCAACCTGTACTGGGTCCTAATTGTTCATTGTATTTTTTTGTACCTGTTCAATGAATAATCACAATTATGGTGAAAACAATTAAGTAAAATTACACACAATAATGTAACAGTTTGCTACATTATTATGGAAAAGAAAAGACAAAATAAAGTAATGAATACTACAATAACATCAGTAATGAAGTATGTCATTCACTCTCTCTCTCTCTCTCTCTCTCTCTCTCTCTCTCTCTCTCTCTCTCTCTCTCTCTCTCTCTCTCTCTCTCTTCTCCTTTCTTTGCACTGAACCAGAAACAAATTTATACAAAATTTTTATCAGCCACTGTCTAATGTGTCCAGTGCCTTTTTTTAAAAAAAATATCACTATTTAGAGACTGTGCGTGTGTGTGTGTGACTGAATGCTTGTCATCAATGATTAGCACATTGACAGACATGCAAATCTAAGCTAGCTACTGCTGTGTGTACGTAACATCAAAGAAATAACACAACATATGGCTGCTGCAGCCAGAAGCTTTTGTGTGACCCTTTCTCAGACAAGGATTATGCTTATTCCTGATGAGCCATGCAGTTACTTCAGTCATTCAAGTTTGAGACATCTGCTGCTGAGTCTGGTTGTAGAACGAAATAATGTTTATTTATTTTTATGAAAAACTATTCTATGTATTTCTTCGAGAAGTAGTTTTAACACTTAATGAAGTGTTGTTTACTGTCAACAGTGGCTTATCTGACACACACATACACACAAACACACACAGGAAATGTAGGGAAAAATGATGATTATTAAGCACACATTTAACACTGACCACTTGTGTGATCTAATACCAGGTCTGAAAGAGCCACAGTGAGTCTGAGTCTCTTTCTAACCACCAGGGACAATCTCTCTTTCTCGGACTACATGCAGAGGGTCCATTCGACATATGCTAAGATGAGATAAGACTTTATAAGTTCAGAGGGGAATTAGAATGCAGTGACAAAAACAATAAAGAATTAAGTCTAAAATATAAGTAAAGATAAAAATAAAAGTATAAGTGTATTTTAAATAAAATCAATATACTAAGTGTATACAGAGTAATGCAGAACCAGTGCCTATTTGTAGATATCAATAGAAATGAGAATAAGATAAGCATGAGCAAAGTTCCATTAAATAGAGAAACTAATCCTTACTTAAAGGCACAGTAAGTATAAATTATATAAGAGTTGATGGAAGAATAGAATACAATTTCTTAAAGACGTGACCGCCTATCATATAATACATTCTATTCCCATGAGCAAAGATGTAACCGCCTGTCATATGATAAATGGGTAGGGTTCTGAGACCAACCTGTGACACGCGGACATTTATGTTTATGGATTTCTGTCTTTTTGTGTTTTCTGTTTCCTGTTATTATTTTGTAGCCACGATTTCCCTGTGTCTTGTTCCAGCTTCTCGGTGCGTCACTTCCTGTCTTTGATTGTCGTCCCCAATCCGCATGTGTTTCACCTGTGTGTAATTGCCCCTGCCTTCCTTCTGTGTATTTAAGCCTCTGTGTTTCCCTTTGTCGGGTGTCGGTTCGTTAGTTGTTTCTCTTACTCGTTTCCACACGTCGTGAGATATGGTTTTTCTTGTCCTGCTGTCTCGACCAGCTTTCCCGTCTGGAGCTTCCTTGTTCTCCGTGCGCCTTGTCACCAGTGTTACTTGTTAGTGTTCCTGTTTTGTTTTTTGTGTTGTTTAAGGACTCTTTTTATATTAAATACCTTTTTTCATTATAACTTCTTTATCCTGGGCCCATCTCCTTCCCCAAACCTTAACACAAGCTACTATATAAAAGGAAGGTGACAAAGCAAATGACATAGTTGCATATCCTTTTTTGTCTTCCAACATCCTCTTTTGCAACTAGTGAATTTTTTTCTGTCAAGCTGAAAACAGAAAATGGTAACTTCAGATTCAGAAAAAGTGGCCTTTCCTTTAGGGATCTTTACAGTTCCTGGTCCAGTCCAGTTTACTATAGACACCCAGGTATTTAAACTCTCACACAATCTCCACCAACTCGTCTGTGATGGAGAGAGACAAAAGGAGGAGTCCTGGTTCTCGAGGAGTCCTGCACCAGCTCATTTGTTTTCTGATGTTGAGCTGCAGACGGTTCAGTTTATATTCGTCAACAAACTATCTATCAATCAATCAATCAATCAATCAAATTTTATTTGTATAGCCCATATTCACAAATTACAATTCATCTCATAGGGCTTTAACAGGGTGTGACATCCTCTGTCCTTAACCCTCAGCAAGAGTAAGGAAAAACTACAAAAAACCCTTTTAACAGGGTAAAAATATGTAGAAACCTCAGAGAGAGCCACATGTGAGGGATCCCTCTCCCAGGACGGACAGAAGTGCAATAGATGCCACGTGCAGGAGAACATCATCAATAATCAAAGTCTCTAGCAGCATTGATGAAGCACAGTCCATGCTCAGCAACCATCTAGACCACGATCCACCATCCAGACCAGACGCCACTTCAGTCCTCAGTCACCGTCCACCGCCGCCCACCAGGAGGACCCATCACAAGCCACCACTGCGGTCCTGGTCCACCGCCCGTGCCCAATGCCAACGCGACACAGGGTCCGCCACCAGCACCACGATCAGCCCACATGACTCAGAATCCGCCACACTGGATCCAACACCGCGACCCCCGGTGCGCGATCCACAAACCGTAATCCATGGTGCGGCCACAGAGGCCCTGGATCTGCGGGTGATAAATCAAAGGGATTCCGGGGAAGGGGGATAGGGATGGAGAAGAGGAAGGAGAAGCTGGAAAGAGAAGCTCCGTGTGTCATGTGTCATAAAATAGAACAAGTAATGTTCTGGCGCACTAATTAGCTCTAACTATAAGCTTTATCAAAAAGGAAGGTTTTGAGCCTACTTTTAAACGAACAGATGGTGACTGCCTCCCGAACTGAAAGTGGTAGATTATTCCACAGCCGAGGGGCTTGATGGCTAAAAGCTCTGGCTCCTACTCTACTTTTAGAGAATTTAGGGACGACAAGTAGGCTTGAATTCTGGGAGCGGAGTGCTCTAGTGGGTTTATAAGGTATTAACAGCTCTTTAAGGTATAAAGGCGCTATATTATTAAGGGCCTTGAAGGTGAGGAGGAGAATTTTAAATTCTATTCTAGATTTAACTGGAAGCCAGTGTAGCGATGCTAATATTGGAGAAATGTGCTCTCTTCTCTTTGTTCTCGTCAGGACACGTGCTGCGGCATTTTGGACAAGCTGTAGAGTCTTTAACGACTTCCTGCTGGAGCCTGATAATAATGAATTACAATAGTCCAGTCTCGATGTAACAAAGGCGTGGACTAGTTTTTCTGCATCTTTTTGTGAAAGGACATGTCTAATTTTTGAAATATTACGCAAGTGGAAAAAAGCGGTCCTAGAAATTTGTTTTAAGTGACTATTAAAGGATAAATCAGGATCGAAGATCACTCCCAAGTTCCTGACTGTTTCATTGGAAGCAAGGGCAATGTCGTCTAGCGCAGCTATATCATTAGATAATGCATCTCTAAGGTGTTTGGGGCCAAGTATTATAACCTCTGTTTTGTCTGAGTTTAATAAGAGAAAATTGCGGGTCATCCAGGTTTTTATGTCCTTAAGACATGTTCGAAGTTTAGTTAATTGATTACTTTGTTCAGGTTTTATTGACAAATATAACTGGGTGTCATCCGCATAGCAGTGGAAATTTACCGAGTGTGTCCTGATAATGTTTCCTAGTGGAAGCATATATAATGAGAATAAAATTGGGCCGAGCACAGAGCCCTGTGGAACACCATGATTAACTTTGGTGCGCACAGATGATTCATCATTAATTTGCACAAATTGGGAGCGATCAGAAAAATACGATTTAAACCAGTTAAGGGCGGTTCCATTAATGTTAATTAACTGTTTTAGTCTTTGTAATAAAATTTGATGGTCAATTGTGTCGAATGCTGCACTGAGATCTAACAGAACGAGGACAGACACAAGTCCCTGATCTGAGGCTATTAAAAGGTCATTAGTGACTTTTGCCAAGGCTGTCTCTGTACTGTGATTGGCTCTAAACCCCGATTGAAAGTCTTCATATATATTATTTTCCTGGAGAAACTCACACAGCTGATTGGCTACCACTTTTTCTAAGATTTTAGAAATGAAGGAGAGGTTAGATATTGGTCTGTAATTGGCTAAAACCTCTGGGTCTAGGGTGGGTTTTTTGAGTAGGGGTTTGATGACAGCTATTTTAAAAGTCTGTGGTACATAACCTGATGATAATGACAGATTGATAATGTTAAGTAACGAACTATCAATTAGGGGCAGATTGTCTTTAAGTAATTTGGTAGGAATGGGATCTAAGATACAGGTTGTTGGTTTAGAACCTGAGATTAATTTGGTAAACTGATCACGGGTGATCAGAGAGAAGCTGTCTAAGTAATGGGTAGGATTCTCAGCCGTTTCTGAGATCTCTGTTGTTGGGAGGGTATTAGTGCCAATTGAGGGCAGGAGATGGTTGATTTTATTTCTAATAGTTTGAATTTTATCATTAAAAAAGGTCATAAAGATATTGCTATTTAGGGATGGAGGAATACTGGGTTCGGTGGAGGTGTGACTCTCTGTCAGCCTGGCTACAGTGCTGAAGAGAAACCTGGGGTTATTTTTATTCTCTTCTATTAGTTTTGAATAGTAGGCGGCTCTTGCTTTGTGGAGAGCCTTTTTATATTCTTTAACACTATTCTTCCAGTCTATGAGGTTTTCAACATTGTTGCTGGAGCGCCACTTCCTTTCTAGTTTTCTTGATAATTGTTTTAACTCATTTGTCTGGGAATTATACCATATCACCCTCTGTCCTCCTCACAAATACTGTCTGTGTTGGTGTACGAGGAAACCAAACTCTCTTTGAGATTGAGGGGGAGTGAGTGTACTTCATACCGGCCTGGATGTCCTTAGCATCCAGTCTGAATGCTGCTGCCACTGAATCTGGCTCATAACGTGCTGATATTCTCTGCACAGTCTTTAGCCTGTGTTCCATCACCTTAACAGAGAGTGTCCTGCGTGATGGGCATCTTTGAGAGTGGGCATCCTTTGTTCTTGCAATGGTTAGAGTACGTAGTGTCTAAGGAAAGAGGACCAGAGCTCTGTAAAGTTCGAGAAAAAAAATGTGATCCCTCTGGTCAGGATGCTCTCAGCAAGTCCTCTGCGGGCCTGAAGAGGGACTGACAGCTCAGTACCACCTTTTATCAGCTGTCCTTATGAAATGAAGCTGCTGCTGAGCTCTTTTGTCCGTGATCGTGGTGTTAGGTGACCAGCTCAGATTCAAGGATATATGTAATGCCACAGACTTTTTTTTTTTTTTTTTTTTTGGCATTTTTATGCTTTTATTGATAGTGTAGAGCAACAGAGTTGAAATGGGGCAGAGAGGGGAGTGACATGCAGAGAACGACCGCGGGCTGGAATCGAACCCGGGTCCGCTGCTGGCCTAGGCCCATGGGGGGGACGCCCTACCAACTGAGCTAAGGGCGCCCCCGTAATGCCACAGACTTAAGGTCATCCACTAGGGCTGGATGAAAAAAAAAGAATCAACAGCAATATAACAAAAATCAAATAAGTGAAGTATGGCTTTCCTAGTCTTGATGACCCCTCAATGTGCTTTTTTTACCATTCACACAGGCACACACATTCATAAAGTGCAACTGTGCAGCCATCAGGGGCAATTTGGGGATCAGGATTAGCTGGACTACCCCCTAAGCTACAACTGCCCCAATATATTTATATAATGCGTATGCATTGTGTAAAGCACTGCAAGCACATGATCAGCTTCCGATTTGTAAAGTTTTTAGCTGTTTATCCAGTCTTGGTCTATCTCAGACCATAAAAAAGAGTTTATAACAACAACCTTGAATGAGGACCAAGGTTCAGTCTTTAAATTTGAAATAAGTAGTAATGTGACCTTTATTTAGATAATTATCATTCCCAATTGACATGAATAATCTTATCTTGATACATTTTTTAGCCGTATCGTCCAACCATACCATCCACCCACAACACCTTACTCTCATTGATGGTTATAGGCTGAAAACAGGGAGCTAATTTCCTTGAGTGCAGACGAGCTGCTTAGTTTTATCAGCTACATAATTCTTCACACAGACTGAGCTGTCTGTGTGAAGAATGACGTAGCTGTCGGTATGTGATAATGATCTCGCTGTCGGTATGTGGCCTCATTATAGTTGTCAATAAGTCTCAGGATGTTGTGTCATTTGCAAACTGGAATATGAGCTTGTGGTCCAGGGTGGATGTGTAGTGATGTCCATACAGTTTAGTATTCAGACAGCATCCTCGGGGCTCCTGTGCTTAGCATGTGTTCAGCTGACATCCTGTTACCCAGCCTCACCACCTGTGGTCTGTCTGTTAGAAAGGCTATAGTATCCAGTCACAGATCGATGTGGGTATACAGAGGTCGGCCAGGTTCTCATAAAGCTTTGGAGGTTGGATTGAGTTGAAGGCCAGGCTATAGTCCACCAAGAGCATTGATGTGTCCAAAATCACTCACTGATATCACTAACCACTATAAAGTGACTTCTATATAGAGAACTATATAGTGAGCTTATCGGAAAAAGAAGACAAAAATGCTTTAGGATATTACTCTGCACATTTTGCCTGCACGATTTTGATGTACAACAACTTCTGATTTTGGAAAATCCCAAAATAATTTTGTTATGTTTATTTTACACATAGTATTGCCATTTTTAAGTAATTCGCTTTTTAAATGGCCATCTTTGAATGTAGAAATTAACTTGTTTGTCCCAGTTTGTGATGTGCACACTTATCATTCGCACAGCACCTGAAAATGGCTATATAATGATGTCTGGGTAATATCAGACACAGCCTATGTCTTTGTGGGTGTTCTCATTCAGGTCCAAATTTTTCAAAGCCGTGTGCTGGGGCTACGGCAACATCCATTGACCTGTTCCCCTCTAAGGCTGGTGGATCGTCAGGGGTCTGTGGTCAGTGTGAATGTCACAGTCGTTTATCTGAATTCAACAGGGTGGAAGTAATTCATACAGGTGTTTAGCTTTTTGGGAACTGAGATAGTGTTTCCCTTTATTTATTACGTCCACACATCTTTTTTTGTTTTAATAACGCAGTAGGCATTCACTACGAGGTGCTCCGGAGGGCATGTGCAGACTCATACAGAGGTAATAACCATGATGCTATAATTAGCAATGGTCGACAGAGGGCGACAGAGGTTAGGGTTTGCTCGGGCAGCTTTAAATGCGAACACCTGGTGGGATTTAATTGGCAGTGCTGTCCATTATATATTTTGTGACTTTTGATCTGAAAGTCTCCATATCCCACCCTCACAAGCTCTCTGTTTTTTACAGAGAAAAACTAATGCCTTTAAAATAATTCTTCATCTTAAATCAAGCCTCTAAAGCTCACTGATCAATAAGTTATATCTCTTTTGGTTCGTCAAGTTTGAGAATTTGTGTCATCTGTTGTGTCACCCATTAACATCACACAACTTTGGGGGCCCCAGACAAAAGGGATATGTGGGGCATACATCAAACCAAAGCAAAGCACTTACAGTTGCAATCAGAAATATTCAACCCCCCCAAAGATTTTAAGGATTTATCAATTAGAGTTGACAGAATCTTGTTCTTTGATCAAAATTCTGCTTTGGATGCCTTCTTTATGAGTTGAGTGATAAAGAAAATCAACACGGAAAATGCATGATGTAGTATTTGTGTGTAGCAATATATTTTGTTAAGATGGCCATGTCACAATTATTCAACCCCTATATAATATTGTTCTTTTTAAAGCTGTCTGACAGTTTTTTTTGTCTTAAAGTTGAGTTGAAATATTATTAAGCCTTTGGGAACTCTATACTGATCCTTCATTTGCTTCAGCTGTGATGCATATATAAACCCCACCCATGAAGGTATTCAAGGTGAGTTGCAATCATGGGAAAGACAAAGGAGCTTCCACAAAAGCTGAGAGAGTAGATTATTTCATCACACCTGAAAGGCCTTGGGTAGAAGAAGATTTCCCCAAAAAATTATATTACAAGAGACACAATTGGGAACATTACAAGGAAGTTTACAACTGATGGAGCATCTTCAAAGCTGCCTGGCCTCGGAAGAAAGCCCAACATTTCATCAAGGACCCTCAGCAACTTAGTCAGAACAACTCAGATAAACCCCTGTGTGACTGCAAGACACCTACAGGATGACCTGATGAAGGCTGGTATAAGTGCTGCAGTGGCAACTATAAGACGTGCACTGAATAATAAAGGACTTAATGGACGGCTCCAAGATGCACTCAGCTCTTGACCACAAGCAACATCAAAAGTCGACTAGAATATGCCAGGAGGAATTTGGATAGGCTTACAGAGTTTTGGGTGACAGTTCTATGGACTGATGAAACCAAACTGGAACTGTTTGGACGTATGGACCAGCGATATGTCTGGCGTGTGAAAGGACAGGCTTATGATCAGAAGAATACCATCCCCACAGTCCAGCATGGAGGTTGGTCAAAGATTAAGATCACAGAAATACCAGGCCATTTTAAAGAGGAATGTGATTCCTTCTGTTGACAAATTAAACCTTGGTGATCATTGGACTTTCCATTAAGACAATGATCCAAAGCAAAATCTCCAAGTCCACCAAAGCTTGGATGAGAAAAAGATCCTGGAACGTCCTGGAGTGGCATTCACAGTCACCAGATTCACATTTGATTGAAAATCTTTGGTGGGTTTTAAAACAGGCAGTTGCAGCATGGAAGCCATCAAACATCACTGATCTAGAGGCTTTTGCACTTGAAAAATGGGCAAAGATTCCAATCGAGAGGTGTAAGAAGCTTGTCCGCACTTACAGAAAACATTTTTTAGAAGTTATAAAAGCTAGAGGATGCGCCACAAAGTACTGAAGCTGGGGGGTTGAATAATACTGCACATGCACATGTGTTGAAACAGTTACATTTTTCATTTGAACTTCAAAGTTAAGTCAACTTCTGTTGTCAAAATAACTAAAATATGCATCAATAAATATCTTTTGTTGTTTGATGAGGTTTTTTTGTCATTTATTGTCATTATCTGTCATCCACATCACTATAATGTCTATTGAGGTGAGGGGGTTGAATATTTCTGATTGCAACTGTATGGGTTAGGTTGTTTCCGACCATGGTGTCATAATAATATTTCAGGGGTTCTTTCAAAAATGCATGTTGGTTTGATGGCAGGAGGTTTAGACAAGGAGCAAGAATAATATATTCAAGGGTATAAAATCTGTTCAGATTTCCAACATTTTATTGTTGATGATTGAACAATACTAAAATATAGTCCATTTGGAAGGAGGCTGATGACTACTGTGCTGGAGTGAACTACAGCAGCAAATAGAATTGTTTCTGTTAATCATCGGAGTAATAATTAGGAGAGTCAGGGTTATAATGACTGTGTGTGTATGTATATCACTTACCCTCTCCCTCTCTTTTTCCAGGGAGACGTGACAAGAGGTCTGTGTGTGACCTGTTGTTGTGAGCAGTCATGTTCCGAAACAGCCTGAAGATGCTGCTGGGAGGCAAAATCCGCAAAAACAACAATGGTCAGTACTTCTGCGTCATTGTATATTTTGTGTACACTTACATGCTAAAAGCTGCATGTTCTTTTTACTTAGTGCATTTTTCTCAGTTTTGATATCTACTCGTTGCTGATATGTTGTTTTAGTGCTTTCCATTATATCATACAATATATTTTGCTCTTGTCTTCAACAGGGGGCAGCAGCATTGAGTCAGAGGGGTCCGAGATCAGGATGATGGAGGGGTTCACTCGTTCTCTTCCCTCCTCCCCCCTCCTCAACCTCCGGCTGGGCAAAAGAAGTGGTAGGGAATATTTGTGTACTGTACCTACGAAGATATTCTGTGTGATTCAGTCACATACACTATAATGACATCTATCCTAAGTCAAATACAGGAATATACTGGAAAGTACATTCAAACAACACAAACACGTCAAAATATTTAACATTTACATTCACTAGATCCAGATTTTTAATCAGATCTGCAAAAAATTACACACACTCAAAAATACCAGTCACTTATGTACAGTGTTGGGAGTAACGGCGTTTAAGTATAACGGCGTTACTAACGGAGTTCTTTTTCAGTAACGGAGTAATCTAATTAATTACTTTTGTCATCGTTACAACGCCGTTATCGTTATTGATAATGTAAAGTGGCACGTTACTACAATTTGGTTGAATGAAGCGTGCGGTTGTAACAAATCACCCTGTTCAAACCCCTGGGGAAATGCTCTACGCTTTTAATTTTAAGGACACGGGCGGACTCGACCCGCTGTGTACCTTGCGCGCTGCCCGACCAAGTTATTATAAACGAAAGATCCCTGGTTGGACCGATGACCTTGTTATCGGTCTAACCCCTAATTAAATAAATATAAATATAAACGAATTCGACACAAAAAGTTTGCGTATTATAAGTGTATTTAAACAAAACCTCAATTACTTTTTGGGAGAAGTAATTTGTAACTGTAACTAATTACTTTTTAGAAGTAACTTGACCAACACTGCTTATGTATGATGGATTAACATATCACAAAAATTATGAAAAACGCCCTATCTCGGATTGTTAAGGAAAGAGAAAATAAATTCCTGAAACTACCCATTGTTCCAGATAGGCACCAAAGGTTAATTGGTTCTTTGCTGACCTAATACACATCCTCCCTTCAAGTTTCCTCGTAATCCATCCTGTAGTTTGAATATTCCTACCAGACCAACAACGCTGAAAATGTGTATGTAATAATTTTTGGTGTAATTTCCTGGATTAAAGATGCTTATTAATATTGTTATTGCACAATAATGTGCTAATTTGTATTGTCTGAGCAACATCATGAATGTATTGACAAATGTGCAAGTAGCAACTTCTTTTAGCTCGCCATCAGTTTTTTTCTAATTCTCCTATTCTAGTTATTTATTTGACAAATTGCTTTGTTGACAAAAACTCCAGTCATCATATTTTTGTGCTCGGTATACTTATATATCTGTATCCCATAGCACTTTTCTAGTCTTGATTACAATTCAAAGTGCATCGCAGTACAGGTTTTGGCCATTCACACACACATTCATAGTACATCAATAGGCAGCACTTTTTCTATTAGAGGGGCACAACTGCACAATTTGAGGTTCAGTATTTTGACCAAGGACATTTCTGCATTCGGAATGGGAAAACTGGGTTCAAACCGCTGTCCTGGTTAGAAAAGGACCTGCTGTACCCTCTGAGACACAGGGTCTGAATATTTTCAAGAAACTTGCTTTTGCCAGTACCCTAGAATACCTTATTTTGATTTATTTTATCTTGCATTAAACTGTGCAATTAATGTTTTTTTGTCATGTTAAAATATCTTATTAACTTATATATAATTGTTTGTTATTTGTTCAGACACATTAAACCAAACAGAGAAAAGGTTATATGGCTTTATTTATATGATTCTTTTCTCTTCTTGTCGACCACTCAAAGCACTTCAAGCCACATTCACCCATTCACACACACATTCATACAGCACTATTATAAGCTGCGCCTTTTACTTCCACACACCATGCATACATTGTCAGCACAGCTGTAGGATTTTTGGATCAGTATCTTGCCCAAGGACACTTTGGCAGGCTGACCGGAGGAGCCAGGGATCAAACCAGTTAATGGACGACCTGCTCTTCCTTCTGAGCCACAGCAAGCCACACAGCCTTAAAAGTGCTCAACAGTCACTATGCGACGTTTCATTAATGAAATAGAACTAACTGTGGAGTAAACAGACCTCAAACACACTTTAAAGATGTGTAACAGTTTGAACCTCAAAGAATATATTTATTTGATATAGTGGTCACAATAAGAAAAGTTTAAGAGATACAGTCTGTAAAGATTCTTTGTTGGTTGTGGCGTCATTGTTTTATGTGCTAGTTGTGCCATAAGCCTCAAAAGAATATCCACCCAATGGAGTCTAGGTTCTGATTGAAAGGGAGAACGGAACCAAGAAGAAACCATAACAAGCATTCAAATAGTTTCTAATTTTCTCCCTTTACCACACACACAAACACACACACACACACACACACACACACACACACACACACACACGCAGCTGTGACCTGTTACACTGTGTCTGGCACCAGCGAGGGGGTTGACCTATGACCCTACATTTGATCATCCCTAGGTGCCTTAGTGAGAGAGAAAATGCAGAAATGTAACCCAACCTCCTGCAACGCTCTCCTCTCCTGCTCCTCCTTTTTCTCCTCCTCTTCCTCCTCCTGGGGGCTGATTTGAAACACTTTGTCTAAACATTACCATGTGGAGCCTCCTGACTCATTTTATTTTCTGTGCTTTCTGTCAAAACAACAAAACAACAAAAAACAAGGCAGCTTATTAAAGTCAGTATTACAAAATTGTCATTACACAAGCTCTAATTTCAATTCCAAGAATATATTTGAGAAAATTGATTGATGACATCTGGTTCATGTAAACTCTTATGTCATAGTAATGTACATTTATGTTAAAACAGCTTTCAAATGCACTCACTGAAAAATGAGCTACAACTGTAAAAATGCAGTAACTGCAGACCATTCAGTACTAATCTGTAAAGCTGGTGAGATAGCCTTAGCTTAACTTAAGCTAAATCTACTAGATCCACCATTACCTGTGATTTAAAAAGATCTACTTTTAATGAACTGACTTCAGTTTCTTATTCAACACATAATAAAACGAGGCATTAGCAAATTTTCATAATGAAGAAAAACAAGCTGAACTCCTCCAAGTTAAGACTAGCATATCTTAAGGCCTAATTATAGTCCTGTGACTGCAACCGCGGAAGGCCACGCAGCTGCATCGACGGACTCGTTTTGGTTTATACTTCTCTAACGTGCTGCGCGTGTTGCAACGCAATTCACCGCCAGAACCATAGGCAGAGTAACGTTTTTTTTCAAAGACAAAATACACAAAGAAGAGACGTCTTCTTCTTCGTCGAATGTTTATTTACATCGCCACTCCGGCTCCTCATAGCCTATTTCTGGCGGACAAATCGGCCAGTCAGTGACGGGTTATATAAGTGGTCATACTTTCGGATCTCTTCTGCCAAGTGCTCTTCTATTTGGTCCATATTCGTTCTTCTAAATCTTCCGTGATTGTGGGGCATGAAACCGGAAACTAGACTCCGGACGGGAAGTAGTAAGCAGACCAATCACAAGCCTTGCGGGCTGCGTGAGGCTCGCGTCGCTTTGTCGTGTAGTTAAGGCCAAATTATAGTCGGGTTGCAGGCACGCACGCATGCACGCAAGACACGCAACACGCCCCTTTCAAGCCCTCTGGCGGCTTGCGTGCGTCCGACAATTTTTCTAACTACACGACAAAGCGACGCGAGCCTCACGCAGCCCTCAAGGCTTGTGATTGGTCTGCTTACTACATCCCGTCCGGAGTCTAGTTTCCGGTTTCATGCCCCACAATACGCGGAAATCACGGAAGATTTAGAAGAACGAATATGGACCAAATAGAAGAGCACTTGGCAGAAGAGATCCGAAAGTATGACCACTTATATAACCCGTCACTGACTGGCCGATTTGTCCGCCCAAAATAGGCTATGAGGAGCCGGAGTGGCGATGTAAATAAACAGTCGACGAAGAAGAAGACGTCTTTTCTTGTTGTGTTTTGTCTTTGAAAAAAAACGTTACTCCGCCTATGTTTCTGGCGGTGAATTGCGTTGCAACACGTGCAGCACGTTAGAGAAGTATAAACCAAAACGAGTCCGTCGATGCAGCTGCGTGGCCTTCCGCGGTTGCAGTCGCAGGACTATAATTAGGCCTTTAGAAAAATTGTCGGACACACGCAAGCCGCCAGAGGGCTCAAAAGGGGCGTGTTGCGTGTCTTGCGTGCATGCGTGCGTGCAACCCGACTATAATTTGGCCTTTAGTTTATGGGGATTTTGCTAGTAAAGGCAATAATTAGCAAAACATTAATCTCACTCAAACTTTTAGCTTTGTGTTTGGTCTCCACCAATCCTGTGTATCTGGCCCTGTAACTGCATTGTTCATAAGCTGTAGCAGCAAAATGGTGCCAATGATTGTACATTGTTGCATTTTCATGGTAATTTGAAGTTATTATATTGATTTAAAAATGAATATGAATAGTGGTTTGGCAAACAGAGGAGTCATGTTGGCTAGCTTTAGATGCTGTTACAGCCAGAGGGTGCCTTTCAAAACAGAGATATATTTAATTCCTCAGACTTAGGAAAGGAATGTTAGAAAGACATTTGGTTATATTCACATCCAGTGGAGGATATCCCTCTCTACATTTAATAATCATCTAAATATTTAAAAATGTACTGATGTTCAATTCAAAATCTTCTATCTAGGACCTCTTTCTACATTTTTCACATTTTTGGGGCTGAAGTGGATTATAATAGTCCATGACTGTGTTCAGACACTCTTTTGTTCTTCCAAAACTGGAGTCTCACTTTGGCCGCAGTGTTTCTTTCTTATCTGAATCTTCCCTCAGTCTTTCTCTTTTTGGCTGTGCTTTTTTTCTGTTACAAGACAGAAGATCGAGCTGTGTTGTTTAACTTAGCCCACATTTCTTGACATGTACTCTCTCCACTCGGCTCCTCCTGCAGTCCCTCTATTTCACTCTGAGTGTGTGTGTGTGTTGGTTGGAGGAGGGAGGAGGTTCAGACGGGGGAGGTCGCCTTTCCGAGCAGATATGGAGGCTCTGCAGTTGAAAGAAAAACTTCTCTAACAAATGGAAACCTTACTTGTTGCTTTCCTTACCGAAGAGGACGTCCTCTCTTCTTCTTTCAACGTCATGCTTCAATTGTTCTTCTGGTTCTTTGCTCTAGTTTGGAGGAGGCGCTACCTGTGAATGAAAAGGACTGCTTTTTAGGGGGCTGAAAAGGATAGCAGCCAGTGAAATACATTGTCCAGATCTGCTGTGTGAGTTGCTGTTGAAGAGCATGTGCTTTCCAGTTTTATTGGAAGTTACATCAGTGCATTCACTGTTGAAATGAAAAGTTTGGCTTTTACCACTTTTCATATGTTTAACTCTTCTGTGTATTGAAAAACCGCAGTCATTCTGCTTCAGAAGTTGGCGTTAGAGTGGACTTGAGTGTTTTTACTTTTTCCGGAGAGTCTCTCCCCCCTCTTATCTCTCCATTCCTACCTCCCTCATCGTTCTGTCCCTCTCTCTTTTGTGTACTCTGGAGAAGGAGGAGCTCAGGACCAAAGGGAAGAGGACTAGGCAGCGATGTTTCAATGTGCATCCAGTGCCACGGAAATTAACTCAGTTGACTCTGCCCTCTCCATGGAAGCACTGTGAAGCAATCAGAACCTTGCTTCTAGCTAGCTATGGACTGCACAGCTGCTATTTTGAAACCATGTGCCTGCTCTAGAACCAAGTGGTGTCGGCATGAGCGGTCCTCCAACCACCGTCGCCCATGGAGGCTGCTGCATGGCTGCAGTTGTGGCAGAGGTGTCATGGAAGCGGATGTCGTCAACCACGCCTCCTCCCTCCTGCGGCGTTTGCTGTTATATGTTTGCTGTTGTCTGTCCAGTGAGGACAGCACTGAGCTGCGACGAAATTGGGTGGCTCCTCCCATCAATGAAGCACAGAGGGGAGGACGAAGAGAGGAGGAAGGTGAGAGTGAAGTTATCAGCAGACAAAAC
The DNA here is from genome assembly GCF_949316205.1 of Platichthys flesus. Lineage (NCBI taxonomy): Eukaryota > Metazoa > Chordata > Actinopteri > Pleuronectiformes > Pleuronectidae > Platichthys > Platichthys flesus. Next base: position 19,772,344 of record NC_084960.1, read on the forward strand.
AGAATTCTACCTGGAGAAGAATGAAGTGTCTTCGTGTCTTTATTAAGGGGCTGGTGTCTTTCAGTAAAGCGATTAAGCTCTGGCCTACACTTTTTCCAGATTCAATGACTTATTTTTTTTATCTAATTTTTATAAGGTGAGGGGACTCACAAATGGCATATTTGAAAAGGATTGTCAAAACCAATGCAGCAGATTCCAAAATATCGTGACTGAAACTTCCCAATTCCCTTTATAATATTTTAATTGGGCTCCACCCCTTTATGCCCCCTCCTATCAAGGGTCACACCTAAAGTTTAAAGAGGACTACATTTTGCTAAAATATTGAAGTTGCTGAAGAACTGTTAAGTATTGATGGAGTGCCACTTTGAGAACACAGAGCCATTATAATTAAATAAGCCATTGTAATCAGGAACACAATATTGCAATTCTTCTGCGGTTGGTGAATTATGACAGATTTTAGCGATTGCACAACTGACACAGACCCAGCTGGGAGGTGTAGAATCAATACTATTATTTATGAGCTGTCAGCAAGTGTTATATAAATTATCACACATCCCAGGCCTGTAATAATATAACTCATAGTGAATGTTATTCAACTATAGACCTACCATAGCATTTTTCTAATGGGGTAATTTGTCTGATGTTATCAGTAGTAGATGCGATTTCAGGTGAAGCATCCAGCCTGTGCCGTACAGTATCGCAGAAAAAGCATTATTCTTCAGATAGAGGAACACTGAAAGAAAAGTTTTCAGAAACAAAGAAATAAGTAAGGAAGCAAAACATTTAATGAGACTGGGAGCAAGAGAATAAAGAAGTTGTAAAGTCAGAAAGAAGGAATGAATTGACAAAGGATGGAAAAAAGACAGGAACAAGGCACTGACAGAAGCTTTAGTAGTCAATGATAGAAATGGAAAAAGTCTGTTTTATGTATCTGATCTTTCCATTTCTTTTCTTCTAAAAACAACTCACAAACCCTGTCATTGACTGACCACACACATATGCATATATGAGCGTGAGCGCATGCTCACATACAGACACATCCACACACACAGTGTATTTCCAGTTAGCTTTGTGTTTGCTTGGTTTTAATTTCAGTCTGCGATGCTCCTCTAGTATTTAGTCCACAATTTATAGCCATAATTACAGACTGTCAGAGAAAGACATAGAGTATGAGTTCTCAGGCTGTGGCTTACATTCTTGTGTGTGCGTGCGTGCGTGCGTGCGTGCGTGCGTGCGTGTGTGTGTGTGTGTGTTTGTGTGTGCATGTCGCTGTGTGTGTGTATGTAGGCTTGTTTTGTTCCCTCTTTAGGACATTTTCCATATTGTCAGGACCTCAAGGGGACCATAGGCCAGTCCGTCTGAGTAATGGGGAAGATGTGAATTGTGGTTAGGTTAGAGCATGAATTTATAGTTGCAAAGTCCTCTTGGCATATTAAGGTCATGCTAGTGAATATATTATATATATATATATATATATTAATATACTGTTTTACACACTTGCACATGCTTGTGCACACACACACGGTGAGTCTTCCAAGTGCACTTTGTATTGTAATCATGTCATAATCTTTATATGAATGCATTTTTACTTCTCTTGTGATGTGTTTGCTATTTTTTCCATAATCTCCTCTGATAGGACAGCTTTATTTCCCATTTCCTGACTGGACTAATCCAGTTTCATGGTGTGTGTGGATTAGGGGCTCCAGGTCACTAGGACAATGTAACATAGACCGAGACAGCAGTCACTGCTGGATGACTTGGATTACTTGCTAGGTTGGTCAATTGGTAATTTATGTGGCTCAGTTTGTGTTTGACCTTAATGTAACTTGACAGTGAGGCTACACTGGAGAGTCATACACTGGCAAAGCTCATATTAAAGAGATATTTTGCTTATTTGCTTTTGCTGGTCAGTTGGCCGCCAACACTTATTATGGTTACAGATGTCTAGTTTTGTCAGTCTCCTGGAAGTTGAAAACCAAAGATTGTCATTTTATGTCCCGTCCACCATGGTATAATGATAATGAGGAGAGGCGGTGTTCTAGTGGCAGACTATAGACTTGGACTATGGGCAGAGAAGGTCTCTGGTTCATCTCTGTTTCGACTCCACTGAGAGACAACAAAAGACGAACCTGGATTGATCTGTCCAAAAATCCAAGAGTCTCCCTACCCTGTCTAGTGCCCCTGAGCAAGGCACCTTACTCTCCCAACATCTGCTCCCCGAGCGCCGTACATGGTCGCTCACTGCTCTGTGTGTCCTGCACCAGATGGGTCGAAAGCAGAGATTAAATTTCCCTACCTGCATGAGTGTGCCTTTGCATGTCTTTGCATGTCTGTGCATGTGTTTGGGATGAATAAATGGATCTTAATCTTAATCTGATATTCCGTGTTGTGCTGGTGTCTGTGACTTTTCCAACACATCCATGTGAACACAGTGGGAAAACGCTGTAAACTTGCACCATAGTAACCTTATGAAATCTGATTTTGATGTGCCTCTCTGCACAAACGTGAAACCTCTGTTAGCATTCCTGATAACAAACCACTGGCACTGTGAGTATGTGTGCTCTGGTGTCAAGGAGATCATAAGGTAATCCTTTTGTTACACTTCAGACTTTAAACAAATCAATACTAACATGCTGATATATGTACTCAACTGAGGCTGATATAAATGTCTTCAGTTTTGCAAATATTTGGTCATGAATGACATATTTTAACAAATTAAAATGTACACTTAATGATATTGCTTTGTAGAAAGTAAAGTGATCACCAAACACTACCTACTGAATCTTGAATAGTGGAGCTTTCAGCACCTACATAGACGGATCTTTCCCTCAGGAGTTGTGGAGTGGATATTTAGATAAAATCAAGTGGACAACAATACAAGTGAATGCAATTGTTGTTCTTCATCTGCTTGCAATCATATCCGCTTAAAAGGGGCTTTTGTCATTGTTGTAATCAAAGTTCCACTGAGTGGTTGGTGGATACATTCATTATTATTGTAAGTTTAAGAGACCAAATTGTAGATTGCTATCAACAAAATATAGTAAAAAATAGTATATGTAATAAATAGTGTCTGCTTTGCATAGTATGAGGAGTGTTTCTTTTAAAACATTATTAAGGAAAATATGTGGCATTTTACATGTTTGGCTTCTTGTGCACATGGATACCATGGAAAATCCACGATGAAGTGATTGTGACTTTCAATAACAACTGTTGCTTTTGTATTGACTCTGTGTGCAAAATGTCTCTTTTGGGCCAATGTCCGTCACATGACCTGCAGCCACCATATGAGAATAACCTCATGGGATCGCCCACTGCTCCTGGGCTGTTTCTTTGTGCAAGCACAAAACAGAATGAAGCAGTTTTTGGTTCAGACAAGCGGCACGATGGTGGAGCACTGTCGCCTCACAGCAAGAATCCTGGTCCGACCAGGGTCTTTTCCTTGTGGAGTTTCTGCTCTCCATGTGCCCGTGTGCTTTCTTAGGGCACTGGGCTTCCTCCCTAAATCTAAAGACTTGCAGATGGGGGTTAGGTTATTTGGAGACGTTGTTTGAATGTGAGTCTGAAAAGTTGTTTATCACTGTATGTCTTCCCAATTATACACTGGTGAGCTGTCCAGGGTGTGCACCGCTTCTCGCTCAATGGCAGCTGGGATTAGATCTAGCCCCTCTGTGACCCTCAAAGGATAAATTGTAAGGTGCAATTATTGGATTGATGAATGAATCCTAATGCAATCTTTTGGCTTTTGTTTCACTATCCAGGTGAGGACGAAGAGTTGGGACCTCCTCCCTCAGTGGACGAGGCAGCTGATGCTCTGATGACCAGGTTGGGCTTCCTGCTGGGGGACAAGATAATCAGTGGAGAGCCGGGGTCCCCTTACCTAGCCCAGGACGATGCACAGGTGAACTGTTTCTGTTATTTGATTCTCCCCTTCACATATTGTATACGTCTTAAAAATATACAGCATTCTTGGATAACACAAAGAACAATAAAGTTTATTTTAGTATTTGTAAATAATAATCAAATTGTTGGGGTGACAGAGATACCTTAGTCAATCGCATTTTTTTGTTTTGCCCACTCTTAAATATTTTTAAATATTATGGACATTAAAGACTTGAATTAACTGCAACCAAATTTTGGTTAAAAAGTCCCCAGATATTGGTTTTCCTTTAGTTTTTTTATTTTCGCGTCAGACTGTTAAAAAAACGTCATCAAAGCTATATCTTGCTGTGTTCTGCCCCTCTGGATAATATCTGCAGGATCTCTAGGGTTTAGTGCATGTCTGAAAGCAGCTGAACACTTAACTTTAAACTTTTACAAAATTTTTTGAATAAATGTTTTGTATATTTGATTTGTTTTTTATTGTTGCTATCAATTTTCGTTTCATAAACATGAGAAATTGAGGATACATTCTGGTGTCTTTCCCACAGAGGATCTCTCCTTCCTCCAGTCTGGCCAGTAGCAGCACCTCCCCCTGCTCCACACTGCAGCCCCCTGCTGGAGGAGAAGGCAACAGCGATAACAAGCATGTCTCCTCCAACAATGCCTCTGTCACCTCCCCCACCTCAACACTGGAAAGCAGAGACAGTGGCATCATAGGTGAGATACTGTGTACACACTTTTTATTTTTTAAGTCAGAGAAAGTTAGTAGTTTATACTTTTAAATTATTCACTTTTTCTGTCTTCCCTTTGCTCTAACAGCCACGCTGACCAGCTATTCTGCTAGCTGTTCAGATTCAGCAGCAGAGCAGTACAGCAGCACCAAATACCCAGGAGATGGTTACCATGGGAGCAGCCTCCACCTCTGGCCGGCAGGTGGCCGGCCGGTGGTGGTCTCCACCTCCTCGTCCTGTATGGTGGCCGTGGAAAGTGTTAACGACAGCCATCTATACAGGGTGGACGACAACATTGCCGCCTCCACTTACAGCCTCAACAAACTCCACCCAGACCGAGGCACTGTCGCTGCACGGTCTTTGGGCTCCACCCACTCCATACCTGTCTACCTCATGCCCCGCCCCAATTCAGTTGCTGGTAAAATGTTAAATTTGATAATGTGTTTTAACATGTTTTGATGTGTGCTAGGAGATCTTCCATAATAATTATGTTTCCGCTCTGGGTTTAAAACAGGACAGTTCACACATTAACTACACAATAAGTGTGCTCAACTTTCATTCAATCTTCTTCCTCATTATTATTTTGTCAGTCTTGATGGCTTACTTTCTTTTCCATCACTGCAGTTCAGAATAACACCATAAGAACTTTATGACCATATAAATAACATACATAGTAAAACATCTCAAAACACACACATACAGCACATACACACAGGACATGAGGCACAGCCAACACTGTCATGTTCTGTGGTGCTAGAGATCGGTAAATGGATTGACTGGATCAAGCTCTCGGTATGTTTCCATATTGTTTTGTGTGAAGTCGAGAAAGCTCCATTCATCGTCGCTTTGTTCGCTTTCAAATCCGCTTTGTAGCAGTGGGAGTGATAGTTAGACTGCAGTAACCTGGAAGAAAAGGGACATCATAATGAATCGTCTTTAATAATTTGAACTTAACCACAAGTCTAAATTACTTATTTATTTCAGTGTTGTTTTAAATACTGGGTTATGTTTGTGGTTGTATTCTTATTGTGTGTTTTTTTTTGTTCATGCAGTGGCTCTGTAGATTTCCGTTACAGCACTAAGATAAGATAAACTCCCCTTACTTCACAATATGTACATGCAGGCACCATGTCACTACGAGGTTGCCCAGTGAGTAGCAGCAAAAACAGGAAGTCATCGCTCCCACTCAGGATACTGTTCGGCTAATAATTTAGCTTCTACTCAGCGTTTGCAGCACAGGGAACAGACTAATAAGAACTCTGATTTGATAATTCTTACCAAAATTCAGTGGTGAGAACCGAGATCCTAGGATTTCCCAGAAGATCTCTCCTGCTTTAATTTTACTGGAAAAACTATGTATGTTTATAGAGTGAAATGATCTGTAATAATGTCTCATGATCATCTTGATTCAGTTTTCCTATAGCGCCATCAGAGAGATCAGACGATTGGCAGTGTGTTTTCCCACCTCAGAAACAGTGTATCCTATGGAATTAAACATTACACAAGTAAAATCAACATCATTATATCTAACAATTCTATGGTTAAAATCACATTTCCTATATGATGAGAAATCAGTAGAAGATATATTCCTGGGAAACAGTTATTTTTAAATCCTTTAACCTTTTCTTTACTTTATTTTTCATAAATTTCTATCTGCAGCCACTAGTTCTGCCCACCTTGAGGATCTGGCGTATCTGGATGAGCAGCAGAGACAAATCCCTTCAAGGACATCCCTCAGAATGCCCAGACAGAATTCTGGGAGTCGTAGTCAACAGGACCACAGAGGTAAACACAAGCACATGCTCTCAAACACAAACACAACATTCATTTTAACAAGCAGTATAACAATACTCTCTTCCCCTGCAGTTCGTTTTACTCCCTCTCTCAGCCTGAAGCCCCTGCACTTTGAGGTTCCCGGTCTCTCATCTGATTGGCTGTTCACTGGCAGGGAGTGGCTCTTTCAGGAAGTACATGCCTATCTCTGCAGTGATGACCTGTCAACCAGTCGGGGCGTGGTGATCTTCGGCAACATGGGCTTCGGCAAAACAGCCATCATTGCCAGACTGGTGGCGCTCAGTTGTCATGGAAACCGAATGTGGCCTCCTGCTGCTCGGCGCCTGAGCACTCCAAAGCGTAAGCAGAGACATCCATAATATTAGCGAGACAAAGATTCAAAATCAAATAAAAGCCTGTACACAACCTCCATTTTATTGCAGAATGAGGCCAAAGCAATTCTCTTTCAATTTTACATATGCAATTATTTTTCTCTTTTGCAATCACTTATCAACAGTTAACCTTTTTTTACAGTTATAATTTGTTTTACTTTGAATCATGCGTTATTAATTGATCAATTTTATATCACTGCTTTTCCTCATGAACTTGAAGTGGATTTTGTGGAATTTGGGCTGGAGTCCAAATTAGATGCTTTCCAGCAGTGCCCCAGTGAGTTATTCCAGTCATGAGGAGAATCCTATTCAGCTTGTAAGAACCAGCTGAGTCATCATGCAGAACCCAACCTTCCAGAAAACATCTGCAAGAGAAAGACGGTTGTGTTTACATCTTCACTGACATTTAAAATGAAGAACATTTTTCCATGCACCCTCCATCCAGATGTTGCACCTGTTTCTCTCTCCAACGATTCCCTGGGAAGAGGAGGAGGAAGAGGAGATGAAGGAGGAGGAGGAAGCTGTCCAGGAACTCCAGAGATGAAGAGGAGACAGGAGGAAGCCCTGAGGAAACTTGCAGGACAGGTCATATTTCCACTTTACTCACTGTTGGTCAACTTTATAACCCAGAAAGCTGTCATGGAATAATAATAAGATAATTCAGTCCCTCAACTTAGCTGCATAATACCCTTAATGTGTTATCAATATATTTGGCCAATTAGCCGGAGCCCTACTGCCGGCCTAGATAAATAAATTTAAGATATTCAGATCATTGATAGGTATTTCTGAGAGGAGGAGGTTCCGTCGCAGTTTTTCTCTAACTAAAACTTCAGTGGCCAGGAAAGATCAGTAAACAAACTGGTCATCCAAAAACCCTTCCATTATTCCAACATTCCCTCTGCAGGTAGTCTCATATCATTTCTGTCAGGCTGACAACAGTTACACTTGTCTGGTTCCGGAGTTTGTCCACAACATGGCGGCAATGCTAAGTCATGCACCTCAACTGCTGGCCTATCAGGAGCTACTGCACCGGTCGCCACAGCTACAGAGCACGCTCAGTCTACGCTCCTGCATTCAGGATCCAAGCTCTGCCCTCCAGAGAGGAATACTGGAACCACTCGAAGCTCTCCACAGAGGTGCACACAGATTCTACTGTATACTGCTAACTTCTTTCCTGTTAAACGAGGGACTGTATTTAATCTGACCTGGTCCAAATTGTTTTTTTCAGAGAGGAAGTTGCACGTGGAAGGGGCAGGGCTTATTGTATTGATTGATGGGTTAAATGAGGCAGAATTCCACCGGCCAGACTACGGCAACACACTGACTTCCTTCCTGTCCCAAAACGTCCCAAAATTTCCTCCCTGGTTGAAGATCATCACCACTGTCAGGACCAGTCAACAGGTATTCACAGAAACACACACACACACACACACACACACACACACACACACACACACAAACACCTTTTTTATTCAGCTCTATTATTTTCACAATAGAATGTTTATCCCAGCAGCCTTCATAATCACCAAAGTCCCTTCTGAAACCTTCTAAATCTAGTTTGACAAACAACCTTTCTGAAAGAAGGTCAAACAAACAACAATCAAAATCAAGACCCTGGTCAAGCTTTGTATATCTCCATGGAATGAAGCGGTATATAAATGGCTGAGGAAAGAGTGATACATGGTTTCTTATGAGTTTGCATGGTGTTTCTTTAACCTCTTCCCAAACTAAAGCATAACACGAGCAATAAACTAAACACAAATCAACTAGCAAAAGTGTAAGAAATTGATTCAACTATTTGTTTACTCTAATAGAGATACAAATGTTAGCTTTACTTGCTCAAAACGTATGTTAGCAAAATGTAGCAGACCGAAAAGCTCATATGTTCAGAACAGTTATTATTTTACCACAGTGTGAGACTGGATCTAGATGCTAAGCTACACATTACACTACATAAACAACAGAACAAAGGTGCAAGGGTACTTTTACATTCAAACTTTATCAGCTATTAATGATAACTTTGGTAATGTAGCAATAGTAAAACCTTTCATAAAGCACATTTAAGCTTGAAATAACATCTGTCTGACGCACCAATATACCAACACCACACGGAGGTGACTTTGCTGACAAAATCTATCTATCTATTTATTCCTTCAGGACATCACTTGTTCTCTACCTTTTCATCGCATCTCCCTGGACAAGATGGAGGAGAGCAATGCTATAGATCAAGACCTGCAGGTAAAATGCACACAAACTGTCTGCGTGTCTGTCTGTCTTTCTACCCATCTATCTGGTCCTCATTACGTCGTTTTTTTGTTAGGGTTACCTGATGCAGCGTATCCATAGCAGCAGCGAGATCCAGAGCAACGTGTCGCTGAGTAATGGCCGCTTTGACAACGCGGCACTCACCAAACTGATCAGCCACCTTAAGAGCCTGAGCAAAGGCTCATACCTCTACTTGAAACTGACACTGGACCTGATAGAGGGTGGATACCTGGTTCTGAAGAGCTCCAGCTTCAAAGTGAGTAAGAGGCTGGAAGGGAGGGTGAAACCGGATCAAAGTCAAGGAAGATGACGTTAAAGATGATTTACCACTCATTTGATACTTCAGTTGGTCGTGTAGTGATACATGATTATAGTGACTGAATTATTTCTGTGAGGAAAAATGATGACATTTTTTTTCTGAACACATGTGCCTGTGTGTTGGTAGGTGGTTCCTGTCAGTCTAGCAGAGGTGTACCTGCTGCAGCTCAACATGCGGTTTCCCACCCATTCGTCTTTTCAGAGAGTTCTGCCGTTGCTTAACATCACTGTGGCATCACTGCACCCACTGACCGACCAGCAGGTAAACACCATTAATGTGTGTGTGTGTGTGTGTGCCTGTGCGTGTGTTTTTGTGCTAGATGGTCTGCAAATGGTCTGTATTAACATAGCTCTTTTCTAGCCTCGATGATCACTCAAAGCTCTGTACGTTTCAGTTTTGCTATTCTCTCATTCCCACACACATTCAAACTATGGATCTATCATTTTGATAACCTGTTTATTTTTTATTTTACCACATCGTACTGAGAGTCTGACATCATGTCTCATGCAGCAGGGCAGGCAGCAGCTAGTTCGATCTCATTTATGTGAATATTCAAGAGCAGATTCTAGCCAATCAAATCACGTTGAAAATACAGGTCCTGTCTGACGTCAAATGTCAAAATGACCCTGGAGAGAGGAGGCAAAGGCAGCTGGTGAACCTGGTGTGTGTTCATCTGGTTGTGGAGTTCACTTCCCACATACTTTCATTCAGCATTATATTTTGTGTGTCCTAAGCCGGAAACTGTGATATCTACTTTGTTTTGTATTGTTGTTATATATTTAACATACTGATATGAAACAATAAACTGGAAATATGACTGTTCCTCCCCTGTTCTCCTCCAGCTGTTTGAGGTAGTGAACTCTGCCGCTCTGACTGGAGGAACGCTGCAGTGGGACGAGTTTTCCCAGCGTCTGGAGCAGCTCTCGTCGTTTCTCCTGAGGCGGAGCGACGGAAGCTGGATGCTGAACCATGCCTCCTTTAGAGAGTGGCTGGTTTGGAGGGAGGAGGGGCAGGACGACAGGTTCCTCTGTGACCCCAGGAGTGGTCACACTCTTTTGGCCTTCTGGCTCTGCAGACAAGAAGGGAAGTTGAATCGACAGCAAACTCTGGAGCTGGGACATCACATCCTGAAGGCTCATATCTACAAGGTTAGTGCACACAAACGCACATTGAATTACGAAAAGACACTTCTTCAGCAGGGCTGAAAAAAAAATCTAATCTCCTTGTAGTGATTATTTTTATATTCAGATAATAGTAGCCATTGCTTGTTACTTCTTTCTCTACTTGACAGTGTTAATCTGGTCCACGTCTCTGAAAATGTTAAGTTCTAACAACAGCTGTTTTTTTGAGTGTTAGTCAAAATCCTCTTACATCTGAGTATGAGGTACCACTGTGCTGTGGCTTTCAATTGTAGACTCTCTACACTGTTGGTCATCATACTTGTGTTGGTGATGAAAAACTATTGGTGGTGTTTTGAGTCTGTTGTTGGGACCAGTTTAGAGTGTTAATGTGTTTTTCTGATTGTCTCAGACTTTTCATAAATGCATTTGCAACAGAAAAAGCTGCTTTTTTAAGTAGAAGATTTGTCTTAACTTAACAAACTTCCAATCCTGTTCAGAAGTACCCTGTTCGGTGTCGTGCTCACTGTTTTCCATGTTTGACTATGTTGTTTTTACAAAAATTCCCTGTCTGTGCCATGTGGAAGACATGATGTGTTGAAATTTGCCCTATCTCGAAATGGATCTGCAATAATATTTAATGGTGTCTTTCCTGACCCACACTACATCCTTACACCAAGTTTTGTGGTAACCCGTCATAATTGTGTGTTATCCTGCTAACGAACACAGAAAAACGTGGATGATAGCAGAACCTCCTTGGCAAAGATACATATCAAATAGCCTTCTTCTGAAGAGGAACATGTTTATGGATAGTGTAGAGGCAACACAATCTTAATACAACACACTTAAAATGTAAAGCCAGAGACCTAAACATAATGAAGAAAAAATTGATATGCAGCAATATGATATACAGCTTGAATAAAATGCCAACAAAGGCTATGAAGAGGTCACTAACTAGTAAACAAGCAAACACGGATATGAGCAATGCTTAGTTAAAAATACCATAAAAGTCGATCTCGTTGTTTCATGAAAAGGAAATGTTTGATCCCACATTGGTAAACCTCATGCTCGCACACAGGAAGGAACCTCTGGAAACATAATTTCAGTTTGTTATCAACAGCGGCTCAATTAGAAGTGAGCACACTGTGGACAACCTCATTTACATGTTAAACATTGTTACTGTGCATTTATTGTGTATGTATTTAATTCCTATTGATACCAGAATCACCAAATTGACGGAGACAACAATCTATTCTGTCTCCAGGGTCTAAGTAAGAAGCTTGGGATTTCCTCCTCAGTTCTACAGGGGCTGTGGCTTACCTACAGCACAGACAACCTGAGCCCTACTCTGTCATCTCTTCGCAACCTCTACACCCCGAACATCAAGGTAAGACACACACACACACACACACAATCATTTCTTGATTTCCTTTGACTGTAGGACTGTAAAGTAATTAAAAATGTATTTTTGAGTACTTCACACCACAAAGCAATATGTTATCAACCAACAAGGCATATTTGGTTGCTTTAAAACATCACCAATATATAAAAGTAGAAGCAGAAGCCACTTTTCAGACTCCTAAAAATCAGGACCAAAGGAATGCTGTAAAAACAATCAAACCTCACATTGAGTCCTACATAGTTCCCATTATTTTCACATGTTTTCAATCATCACTGACAGACATGTATAGCATGTTGAGAGACAAATTAATGACTTTGCTTTAAACTGTCTTAGGATAGACTTACTCTAACCTTAACCAAAGTTACTACTTGCCTAACCCATACCCCTACTTTAACCTAAAGCAAACCTTAACCTATCATTCACATATTCTTCGCCTTAAAATGTCATTATTTATGTTATGGGGACTTGCTTTTTATCCCCTTAAAGAAGACAAATTCCCATAATGTGACTTTGCTAACGTATTTAGGTCCTCAAAACGTAAGGTAAAACACAAACACATACAGATACACAAAAGCAGGTTGTCACTTCCCTGTCTACCTTTCCAGGTGAGCCGGTTGCTGATCATGGGTGGAGCTGATGTGGATTACCATAGTGGCGTCCTTAACAACGCCCCTCTTTTGTGTGTGCACTCCCATCTGGGCCACACAGATGCCGTGGCACTGCTGCTCGATCATGGAGCTCAGGTAAAAAAAAAATGTTTTTCTGATTTTGTTTTATGGTTATTTGAGACTAAATAGAAAGATAAACCTAACCCTCAAGAAACATGATAGAACTTTTTTACATTGTAGTGCAAACTTGTAGCCTCTGTGATGTATTTCTAGGTGGATTCTCAGTCACATGATGGTTTGACTGCACTGGGATTTGCTGCTGCTGCTGGACATATGGACATTGTCATAATGCTGAGTCAGCACAGAGCTAAGGTATAATCTACCATTGGGCCTACTACATTTATTTTGTGACATAAAGTCTGGCTGTTTGAATACATTTTTGTCAGACTGGCATTTGTTAACAGGTGTGTTGAGGTGGAAATATTCAGCCATTGACTGCTTATTTCATGTATTCTACAAATGGATCTATGCTTCAGCCAAAATTCTTGCTAGTCGTGTGTGACCGTCCTCAACTTTTCAACTTTGATTCTCAAGAGCTGGCTCCAGTCACATTTGATGCTCCGAAAAGCTCTACTTCATCCCTGTCTGTCTTCATGCCGGCTCATTTCTCTCAGTTGGAAACCTTCCTTAGCAAAAAAGAATATTCTACACAAGCCTTTGTCTTTCTGTGTATTCAGGTGGGTCATGTGGACAGCTCAGGTCAGTGTGTGTTGGTGCACGCTGCTCAGCGAGGCCACCTCAAGGTGCTGGACTTCCTGTTGAAGCGTGCGGACTGGAGCTGCACTTCCTGCTGTGGCCAGCGGGGAGTAAGCAAGACCCATGCAGTGCAGCAAGCTCTGATTGCAGCAGCCAGCATGGGCCACACAGAGGTAAACACACATTCACAAACACACACCCTTATACAGCCCTAGGAATGTGTGTCAGTACCTGTGCCACACAGATGTCAAACACATGCACGCACACCAACACGCCCTTAAACAGCCCTTTGTGTGATTAATTGAGGACCTCCCTAAATGTCCTCACTCCACAAGGCCTAAAAGTCACAAAAACTTGTCCTCAGAAAGATAGTATTGATGTGTGTGACTCAAATATGCATGTAAATAAATAGATGTATTTGTAAAATATGAACATATTAATCAAACTTAAACAGAGAGACAGACACTCAACAATTCTACAACAAGAATCCATATAAACCCATTAATTATGTATCTGTGTGTGTCTACGTGTGTGGTGTGTGTGTGTTTGTATGTGTGTGTGTGTGTAGATGGTGTCGTATCTACTAGATCTTCCAGAGGAAGATGAGGAAGAAGAGGAGAGACCTGAGATTAACACATCTGACACTCTTTGGGGAGAAACAGGTACTACAAAACCTAATGCAACTGTACAAAATTTACTTTAAAAACTGCACCCTACATTTGTGTTTTTGTTTTATTATAAAATATTTCTGCATAAAATAATTTTTAATAGAAGGACTAGTGCTTTCTCTTGTCTCTTATTGCAGACATATGCACTGTCATTGCATGGCAGAACTGTCTGTTGAACCATATTAAGGCCATATTGAAAATAGAGATCAGGTAGAACCTGTGTTGGCCAGAGTTCCACGTCCTCTGCCTCCACAATCTGAAACCAATCTCATTGTTTCGTGAGAAACTACTCAAAACTACAAAACTCCTTTAAAGGAAAGTTCATTATCTGCTCACCACTATGCCGATGGGGGGGTAGGGGAAGTGTTTGAGTCAACAAAACACCTTTGGAGTCTCAGGGGTAAACAGCGCTGCAGCCAAATTCAATACAACTGACGTAAATGGAACCCCTCCTTCAGATGTATAATAACAGCAGAAAAAAAATACAACATGCCTCCATATTGCTTGTGTGGTGTCATTCAAGTGTCCCCTAACCCTAACCCGACATTCATATTTGGCTTGAAACGGCGTAATTTACACCATGTTCTTAGCCTAAAAACCCTCTGATAGCCTCCTCTGAGGCGGGTTCATGCTGTTGCAGACACAGTGGAAGACCACACACACCCTCACCCAAGGGAACGTGCGGGGTTCCCGTTCGCATTGATACGTCCACTAGCATAGCCAATTCCGGCAGTTCTTATTTCCCCACATCTCTGTTTTCAGCTCTAACAGCAGCAGCAGGAAGTGGCAGGCTGCCTGTGTGCAGGCAGTTGTTGGAGCAGGGTGCTGCTGCTGAGCAAGGCAACAGGCGAGGTGTGGCTCCGCTCTTCAGTGCCGTGAGATATGGCCACTGGAAGGTATGCCCCCCCCCCCCCCCCCCAAGCACACAAAGAATAAGGTCTATTTTGATTCCTGCTGTTTGAATGTTGAGTGCCTTTCTCTCTCTGTCTCGTTGTCAGGTGGTGGAGTTGCTACTGAATCATGGGGTGGATGTGAACTTGATTGACCAACAGGGTCGAACAGCTCTAATGACGGCAGCCTCCGAGGGACATATGCCATCCGCACAGCTGCTGCTTGAACATGGTAACCAACCGCACCATACCATAACAACAACAATGGCTGGAAATGGAAAATATTTTTTTTATTTTCACCAGAGAAAGCAAAACCCTCTACGCCTGTGCTATAGTGGCTGAATAACTGGATTAATTCACACAGTTTAATCAGTTAGGGGTTGAATCCTTCTGCAGTCATCTGACCTCAACATTATCTCTAAGCTTGATGTTCACAGAGATGAATCTCTTTATATCTCTCTGTTTCTAGGAGCCTCTCTGGACCAGAGTGACAGAGAGGGGTTAACAGCACTGAGCTGGGCATGTCTCAAAGGCCAGCTCCCCTTGGTCAGAGAGCTGGTGGAGAGAGGTGCAGCCACAACTCATGCTGACCGCAGTGGACGAACACCTCTGGATCTCGCTGCGTTCCGTGGTGACCCAGAAGTGGTGTGTGAATCAGAAGCAGTTGACATTACATATACAGAATACCTGCCAAGCTAAAGTGTGGCAGTCCCTGCTTTACCTGTCCTGCAGAGTCTGCAAAAGTAAATGTAGCTGAGCGAAACCTGTTTGCTTTCTCTCCTGTGTTAGGTGCAGTACCTGGTGGATCATGGCGCATTAGTGGAACACGTGGATTGCAGTGGGATGCGTCCTCTTGACCGAGCGGTCGGCTGCAGAAACACTTCGGCTGTCATCGCTCTGCTCAAAAAGGGAGCCAAGATAGGTATGAACATGACTCAGTGTTTATAATCCCTATGATTATTTTTGTTTGTATCAATTTAACCCCACACTCACGAGGTATATGAAACCTAGAAATATGAACAATTAAAGAATTATTAAGTGCTACTGTAATGTTTTAAATAATTAAAATCACTCTTATTTTTTTATTATAAGTGCACCTTATTTTAACATGAATTTAAAAAACACTTATGTTTTCTTTTACCACCAAAACATGTTTTACTCGCACAGTGACATTACATATGACTGTTAATTCAAAAGGAGAAAGTTCCCCCTAAAATGTGGATAGTCTGCATTCCTACTCTTTTGGAAGACAAAGGTGTTAATTTGTGGTTATTTTTCTTCAGCAATCAATTTTCTTGTAAAATGCACTGTTTTTGTAGGTTTAGAATCTCCTAGTGACTACATTGACGGGTTTCCGTTAGTGGTTGCATGCAGAAACGAAGGTTGTTGAAACCAGGACGTGAACATAATAAACGTGCATCAGATTAGACTTTTCGGGATTCTTATTTTCTTAATGTGTCACATTCAAGAACATTTCTATTTGTATTTTTCACGTTGCATAGCTTCAGTTGAAATCAGGAAGGGACTAAGTAGGTTAATAACTATTTATTTATTTTCTTTTTTTTTATACTTTATTTTTAAAGAAGCAAAGATACATTGAAACATACATACATACATACAGGGAACAGAAAGTTGGTCACTTATACATTATAAACTGTTGGTACACTGATGGAAGTAAATGTCATTTTACACAGTAGAAGATCAGTGATGATCCTGTGAGGTCACAAACACAATCCATTTTTCCCAATACCACAAAAATGTATCAAACCGTAGATTCAGCGAAAAAGTCATTCTCTCCATATGTTGAATATCAGTTACAATATCTGTCCAGTCGGTCTCTGTTGGAGGTTCGGCCTGTAGCCATTTTCGCGTTACAGCTTTCTTGCTGGCTGCTAACAGTATCTTTACCAAATATTTGTCCTGCACCAATAGGTGAGCTGCGATGTTGCCCAGATAGACTGTAGAAAAGGAACAGTCAAATCCATCTCCAAAAACAGTCTTTATTACTTGTATTACCACCTGCCAGTATGGCCCAATGGCTGGGCAGCTCCAAAAAATGTGGAAATGATCTGCCAGCTGTTCTCCGCATTTCCTCCAACATAGACCCGTTCCTGCCTCACCTGTTTGTGCATGTTTTAATTTGGGGGTTATGAAGTATCTAAACAGATTACGCCAACAGAAATCCCTCCAAAGGCCTGAGCTGGTGGAAGTGGACTGCACAGAGCACATATAAATATGTCCATTAAATTGACACCACATTTATCCTTTGATTTAATCTCATCATTAAAATAGGACCTGGTTTGTAAATACCTGAAAAAATCCAGCTTTTCTAAACCATACATCTCTGACATTTTCTGAAAACTATCCAGTTCTCCCTTTGATGAAATTGAACAGTAAGAAGTGATGCCAATTCTATGCCAATATCTAAACCTCCCATCAATCCCCGCCGGCTTAAAGTCCGGGTCAAAAGCAACCCATCTCAGCAGTCTAGACCGTCTTTCAAATAGTGGTGATCCACATTCCTTAAACCAGATTCTAAGAGGAACTTTTGTCCATTGATTTAAACTTTTAACATGTTGCTCGTACAAGATTCTGCAACCCAATATGGATTGTAACGGTATATCTAGGTGTGAAGTTTCCAAATCTTTCCATTTTGCTATATACACTGGGTTACAGCAGCATGCTAGTGGTCTTAATTGCGCCGCCTTGTAGTAGTCTGTCAAACATGGTAATGATCTACCCCCTTTTTCTTTGGTAAGTTGCAGTGTTTTGAATTGAATTCTTGGTCTTCTACCACCCCATATGAATCTTGATATCCACTTATCCCATTCATTAAATTGTTGCAGTGGTACTACAGCCGGCAAGGATTGAAAGAGGTACAAGAGTCGGGAGAGTACATTCATTTTTATCGTTTCTTTTCTATTATGCATTTCTAAGGGCAGTTGGGACCACCTGTCGATATCTGCCTTGATGTTTTTACTTATGGGGCCATAATTGCGATCATATATTTTGGAAATGTCTTTAGGTATTTGAATTCCCAGATACTTAATGTCTAGGGAGTTCCATTTGAAACCAAATCTATTTAGCATGTCTTTCTGAGGGGTGTAGTTATAACCTAGAGTTTGCGTTTTTTGCACGTTTAATTTATATCCAGAGTAAGTTCCAAAATCTTTTAGCGAGGACATCAGTCTGGGAATGCTGACCTCTGGTGTCGTAATAAAGAGCAAAACATCATCTGCATATAGACAAATCTTCTGCTCTGAACCTCTAATCATGACTCCTCTTATCACCTCATCATCCCTGATTAACTGTGCCAGGGGCTCTATAAATAAAGCAAAGAGGGCGGGGCTGAGGGGGCAGCCTTGGCGGCAGCCTCTCTCCAAGTTGACAACCTGAGAGAGGTGTCCATTAATCTTTATTCTGGCATTTGGTGAGCAGTATAGAGTTCTGATACAGTTAATAAAATCTTCCTTAAAACCAAATCTTCTCAACACCAAGTACAGATATTTCCAGCAAACCGAATCAAACGCCTTTTCCGCATCTAAGCTAATCAATGTGGCTCCGATATTCTCCTTATTCACATGGTCAATAACGTGTAGCACCCGTCTAATATTATCTTGTGTCTGTCTTTCACGCACAAAGCCAGTTTGGTCTGGATCCACTAGTTCTATTATTATATGCTCCAACCTTTTTACTAATATTGACGCATACAATTTGTAGTCTATATTGAGTACAGAAATCGGTCTATATGCGCCACATTCTAGTCTATCCTTTCCCTCCTTAGGAATAACCGAAATAATTGTTAATTGTATAATTCAAAAAGCATAGGCACTATTTGATCCTTAAAGGCAGGGCGCCTGTCTTTCCTACAGGCGACATAGGCGGTTGCCTAGGGCGCCATTCAGAGGGGGGCGCCAAAAACTGCGCAGAGCAAAAAATAAAATAAAATAAAAAAGGCAGAGTTTTTGGCGCCCCCTTCTCTATGTGGTATGGCCAAAAATATTTTATTTAATTACTCTGACAGTAATTTAAGTAGTTTCATTAGAGAAATCAGTAAATGACAGCAGCACTCAGGTGGAACGTTTGGCACGGGACCAGTTGCACCCCGTACTGACAGGTGCAGTCTGGATGAGGAACTGAATGCTCCGTGTCGTTCCTGCTGCTGCTTCCATCCTGTATTCTACAGGGTAGTAGTGGGTGAGAGTCACCTACGTTAGCTCCTAAAGCCTCGCTTGATCACCACGGGTGTCTTTGAGACGTGTTGACTGGTAAAACTTAGAAACTCCGCTGGACAGTGAGGGGAGACACTCACGCACTAGGTGGGCGTGGCTACATTCGCCTGTATAGGTGTTTATTTTACCTGCACGTCGTCTTGCAGGCGGGTCGCGATAGTATATTGTTTACTTTACAGTGTGTAGTTCAGCTCCGACACACACAGACTCTGTAATTCATGTATTGTTATTGTGCCTTATAAAGACCAGTTATAAGCTAATGTTCAATAGGTCTATATTGTAAATGTTTATATTTCTTTATGAGTGATGATGTATATAAAGATGTTTGGAGGAAAGAGACACCATAATAATTGAATGTATGTTATATGCACTTAAAAATGCAGTTACACTCAAAGAAATGCTTGTGCTTGAAATTGTGTTTAATTTGAATAAGATGCAGTCTGGATGTGGAACTGAATGCTCCGTGTCGTTACTGCTGCTGCATTCATGCTGTATTCTACAGATATACTTTAATTAGATTAATTTAAAAAAAATGAATCTAACATTAGGGTAAAATCAGGCAAAAATTGAGGTACGAACCTCCTTGGTGTTGTCAGAACATGCTAGCACATTGAGGCTTATGGTTAGAGTGTGTGTGTCCAAGCAACTTCGACGAAGAAAGAAATAATTTTGTAATAAGTTTTCGTGTGAGGGGGGGGGGCGCCAGGAGTGAAGCTTGCCTAGAGCGCCAAATGTGCTAGGGCCGGCCCTGCTTAAAGGCCTTGTACCACTCGGCTGGGAAGCCGTCCGTACCCGGCGCTTTATTAGCTTTTAATCTAGTGATTGCTTTCCCTATTTCCTCCATAGTAATCTCTGCCATCAGGGCTTTATTCTGTTCTTCACCTATAGAGGGTAGATCCAATGACTCCAGGAATGAATTTATTTCCTGAGGGCTAGTTGTATTTGGTTCCTTATACAAGTCTCTATAGTAATTTTCAAAAATAAGTTCAATATCCTCTAACTTATGGCATACTTTTTTAGTTTCAGGGTCCCTGATTTCATATATGGAGCTGTCTGCTTGTTGTTTCCTTAACCTCCATCCCAGAAGCTTCAGGGCCCTTGGTCCATTCTCATAATATCTCTGCTTTGCAAATTTGGCTCTTTTCTCTAATTCTTCCTCACATAGTTTGTTTATTTCTTTTCTGACGTTTCTTATTTGATCTAGAATATTGGGTTCCTTACTTTCAATGTGTTCCCTCTCTAAAACTTTAAGATTCTCTTCTAATTCAGATAGATGCTTGTATTAAGTCGCCAAAGCATGTTTTTCTTTTTATTATCCAGATGCATAGTTAAATAAACAGCTGAGTGATCTGATATGTTCCAATCCCCTCCACATATCAAAACACCAGAGGCCTCAGAAGCTATCAGATCAAAAATTTCCCTAATACAAGAATTATCCTGCCCTGGAGGAATATACACATTGACTAATGGGACTTCTTTCTGGTCAAGATATCCTTTAACAAAGACATATCGACCCTCAGCGTCACAGAATTTAGAGACCAGTTTGAAATTTACTCTGTTTGAAATCAGTATCGCCACCCCTCTCCTTTTCCCTTTCTTATAAGATGAATGAAAAGTATTTTTAAACCCTAGTTTTTTTAACTTTTCATGTTCTGTGTAGTTAAGATGAGTCTCCTGCCAGAACATTACATGCAGCTTTTCCTTTTTCATCTTTGCAATTACCTTACCCCTCTTTATTGGATTGTGTAGACCATTTACATTTAGGGTAAATACCCTATATTCCTGACATTGCATTTAATCCACTGTTAACATAAGAGTTATGTACCATTAGTGACCAAACTTGAACTATTCTTGAACCATAGAATGAACTCAACTCGTGAATACAAGACAAAACAAACAAACATATCACAAAACTCAGGTAGACCTCCATTTGGAAGTAGAAAACCACTTCTTTTGGTGGGGGGAGTAGTCTAGTTAACCCCCAGGGCCCCCCTTCAGTGCAAACTATAATACCCCTACTTAATGAGTGTATTTTGTGCACTTGGTGTGTTAGCAGATCCCTTACCCATATTCGGTCAACTATATTCACTCTATAAGCTAAGGGCGAGCCAATGTAATTCAAATGAAAAATAATAAAATGATCTTATATTGTTTATAGGAAAAATAAATTCCTCTTAGTAGGATGGATGAGGTTGAAGGGGAAGCAACAGACAGCCCCCACGCAGGCACATCAAGGGCATACAGTTCCATTCCTTACAACTAATGACATTAATAAATGTCCATAACTGGGCAGTAATCTTGCTTACCCAATTCTTTGCCGTTTAATATGAGCAGACGTGTGCCAGTCCGTTACCCCCCGTCCCCATCTCTCTATTTTGGGCGCTGAAAACCTCGCAGCTTCTCCTTAATCCGCTCATGGCGGGTCTGTCGGTTGGGTGTAGTCCCTGCTCGCTGCCAGGTCCTCCTCGTCTTCTCCGGGATCTCAAACTCATCAGCAGGCTTCTCCAACTCGACGGAGATTCCCCTGGTCTTTAAGTCCCGTGCCGCATCTGCCGCGCTCCCGTAAGTTATCGGCCCACCGTCGAAAAAGACTCGTAGCTTGGCTGGCGGTGGTGTTTGGAATCGTATTCCTTTTTCCCGAAGAATTCTCCTTATTTGCGCATACTCCTTCCTCTTTGCCAAAGTTTCAGCAGGGTAATCGTGGTCGAAGTAGATCCGCCTGTCGCTGTGGTAGATCTTCTTCTTCCATGCAGAGTGTAACACCAGTTCTTTAGTTTTAAACTCCTGGAAGTATGCAATCACCGACATGGGCTGCGCATCATTGGGTGGCTTGGGGCCGAGAGCTCTGTGGCCTCGCTGTATACCAAGTACTGTTTCGGCGAGGGGCTCCAACTCTTTTTTAATGAAATTAACAATAAACTGCTGGATGTTGTTTCCCTCGGTCCCCTCTGGGATGCCATAAATGCGAACATTGTTACGCCTCGAGCGAGCTTCCAAATCCGTAAGCTTCACCTGTAAACGTTCCTGAGTTTGTAGTGACCTGCTCAGCACCTCCATGAAGTCAGCGTGACACTCTTCCAGGTCGGCTACGCGCGTCTCTGCTTCACCCACTCTGTCAGTTGTGGCTTTGAGGTCGGCTACCACTTCGCCCAGCTTCTGTTGAATTTCCTCTCGTATGTCAGTTAGCTCATTTTTCAAATCTTCTCTGATTCCGTTTCGGAAGTTGCCCAATTCGGACTTCATCTCCATGACCATATTTCTTAAGTCTTCACGTCTGGCGGCGGTGTTACCTTCCATGTCCTCCGCAGCTAGTGTTAGCTCGGTGTTTAGGCTGCGTCCGCCATGACACTCTCGGTGTTCGTCCGTGGCGGCCCCTTCGGTCGCTGTTTTACAAGCTTTATCCACTTTTCCGTATGGCTTTTGTAACCCAGATATATTTTCAGTCAGTTAATGCTTTTCTGTATTATCACTGTTTTTGGTGTGTGTCTCTTTAAGGGTTACGACCACTTTATGTTGCGGCAGCTTTATGACTGCTGTTTTACGGTGTGTGTTATTGTTACCTTGGAGACGAAGTTTTTCGCGGGTAGATCTCTTCTTCAATGCCTGCAAGCAACGTGTGGTCAAGCTGTGATTCTCCTGCTGTTTCATTTCGGAGTTTAACTTGTTAAAAGTATTTTGAGTGAAATACTTACCGTACAAAGTATTGGGTTTTCTTTGGATAATATTCGGTCGTCCGTCAGCAACGTTTATTCACAAGAAGATCGTTTGCAAGGAACTCTGCCGAGTGAATGAACATTGACGAGACGCTGCCGCTGTTTCCTGAGTGCTTTCCTTTGGCTCGTGAGTTTGTGAGGAGCCGTCGTCATCTTCTGAATATCCTGAGGATTGCAGGCAAACTACTAAACCACCACACACATATAGAGCTCTATAATATTATTGCTGGCCAGCACTTTACTTTATTTGTTGTTTTTTTTTTGTTGCTAAAGACAATATAAGGACACTTCAAGATTTGTTCTATGTTTTATAAGAAGACCGTTCGGTATTAATTTTGTTTTCATGGACTGAGAAAGAGACATTTAATTAAAGATGACGAGTAACAGTCCTTCAGGTATTTTTGAATAATAAGGTGTTGTTCAGATATTTAAGTATTTGGTTAACTGCCTAAAAAAAAAAAGGGAAATATATATTGTTTTAGTTTTTTTTTCTTATTCTAATTGAATTACATTTCCATGTGATTTAAGGTTTACTGTTTTATGTTGTTCCTGACCTACATTGTGATCAAGTAAGATGCATTTCAGTTCAGCAAATGTTAAATAAAACTGGATCGATAGTAAATTGCTATCACAACCCGAGTAAATTCTGTTTATTGGTTACAGATAAAAATTGGCGCCCGAATAGGGACTGAAGTCTGTCTACTTGATCTTAAATATAAAAAAAACTCTTTAAAGTATAATCATCTGAAAATTCTAAGGTTGGGTTAATTGAGAAAACAAAATGGAGTTTTGTGACATGTATGGTTTTGACCCAGAGCGCACAGTTATGCTTAAGGGTGTCCCAGCTAAGGTTAAACTGGAAGATGTAAAAAGGGTTTTTGCATTACTAGATGATGTTGTTGGAGTGCATCACATTGACAGCCTTCCAAATACCATTCTGTGTCAGTTTAGCGAGACTTTAACTCCAATGCTTCTAGACCGCGAGCATCCAGCTGATGACTCATATTGGGAGGTTATGCAGATAGAGGAATACTGTCCACCTAAGTCAGTCAGTAAGCCACCAACAGATGATGTAGTGCCTCTTGCTCGTGCTATTCATGACATGACAGTCAATTTCAGAGAGCAGGTAAATGAGTTAGCTCTAACATACAACATGAGCCCCATTACTTTGAATCAAGTAGCAGTGAATCATATTTCTGGAAAAGGGGATAGTGACAAGAGCCCAGTAACCTCTACCCCAGCATCTGCTCTTGAAGCCCCGGCATTTAAAGCACAGTCTACCCCTAATCCAAGACCGGTTGTCTTCAGTGCTGATAGCTATTCATCCAGTCCAAGACAGGCCCCTAATGACACTCTGCTTGTTGACCCCCTCTCTGCAGATGTTCAGAGAGTAATAGTGGAACATATTGTAAAACACGACTCCCTGGTGTTCATTCCACCTGCAAGAGAACTGCGTCCATTCTCTGGAAACTCTCCTAAACCTTCCACAGAGGTGGATTACAAAGTGTGGCGGCTAAGAGCTAAGCAAGTAATAAATGACTCCAGCCTGTCAGAGGCACAGCAGCGACGTATGCTTCTTGATAGCCTTCATACCCCTGCTTTAAATGTGGCTTTCTCTATTGGAGCCCAAGCCCCACCAAGTGACTATCTCCATGAACTAGACAAGGCTTATGGTAACGTTACAGGAGGTGAGGAGCTGTATATTCAGTTCTTAGAGACCTATCAGGACAGTGGGGAGAAAGCATCCGACTACCTGCGTCGACTCCAAACTCTGTTACAGGAAGTAGTTGAAAATAAAGGTGTGGCTAAACAAAATGGTGATTCTCAACTTTTAAAGCAGTTCCTAAGAGGTTGCTGGGAAGACAGTATGATAACCACATTGCACCTAAAAGAACAACTCAATGACCCCTCCCAGAGCACGCCCACTTTCTCAGAGTTGCTGTTCAAAATAAGAAATTATGAGAAAGAAAGTCAGCTAAAGGAAATGAGAAAAAAGAGACATACTGCTGGGAGCACAACCAAAGTTCATACTAAGACACACCTAACTACTGATGAGTCTGAGCCCCCTAGCAACAAAGTCCTAGCAGTGTGCGATGCTAACACTAGGGAGCAGCTTGAGGAGAGAATCAGACTGTTAGAGGCTGAGCTAAAGCAAAGTGTCACTACTCAAAATGCCAATCCCCCCAGATATGATAGAGCAGGACGAAAGTTCTCACCGAAAGCAAAAGGCAGCAATACAGCTCCACCACTCCAAGCCGTGCCCACAGGAAATCTCATTGGAGCAGGCAGGTTTTGTTACAATTGTGGAGAGGAGTCACATATGATGCCGCAATGCACAAACCAAACTAATGCTGTGCTTGTGCAGAAGAAACTTTGTGAGAGACATCAAACTAGTTCCCCTGTTTTGAGCCAGTGCATGCATGAACCCTCAAATGCATCAGCAACTATTCAGATTCCAGCAGGACTTGTTGGAGAGCCTTGTGATAGTGAAGCATGGTTAGATGGAGTCCAATGCAATTGCATAATTGACACAGGGTCGCAAGTAACAATCATATCCCACTCATTTTATTCCCGTTACCTTTCCCACCGACAGTTATTCTCTATTAAAGATGCCCTAAACATTGAAGGTGCAGCGGGACAAAAGGTTCCATATTTGGGCTATGTTGAAGTGGATGTGCAGTTCCCTAAAGATAAATGTGGCACAAACCAATGTTTTCACATCCTAGCTTTAGTAAGCCCAGATCAGTCATACAATGACAATCATTCTTGGCTTGTAGGTACTAATGTCCTGCGTCCAATGATCCAAGACTGCATTAAGCAAGGCGGAACTAAGTTCCCAGAAACCCTTCCTATCCAGGCCAGCTGGCTAATGGCTTATGCAGAGTGTGACAACCGGACTGACTCCCAAACAAAAGACGCCAAAGTTCTGCGTGTAAGGCTCAGCAGCAAAGTACCCATACAGCTTTGTACTTTAAAGGGCATCTGTCACAATAAACCTGGTAAAGGTGAGTTCCAAGCTCTTGTGGGTGGTACGGAGGAAATACACACGCCAGGAGGTCTGATCGTCTATGACCAGATAGTGGATGTAAAGCCTCAATCCCACAATAAATTTAAGCTTGGTGTCAAAAATATTTCTTAGCGAGACATCACCTTATACCCAAAAACAGTCATTGCTGAGTGCTCTCCCATTGACTGGGCAGTGCCCGTTTCACACTTTGACCAGAACAAACAGTCAGATGTTGCCCTTCCACAGACAAATGCTCTGTCGGTGTCACAAAATGAAAAGATCAATTCAGCAGCTGAAATCTTTTATCCTGATTTCAGCGACAGCCCCATAGCACCAGAACTAAGGGAGCACATACAGACTAGAATAAACAAAGAAGTGCCAGATGCGTTTTCTAGACATGATCTAGATGTTGGTAACATTGCAGGAGTCACTCATCGCATAGAGCTTGACCCTCATGTACCATTCAAAGAGCGAACTCGACGTGTCTCACCTGCCGACTTCAATGACTTAAAAAGGCATCTCCAAGACCTTTTGGCCATAGGCATCATAGAGGAATCACATAGCCCCTACGCCTCTCCAATTGTTCTTGTCCGAAAAAAGAACGGAGATCTGCGAATGGTGGTGGATTACCGCAGACTGAACAACTTGACTAAAAAAGATGCCTACCCATTACCCTGTATAGAGGAGACATTCTCCCTGCTGTCAGGCTCAAAATGGTTCACTGTACTTGATCTAAAGAGTGGGTACTATCAGGTGGAGGTTGAACCCTCTGATCGGCCAAAGACAGCATTCACAACACCCTTTGGAACATGGCAATTTCGGAGAATGCCCCAAGGCCTGACCAACTCTCCAGCAACCTTCCAGCGAACCATGGAGAAGGTGATGCAAGGTATCAACCTCCAAGAGGTTGTTGCTTTCCTCGACGATCTCATAATATTCTCTAGCTCTTTGGAGGAACATGAGGAGAGATTAATGAAGGTTCTCAAACGCGTCTCTGATTTTGGCCTCAAACTGTCCCCTTCCAAATGCAAATTCCTCCAGACCTCTGTGAAATACCTAGGGCATGTGATATCTGCTGAGGGAATCCAACCCGATCCTGATAAAGTTGCTGCTGTAAAAGAATGGCCCCGGCCTCAAACAGCCAAAGAGCTTCGGTCATTTTTAGGTTTCACAGGGTATTACCGAAGATTTGTGAGAGAGTATGCCAGGGTTGTTAGGCCACTAAATGATTTGTTGAAAGGTGATCTAGCGCCCAGGCACAAAGGCCCTAACTCCTGGCCAAGAAAACAGTCATATCCACTTGGTGCATTATGGACCGCTGATTGCCAAGCAGCATTTGAGCTCATTATTGAGAAATTAACATCTGCCCCTGTGCTTGCGTTTTCCAACTGGCAGCTCCCATATGTGCTCAACACTGACGCCAGTATGACCGGTTTAGGTGCAGCCCTGTATCAGGTCCAAGATGGCCAAACCCGAGTGGTAGCATACGCCAGTCGTGGTCTCTCTAAAAGTGAGAAAAACTACCCTGTGCATAAGTTAGAATTTCTCGCCCTTAAATGGGCGGTCAGTGAAAAGTTTCATGACTATTTGTACGGGGCTAACTTCAAAGTGCTAACGGATAATAATCCTCTGACATACGTGTTGACAAGTGCAAAGTTAGATGCTGCGAGCCACAGATGGCTTGCTTCTCTATCATTGTTCAACTCTGACATCCATTACAAATCTGGTGTGCTGAATATCGATGCTGATGGGCTCTCGAGGAGGCCTCATGAACCATCCGAAGACGATGATGAGTCTCGAGAGATGGACCAGAGAATCTCCGGTATGCTAGATCGCGCTAGCCTCTCACTTGAGGAGTTCCAGGTTTTGGATGGGGAGACAGTGAGCACTCTTTGTATGCGCCACGGTGTCAATGTTCATGCAGTTTCACAAGACAATCAGGATCCGGATAGTGTCATACCTGCAGTGGAAACTCTCTTGTGTCATGAAAGTGCGGTCCCTGATGATCTGGAAGATCCAGTGCCTGGGCCAGGACAATCAGCTCTGCCAGAAATGTCTATGGAGGACTGGCATCAGTTGCAGAGGGAAGACGCAGCATTGGCACAAGTTATTTGTATACTGGAAGAGCAGCCGGACACTGAGGTATGTGATAAAACGTCTGTGGAGCCAGAGGTTGCTCAACTCTTACGTGAGAGATCAAAACTACTCTTGAAGGATGGAGTGTTATGCCGCAAGGTTCTCAACCAAAGAGGTGAAGCGTTTCATCAACTTGTCATACCCAGTAGTCACAGAGAACGAGCCTTCCAAGGTATTCATGATGAGACAGGCCACATGGGTATCGAAAGAACTTTGGAACTAGCTAGAGCAAGGTTCTACTGGCCGAAGATGGCGAAATACATTGAGTCAAAGTGCAAAAGATGTGAAAGATGTGTCAGACGAAAATCTAAGGTGCAAAAGGCATCCAAACTCAACATCAAAGTCAGTGGTCCCCTTGAGTTAGTCTGTATGGATTTTCTGACAATTGAACCTGACTCAATAGACACTAGAAACATACTGGTCATAACTGATCACTTTACAAAATATGCACAGGCATATACGACTAGAGACCAGACAGCCCAGACTGTTGCCACAGTGTTATGGGAAAACTTCATTTGTCACTATGGTTTTCCACGCAGGCTGCATAGTGATCAAGGAGCCTGTTTTGAGTCAGAAGTTGTAGCAGAACTTTGTAAGCATGCTGGAATCGCCAAGTCTCGCACAACACCCTACCACCCGAGAGGGAATCCAGTTACGATTCAACAGGACTCTGCTCGATCTCTTGGGAACGCTGGAGGACAAAAAGAAGGAGGAATGGAGGAAATATGTCAAGCCCCTTGTACATGCATACAATTGTACACGGAACGATGTGACTGGCGAAGCCCCTTTCCTACTTATGTTTGGCAGAGAGCCGCGTCTCCCCATTGACCTCTGTTTTGGCATCAGCCCTCAGGGTCACAACCCCAAAACACACACACAATATGTGCGAGACCTAAAGAAAAGACTCAGACACGCATATGAGCTAGCGTCAAGAAATGCTAAAAAACGGCAGTTGTTGAACAAAAGGCGCTGGGATGCTAAGGTGACCGCCTTGCCTTTAGAGGTAGGGGATCGAGTCCTTGTGAGGAATCTGAGTCTCAGAAAGAAGCACAAAATCTCTGACAAATGGGAATATACTGTTTATGTTGTTGCCAAACAGCCGGATGAGAGTATCCCTGTGTATGTTGTCAGGCCCGATAATGGTGAGGGCAGAGAGCGGGTTTTGCATCGAGATATGCTTCTTCCCTGTGGGTTCTTACCTGTAACCTTAGAAGCGGATCCTGTGAGTACTGTTGTGCAGGCAATCCCGACTCAAGTTCCTGAGGTGACTGATGAGGGAGATATTGAGGATGATCTGTCTTCAATGGAAGTGGATCAAGACTTGGAAACTCAGAACACGAGCCTTGAAACCCCTGAACAGAGTACCTCTCAGTCTCAAAATCCCTTAAATCCTGATGCCCCTGAATTCATGTCAGATCAGCATGATTTGTCAGACACTGAGACTGTAATTAGTCCAGGCCCGTCCCAGGCTAGGCCTCAGAGAACAAAGGTACCACCAGCTTATCTTAGTGACTACCAAGTTGGTCGCAAAGCCCATTGTAAACATCACATCTTAAGTCCCCCTACACAGCAGACACTGTTTTATGGTTTCTTATTGTCCTTGCAGCAGCAAATTGCAGGGTTAGTTCAGTCTCTAGCCATAGGTAGTGACGGGGACGTCACATTTTAAGTGGGGGAGGATGTAACCCAGATATATTTTCAGTCAGTTAATGCTTTTCTGTATTATCACTGTTTTTGGTGTGTGTCTCTTTAAGGGTTACGACCACTTTATGTTGCGGCAGCTTTATGACTGCTGTTTTACGGTGTGTGTTATTGTTACCTTGGAGACGAAGTTTTTCGCGGGTAGATCTCTTCTTCAATGCCTGCAAGCAACGTGTGGTCAAGCTGTGATTCTCCTGCTGTTTCATTTCGGAGTTTAACTTGTTAAAAGTATTTTGAGTGAAATACTTACCGTACAAAGTATTGGGTTTTCTTTGGATAATATTCGGTCGTCCGTCAGCAACGTTTATTCACAAGAAGATCGTTTGCAAGGAACTCTGCCGAGTGAATGAACATTGACGAGACGCTGCCGCTGTTTCCTGAGTGCTTTCCTGTGGCTCGTGAGTTCGTGAGGAGCCGTCGTCATCTTCTGAATATCCTGAGGATTGCAGGCAAACTACTAAACCACCACACACATATAGAGCTCTATAATATTATTGCTGGCCAGCACTTTACTTTATTTGTTTGTTTTTTTTGTTGCTAAAGACAATATAAGGACACTTCAAGATTTGTTCTATGTTTTATAAGAAGACCGTTCGGTATTAATTTTGTTTTCATGGACTGAGAAAGAGACAGTCCTTCAGGTATTTTTGTACTGAATAATAAGGTGTTGTTCAGATATTTAAGTATTTGGTTAACTGTCTAAAAAAAAAAAGGGAAATATATATTGTTTTAGTTTTTTTTTCTTATTCTAATTGAATTACATTTCCATGTGATTTAAGGTTTACTGTTTTATGTTGTTCCTGACCTACATTGTGATCAAGTAAGATGCATTTCAGTTCAGCAAATGTTAAATAAAACTGGATCGATAGTAAATTGCTATCACAACCCGAGTAAATTCTGTTTACTGGTTACACTTTCCCTTGCTCTTCTTGTGTTTTTCCCCTTCCATCATTATTGAGCACCAATTTCAAAAGTTATTCGAAGTAAAATTGGGGAATAAACTCCGACCGGCCGGGAGGTGTTGTTTATGCGGCCGTGCGCGCCAGTGTCAACGCCGGAAGTCCCTATTTATTTATTTTCATTAAATTGTCACACATTTGTGATTGGTCAAAACATTTTCAGCTGCATTTTAAATATAAAATATAAATAAATGCTTGACAAGTTACAAACCACCAATTCTTCTGCACAAACAACTCATGCAGTATTTTCCAGCCACCTTTTTCACAGAGGGAAATAAACCCAAAATACCTGAATTGGGTTTTCAATAAAAGGTTTTTGAAAATGTAGATAAAATGAAAGGTACTTGCTAGCATTAATGTGTGTGTGTGTGTGTGTGTGTGTGTGTGTGTGTGTGTGTGTGTGTGTGTGTGTGTGTGTGTGTGTGTGTACGTGTGTGTGTGTGTGTGTGTGTGTGTGTGTGTGTGTGTGTCTGTGTGTGTGTCTGTGTGTCTGTGTGTGTCTGTGTGTAGGGCCAGCAACCTGGGCCATGGCAACATCTAAACCGGACATCCTAATGGTTCTGCTCACTAAACTGATTCAGGAAGGAGACAAACTGTACAAGGTAAAATACACAACCAAACTCAAACTTAAACACACAAAAGTTTATTTGATACTGTGTGTAATAGACACTGCAAATATAATTTCATGATTCAGAAGTACACTATGCATGTGTGTATGTCTTTGTACATTTGTAGCAAGGTAAAGTGCGAGAAGCTGCTCAGTCCTATCAGGCAGCACTTCAGAAGTTTCCAGGAGACGAGCTAAAGACATTCAGACAGCTGAGAGTGTGTGTGCTGCTCAACCTGTCACGGTGCCGCCGGAAGATGAATGTGGGTCGCTTTCTATCTCTCTACAACACTAATGTGTTTCCTAGCATTGTAGGAAACACATCACAATCCATTGACTCCATTGAATAAATATAACTTAAAATTTCATTCGAACCCATGACATGTTTAAGTTTAATGATTGTTATGTTTTTATTAAACACATCGCTCTCAATTTTCTGCCATCCATCTTGAACAGATTACTCTTTCTTATTTCAGGATTTTGACCTTGCTGAGGAGTTTGCTACCAAAGCACTAGAACTGAAAGCTCAATCCTATGAGGCCTTTTATGCCAGAGCCCGGGCCAAACGCAGCCGCAGGTAATTATAGCAGCAAAAGAACAAGGTCCTGAATGGAGTGACCTGACCCTTAGCAAATCATGAACTGTTAAATGTATTAGTTTTTTTTGTAAAAATGCATATAAGTGGTTCAAAGACAACAAAAAAACTAATAAAAAACAAATGATTTACACCATGTTTTAAAGCCTAAATGTCTGTTGATATTATCATACGAGGTGCATTCAGGGACTGTTGGAAATGCTAACGTCTGCTAGCTTTGCCACTTCTGGTGGACTATTTGGCTTAAAACACGGTGTAAATTACGTTGTTTCAAGTCGAATATGAATGTCTGGGTTTGCCGTCACTTAGATGACACCATAGGAGCGGTATGGAGGCAGGTTAATGTTTTTTTTAGAAAGCTCAGTAATATCTTCAGTTCTATTGGATTTGGCTGCCACTACTCCCGTATAACTCTAAAACTCTCCAACATTCAAACATTTCACCCATCCCTCCATCTCCATAGGGCTGAGTTGAAAATGAGTGAATTAGCATTTTTTTAACTATTCCTTTAAGTAAGGAGACTGAAATATGTACTGTCAAAGAGTCTTTATATAACGTCAGACTTCCGTGGATTGGTATCCACTAGTTTCACAACTCCTGTCCTTACATCCAGAGAAAGAAAAAGTGGTCCTTGCTGGCTCATAATGTTAAATGGAATAGTAAATAGCCTATATTTATAAGCGGTTTTGTGTCTCAGCAATTGCTCAAAGTACAACTCACATCCACCTATTCATGCACATATTTATACAGCTCTTCTTTTTGACCAATAACTTTGGGTTGGACCACTGGCACCAGTACGTGTCTACATCCTACCTGGCCACAAATACCAAGTATCTCCCATACAAGTACCAAACCAATTCTTTATTGCTGTATGTTAACTCGACTTACGTAGCTTAGCATAGCCAGTTTCAAGGTGTTGCCATAGCAAGGCACTACAGAGAGCTAATACATTTGCAGAGAGGCTATGTGCTCTCATATTTAGCTTTCCTTTTTTTAGGGGAGAGCGTGGTAATGCAAGACATTTTTTACATTTGCTCCCCTCTAGGTGAGCTCAAATGACATATCAGTAGAATTTACATATTTCCCTTTAATTCAGGATGTTTCCTAACAATGGAAATGATCAGAATGTCTTCAGGACAAAGGGCAGTGGAAATATGATTGTTTTAAAAAAAGTGGTCTTGTGTCTCACTTTACCCCAGCTAAGGGGTAAAGTGAGACAGACCAGAGAAATCAAGGGGGTAAAGTGTTCCACTTACTTTTCCACTTTAAAACTACCATAACAACACTTGTATTAGTTAAAATCCTGACAGCTGGATTGACAACCACACATTGCAAAATTAATATCGGACTAGTAACAGAATCATGGGGATTGGTCAATTAAGCACATTTATGATTATTATGATTCATGTGATCGCTTGCACACCCTAGCTCACCTGCACATTGTTTCTCTGTCCAATTGGCAGGGACAGGGATATTGTTTTTCTCTGCGTATTCAAATGCCAGTTCACGGCACTTAACCGGAGCAAGGCCATGGAACTGGTCAGCTAGTTGTTTCAAGTGTTTGGCAAGCTCCTCCTCCATCTCATCTGTGAATATTCTATTTGCCTCAGCTACTGCACCCAAGGCTACTGATTTTACTTCCCCTTTCTCTTTTTTCTTTATGAATCTTTTGAGGGTTGTCTTGTCAATATTTCCATCCCTTCCAGCTTTTCCGAAGGACTTCTCTCCTTGCATGACCTCAGCGCCTGCACTCTCCATCTCTGCGAGGGGTGTTTGGCCCAAGGTTGTCTTCCTCGTGTAGTTTCTTGGCATGATGGTTTTTCTACAATGTTTATGACATTAAAAAAAAAGACGTATGTAATGTAATATAACACTAAAATATGTTTAAGACTAAACTTAACTTGTGCTTCATTGCTCACTTTACCCCACAGCCAACATATTAGAAAACACAACATCTCTTAGCAATTAAGGCTAATCTTCAGCTAGCATCAATTACATGGTTTTATATGTTCGAATTTCATTTAAGATATAAGTTTTTCTACCTGAATCAATTTGATTCAGGTAGAAAACAATGGATTAAGTTCAAAGCAAAAAAAAATCCTTTTACATGCAAGAAACACATTTTTGTGAAAAAACATAATTTTACCACAGCACTAGCACCAACTTCTGCTTCATGGCAAGGTGGAATGGGAGGGGCTTGAAAACTTAATGGTCACATGACCACAAATCTGTACCTTTGCCTAGATACAGGGGTGTCTGACATAACCCCATGTCTCACATTGCCCCGCTCTCCCCTAATACTTAAACTTAGTCTAGGTGGCAGGTTAAGCTTAGGCAATTCAATTAGTATTAAGCCGTGTACCTAACAAGCTACTTACTGGCCAGAACATACACTGGAAACTCTGTTGTACTTCTGAGAAAACCCATGATCAGAGGTGGGTGTGGTCTGTTGTGATCATGCCCAAGTGTTATGAATCATTTTAGTACACTTTGAACATTTCACAAGGTAACAGAACAAGGAGGATTTAGTTTTCTTACTCTTTTGGATTCAACACAACTTGAATGAACCATTTAGTTGAAGGACTGTTGGACTGAATATTGAGTTGGAACAGGATCAGATATTCAATCAGAAATATAAGGAATTCCCTCATTACCTTTTGTTACCAAGTGACTACAACGAAAAGTTTGGGCTCCCAAAATTCTCTGCATTTATAATGAAAGCACACTGTCTTTTTGTTAATCTTCTTGAATAACTTTTCTCACTCCGCTTTTGCTCTCTGTCATCATTCAGACAATTTCATGCAGCCCTGGAGGACCTAATTGAGGCCAGCCATCTGTGTCCATCTAATCGGGAGATCCAGCGTTTGCTGTCCCGGGTCAGGGAAGAGTGTCGGCAGGATTCTCAACAACAAGAGTCTCCCCGTCCTTCATCACACTATGCTTATGAACATAATGTGTCCATCAACGAGGCCAGGTGCAGAGATTCAGGTTGTCTGCAGGTGCATGACAAGGAGGGGCTTCCAGAGGAAGAGGAGGAAGAAGAGAAGGAAGACGAGAGGGTTGACAGTGAAGGAGATCCCCCTCCACACTCCTCCTTCCACCCTCCACCTGTGGTTCAAAGTATTGACATTCACTGTCGGCCTGCGATGTCATCACCCTCCTCCCTCTCCCCTACTCACCTGTATCATCACCTCCCAAGTCCCATCCACTCTCCTTCCTCTTCAGCCTGTCATTCTGCTCCTCATCCTCCTTCATCCTCCCTTCACGATTTCAGTTCTCCCTCCTCCCATCAAGCCAGCCCAATGTCAGAAAGTATCTCTGCATTGTCAGGGATTGGTGTGCAACAATATCCGCAGTCCTACTTAGCTCTCCATCACTCAGACCAGAAACAGGGAGTGCAGCAATACCACTTTATTTCTGATCAGGGATCACTTCAGAAGCAAAACACGGCACAAGGCCAATGGCTTCAACCAGCCAAAGCCCAGGTTGTTAGAACCAGTCAGCCTAGTTCGTCAACCCACTCCAGCATGGTTTTGGGAAGTTCAGCTTACTCACAGTTTGCATATCTGCCTCGAGAATTGGATGAACTGGGTGACGGAATTTGCTCCAGTCTCCTAAATGTCAGGCCTAGCCTGCAGGTCCATGCTGGTCTTAATTATGTAGCTTCATATCCACATGATGATTTAGATGTCGGCTTGACTTGCCAGTTGAGACCTGTATCTGGCTTTGGGAGAGGGGCAGGAGGGGAAATGGTGGGGAACAACCGGTTCACCCAGGCCCGTCAGTTCAGCCGCAACCAATCCAAAGCAGCTTCCTACCCCATGGAAGTTACAGAGGCAACAATGGGACCGCCTGAAAACCTTCCATCATTGCATGATTATCAGTACCATGATCAGGGTGGACTGCGACGTCCACTTAGCACCCATCCAACCTCATCCACTGTCTCCTCCTCCAGGCCTCTCAACCAGAGTGTCAGTATCTGTTTCCCCACCACCAGCAGCAGCCTCGCTGGTGGCCAGACAGCTAATCATGGATCAGGCTTCAGGACCTCAGCCTCCACACAGCACATGGATTTACCTTCAGATCTTGCCTCTATTGGAGGGATTAGTGGTTATCATGATGATCTCTTTCTGATCTCTCCCCAGTCAGAAATATGTATGACAGGAGGTGGGACTTATCCTGGGGAGGGAGGTCGGTCGTCAAGGAGCACTCCTTTTATGGGTGTTATTGACAAGACAGTGAGGGTGCAGCAGCAGTATCAGCAACAAGCTCCTTCTAATTCGTCATCCTGTCTGAGCCCCTCGCGCTCCTGGGCTGTGTCTTCAGTGGACACAGTGGTTACCCCACCTGGTAAAACCCTACCCAACCAAGGAGGCTTCAGTCAACCACAGCCCTCCTCCATTGCCTACCACAACCGCAGCAACAACAATGCCCACAATGGTCACAACCACCTCGATTACTATGAGGTGCTGCCAAGTAGCGGTTCCCAAAGTGAGAGCTCGATGCAGGTTGCTAGTCACAATCCCTCATACCTGGACGTAAAGCTGGCCCGAACACTGCCAGTTATTCATAGCTGCTCAGACAGACCAGATGAGAGAAAGATGGGACCTACCTCTCCTGTCAAACCAAAAAGACCCTTTGTTGAGTCCAATGTATAGAGAAAAGTTTAAATGTTAAGTCAGACACAAGGGAAGAAGAGGGTCAATCAAGATTGTACAGAAACATTCCAAGATTCACAGAAGATATGGAATATGTAAGGTTGGGCTATGCTTGACACTAATTTAGAAGTTTGGTGTGTTTTTCATATTTGCTGTTGGTACTAAATTAGGGAATACAGTAATCGTTTTGGGCCATACACACCCAGGTCCGCTGCTGCAAGAAGTATGTATACTTGTCAGATTGTTTCAGAAAGATGAGCACTTCATGTAAAGCATTTCTTATTCTGTTAGGCTTATTTGCAGGTTGTTAACATACAAACATGATCTGTTGCATTGTTAACCAGTCAAAGACAAGAACAAGTACAAAGGGAGGGAGGAAAACATCAGACTTGGAAGGAAATTAAACTTTTGTTCTGTACTGACGTAACAAAGCATAATGAAGAAAAGCAAGATTATGGAAATTGTTAACAAAAAAAAGACTGAAAAAATTCCTCATTCTTTCCCTGGTTATCTCTGGCTAACCTATGTTTCTGGAAGTCCATATCACACTGCTCTGGAGTTTCTCTGCAAAGTTTATGTATGAAACCCCAGCTGGTTAAGGTCAGACAGGAGAGACAAAAAAGCGCCACTTTGCTATTGACGCCATTAATGAAGATTTGCATTTCAAGTTTGAAGCGCTTAAATGACACAATGACTGGAAACCTGGACACATCCATGCTCTAGAACTTGTCCCAGGCAGATGTTGGTCAGTGACCCCGACCTAAGCCATAGTTTGAGAAACTAGGATTATGCTGTCATTGTATGAGCACTGACTTACCGTTTATAAAACAAAAGTAAGTGATATTTATCTTTTTTAAGTTATGTCTGCGTTAACCTATATGATGAGTGTTTCAATTAGGATTTGTTGTTTTATCTTTTGGAGTAATTTTCACTAAGAACAAAGGAATGTTTCCAGGAGACAAAAAAAAAGAAGCAACATTAAAGTACAGTTTTGTTCAGTTATGGGTTAAGATCTCTTCTTGCTGGAGTACGATAGAATTCATCTACAAAGATGAACCTGAAACAATGCCTTTAGGATTCTTCGTATGCCACTACTATTTTTTTATTTTGTTTTTATCATGAAGGTTTTTTATATTCTGTGGTGACATCATTCCCAAACTGATTTACCAGGGACTTGATGTGCATTGCCATGGAAACAGTACTTACAATTCCCATGAAGTGCCGAATGGCCCCTCCTACTCTCAGTAATTCCTTGAACAGTGATTGTCCAGTCATTGCTCATCTAACTTGGCAAAACATGTCCTATCTATGTCTGGATTTCTCTTTACACATTGAAACAAGTGCGAATGGAGCTGTAGTAAAATCAATCCTCCACATTTGAAGTCTTGTGATGTCTCTTTATTTTAGCCTTTTAAAAACAAAAAAGCAAGGAATGGCTTGATGTGCAATGCATTTATCTGCTGTAGTGTAAGCTGTAATCAAAGGACATCATTTTTTTTCTCACTCATAGAGTCCATTAAAGCTAAAAGTGCTTTTGGCTTTAGGCCTTTGACCAAAATGTTTTTGGCCTCTTGAATGGATTGAAAGTTGAACTAATTAGATATCAAAGGTCACTTTATCATGTATGTAGCCATCAGTTGCATTTTAAGTCCCATATACATTATTCACATTCCAAAAAAAATCCCCCAAAAAACACACCCACAGCATTTTCTTGTATGGCATATTTTCAGTTTCACATTTCACATCGCATAATAAACAGTTGATGACAAAAACTGGGAAGCCTGCATGAGGTTACCTTTGTCTAAGATCAATAAACCATTGTTTAAACAATTATTTAAAGACAACTGATTGATTATCTGCTTTGAGAGAATGGAAAGCTTGGCATGTGTAGAAACAGTAACAAGAGGAAGAAGTGAACAGTCAATCAGTGCTAGTTTTCAAGAGGTTATGACCGATAAACTATATTCAGAAAATGGGACTAAACTTTGAGGTTTTTTTGTATTTTATGCACACAAATGCCTTTTTTTTTTTTTTTTGTAAATTGAACTTTACGTTTCCAATGAATCAGCAATATTCTGCCAGTGTTGCTAGTGCCGATGCAACCTATGACTTTTAACCTCTTTGTCAGTCTCTATGACCACTGCCCTTTTATCTTTCTCTGCTCAGGAGTCATTAAAACAATGTGTTGTGCTTTATATGTAGGATTTCATCCCCAACCTAAGGGGTCTCAAGTTTCAAACACCACGTTAGAACATAGCAGGGTCAGTGGTCCCTGTTAGTCGTGTTACATGTGTAATATGTCACTGTGTGTAAGGTCATATTTTAAACCCAGGACTGTTACATCAGCATGTACATAAATATTAAGCATTTAAAATGTGTTTAATCGTTTCATGTGAAAAGGTTGACTCCTAGAATTATAGAGGGATATTGCGGAATGAAAGGCAGATGTGTAATTGTATCTCTCGGGATTGAAAGGGGGAATAATTGAGCTTGACTTGAATGTTACATGTGGTTACCCCAGATACATTCACATTTCCCTATGCTCAGCATATACATGTCTTTATATGTATGCTCTACCTTACATAAATGAATATTTAATATGAGTATTAAAAAGCACACCACATTTGTTAATATCAACCCTTGAACCTTCTCATTGATGCCTTCTCTGTTTTATGCATTTTCATTAAAATATGTAGGTTTTGTCACCATCATGCAGTGGACCACTGGTAAGTATCTAGTTGTCATTATAGGTCTTTGTGATTTTCTTTTGGTTAAACTACATTCACTCATACATCTACATTTGCTAACATAGCGCTTTTTACCTTGTGCCATATTTAGTGAAATCCACTGAATTCAACCTGGGTTAGTTTTGTAGATTTCTTTTAAGGTTTTGAATTTGAACTGAATATATTTATCAATGTCAACCATTGTGCAACATTAAGGTAACTATTATATAATTGAACACATCACTAGCAAAGTCTTGACATGGAACAGAATTAGAATGAGGGCCAGACAAGAGGACACTGATTAATAATGAAGACTTTCTATTCAGCATGAGTGACATGTCTGTCTAACCAATTTAGGGTTATTTGTTCAATTCCCCCACCTTAACAGCGAGGAACAGGAGTGTGCTTTATTGTTGAGTTTTGTAAATAGTTCACCTTGTGTTCCAATTTCTATTTATGTTTCATGTAAAGTTCTGTCAGGGTAAGTTTGCTTTTAGTGGTTAGTTTGAATTTTTAAATAGTTTGTCTGTAACACCTTGGTATAGTGGTGCACCAGGGAAAGTAAAACATTACTTCTAATTACCCACTGGAAAGAACCTTGTACTTTGGAGGTACCTAAATGAATTAATGGAGCCTTTCTCCAAACCAACAGTGCAATGTCCACCTAAACCTGACCTAACCATCAGGACAGCCAGGAGAGGAATCTATTATTATACCCGGTGGGCCGGGTGCCTTCTGTTTATTTCAGTCATTTAAGTCATTTAAAAATGTTTTAATGTATATTATTGTTATTACAGTTTTTCACAATTGTTAACACACGTTTTTCAAAACAATAACGGCTTTCTCAAAACTGCACACACAAAACTGAAAACCTCACACACATGCTAAACCTGACACTCCCTTTGCAAGATCACTCTTTGCAATCAAATCTCTTACCTGTTCACAAAATTGAACTCGTGTTTTCATTTGGTACACACAGCCATTTTTTCAAATGACACACACATACCACTCATTGAGTACACACAACTAAGCATTTGCTTGCACACTACGAAGCATTTACAGCACATTGAAGTGCAAAACTGAAAACACAATCATCAAAATGGAACACACCATATGAATGACATGACTCTGGAGAATGAGCCATTTCTCCTTTTGTAAATGTCTCAGTGTAGGCCTACTTTTTTCATAGTCAAACATAAAACAACACACAAATATATAGAATAAAAAGGTTTATTTCGGTACACACAGAGAACGGTACAGTAAACCGGCCTGCTCAACCGCCCCCCCCCCCCCTTTCACAAAAATTACAGTTTTTCACAATTGCTAACACGCATTTTTCAAAACAATAACGGCTTTCTCAAAACTGCACACAGAAAACTAAAAACCTCACACACAAAATGCTGACAGGCCTCGACACTCACGTCGTCACAAGCCTCCTCCATGGCCGTGAGCAGTGAGACTCGGTCCTGTGGGTTCCGTTCATATACCTTCCACCTCCAAGCTGAAAATAATTCCTCAATGGGATTCAGGAAAGGAGAATAAGGTGGAAGGTATAGAACGGAGAAATGGGGGTGGTCCTGGAACCACTCACGCACTTGAGCAGCCCGGTGGAAGCTCACATTGTCCCAGATGACAACGTGATGGATCCGCTGTGGGTCATCTATCTAACCCACTGCTGGTACCACCTGACCAGCAGGTCATGCAGGCCATCCAGGAAGACGAGGAGACGGGCAGCGTTATAGGCCCCTAGGTGGGCATGACGTCGCCTCCTCTTCACCAGGTTGAGTCCCACCTCATCAATGGAGATGTACTGGTACAACACATGAGCTGTGTCATGCTCCTGGATCCGCTGACTGAGACAGCATGAGAATGCAAGTTACAGTATGGACACAGAGAGGTCAACACAGTGGGCTACAGTGAGACACTGTAGAAAAGGAACAATATTGGATTACAGGTACAATACATGCATGTGTCAGTGCTGAATGTTGGTACTTACAAGCACAAACCTTCATGCCTGTGTCCGTTCAAATGGGACCCTGAACACTTGTTTCATCCCCATGGCCATCCTATGAAGAATACGGTCCAATGTAGAGAGGCTGACGGTCTGGACGTTTCTAAATGTAGCATGGTCAGCCAGGATACTAGTTTTTATTCAGTGTGATTGAGTTGTTCGTACGAACCATATCTACAATTTCAGTCTTCTGTTCGGCTGTGTAAATGAGGTGAAATTGCTCAACAGACCTGAATGTTTAGAGATTTGAGTATTTGTGTGTTGTAGGTTGATGCTTTGAGATTTTACTTGAGAAGTGTGTGCAACAACTGAACATTGTGTGTAGTGTTTTGACAACAAGGTGATGTGTAATTGACATCAGAGTGTAAAGAATGAAAGTCAGAGTCTAATGCAGATAAGGGAGTGTGAAGTAGTGCCAAATTGGGTCGAGCGATTGGTACATGAAGTTAAGGTTGTGCAAATTGTGCCGAATTATAGCTTTTTGTGTGTTAACAACTGAGAAAAACTGTATTATAGGGCAGAGTTCATATTTGGTTTATACAGTGCAGAATCTCCTGACTGTGTTATTGTCATTATTAAAAAAAAACAATTCCTGGTTCTTTAGACGATTACAAAGAAGTTTGCGCATAAAAATGTGGCACATATAACAATGACAGGATGCTGTTCTTGACTTTCCATTATCCTCTGTAGGTAGTCTACGCAGTAACCACTGGATGGTGCTACACACCTAATTTGACCATATTACCC
The DNA here is from genome assembly GCF_949316205.1 of Platichthys flesus. Classification (NCBI taxonomy): domain Eukaryota; kingdom Metazoa; phylum Chordata; class Actinopteri; order Pleuronectiformes; family Pleuronectidae; genus Platichthys; species Platichthys flesus. The sequence continues at coordinate 19,814,237 of NC_084960.1, forward strand.
ATGTTCTCCAGCTCAGCTGCAGCAGCCTGTGGGGTCACCCAGCAAGAGACACCCAGTATCAGAGAATGTTTAGGAACAAGACTAGACTTCATTATACACTGTTTCACGAACACATACACTTTATTTAGAGATTTTACAACGACAATATGACAAGTCTACAGGTAATCATTGAGTGTATATGAGAGTATATCCCAGGAGACATGCTCTGAAGGCCAGAGTCAGCTGCCCTGGACATTTTACTGTAGGAGGCTGGCAGAAAATGCTAAAAATGCTGTGAAGCCACAAGTAAAGCTTTCATAAACATAAAGTAGGAGTAAAGTAATACCCATTGGGATGTAGCTGTATAGAATGAAAAATGGAAATACTTCATAGGATGTGTAGAACCGATTCTAGTCGTATTTGAGTAGTGTTATCGTCTGCGGCCAAATACAGTGATTCTCAACAATTGCACACTTCTGAAGGCACATATTCAATTTACTGTTTAATACAATATTGATGAAACAAATAGACATTCCTTGTGTAATTTCCTATTAAAAAATTACAATATTAAGACTTAGATAAAAACAGCATTCACTATTGGAGACTGGCCAACGCTCTATAAAAGCATTGCTCTAGGCACAAGGGCTGATTCCTGAAATCAAGTCAAAAAGCCATAAACAGCTACACTTTTTAGAATTTGCATCAACACTAAACTGAAGGGGACAAGCCAAAGCAGAGTTCAGTAAACTAAGGATCAGGAATCTCTTGATTCTGGTCAGGATGCAGGACTATTGGAGTAGTGGTAGACTTATGTAGCAGAGAGTTCTGCTAGCTCCAGATGGTATATCAGCTTCGGTTTATGTTCTAACCCTTTCTTTGTTCTCTATTCAGGTTAGAGCGATATGGTTTCAAGCATAATTTACTGAGAAATGTTCTCTCTTGGTGCCTGTAGGGGGAGATAAATAGACAGAGTGTAGCCACTGCTTGCTTTCACCTGGCAAACAAGTCATTTGGCAGTAACAGGCACATTCAGTCAAGACAATAGTTAACAAAAATAGCGTGGGCTGGGTTTGAGCCTCAGCTTTACAACAGCATAGAACTGTGTGGGAAGCCATTGATATTGTAGGAGTTCGATTACTTTTGCCTTAGGCAGTTAACCACTGCAGGTACAAAGGGACGTTGCCCCTTGCGTCCACATGTTGAGATGACAGCAGCTATGGAGATGCCAAGTGAAGACAACAAGAACCGTGATTGGACTGCCTGCTACATGTACTATAGGTTTTTACTATACTCATCCTAATTAAAGAAACAGGTACTTTTTGGATGAAAGTTGATGGATCGTTAAGTAATACGCAAGATCAGAAGAGATCCTTGTTAAAGCTTCCTGTCCATATTTTTATTGACTTCACATAAACTATGCGCTGGAGGCGTCGAATGTTAAACCCAGAGATCAGGGTGTGTTGGGTGACCCCCCCTCTGTCAGGGTCTTGAAGTGCACAGATAGGGACTCTTCTTCTGGGTTAGGTGGGCGTCTGAACTCTTCCTTGGAAACCAGGTAACAGAGCAGCACCCCAAAACACAGCAGCAGGATCCCCAAACTGTTGGCCAGCATCCCCTCTGGGGAAAACAGAGGGTAAGTTGGCCTGGGCAGAGAAAGAGAGAAAAGGGATTCAGAAGATAGAGTCAGAGACAGATGTACAAAATAGATACAAAATATAAACATAGATATATCAGTTTAATGTAAAATACAGTAGTACAGTCAAAAGCACACGTACATGATGCTGAAGAGGAGTTTCTCTGTGATGCCAAGCATACTGGTCCCTATGGCCATAACTACCAGAACCAGACCACAGAACATGTGGATTGGTAGGTATGCGGCACGTAACCATAACGACGCAACCGGAAAAAGGAAGAACAGCAAACCCATCACCCACTAGGAAAAAAACATGAGTTTTAAAGTTATAATCCTCATTACAAATTCAGAGAGAACTTTATAGGAATCATACAGCAGCAGTGCAATGTAGAAAATCCAGCAGGTCAGCAGCTTTAATTTTCACATTAGAATGGAGAACAACTGTGATCTCAGTGACTTTGATTGTGGCATGATTGCTGTTATGTTTCTGGAAATGCTGAACTTTTTCAGATCATATTTATTCAGAATGTTGCCCAAATTAAAAACCATCTGATGAGTTCTGCCAATGGATCCAGACAGATTGGAGCAGACACAAAGGCTATGGTAAGTAAATGTCTGTTTGAGGGTCAAGTCTTTGTAGAGTTTGACATTTAGTTATGATGCTTAGGGTAAGGCTAATAATTCAGTTCATCTGTGTGTGTATACCTGCAAGCAGAACAGGACTATGGTGGCCATGCCACACCAGCTGTGAAGAGAGTACATGTCTGGGATCTTTGCTGCTTTGTGGAAATCAAACACAGCTGCAAAACCTACACACACACACAAATACACAAGAAGTTACACAATCGCATAAGGAGATATTTTCTGGTGTTAGAAAAAGGCTTATAATTTGGTTATATATCTCACCTATGATGCTGATGATAAGAGCAAGCAGGTGAATGATGCCATGAAGAACCTTTACATTTCTCTTCGACTCATTGCGAAATACTCTGTAAACCAGAATGGCTGGAGAGAGATAAAGAGAGAACATCTTATACAATAAATATAATAATGAAAATTACTAAATTCATTACATACTACTGAATATACACAAAATATCTGTCTGAAGATGTGGTGAAATACGCAAAATAGTTAAAGTCGGTGAGGGTTAGAGGGGACATATTATGAATATTCCACTTTTGTATTGCTTGTACACGTTAATTTGGGTATCTGGCATGTCTTCCGTCCCAAAAACTCTGGAAAAAGGAACTACCGCGATACTCTCGCAGCCAGGCTTCGGCCCACCTGACTCTGGTTAAATGCGATAGGGTTGCAAGATTGTATCTTCGTCTCTAGTAGCCTTTTTCTACAGAGGTAATGAATAGCAAAAAATCGGGGCGCTTTTACCTCATGAAGGAGGGAGGAGGGGTTAGAGTGGGGGCGGGTGCGGGTGGTGGTGTGGGGGGGGGGGTTGAGAGGGGGGTAGGGCTCTCAAAACAGGTCAATCTGAGGAGGGTTGTTTTAGACAGGGTAAAAAGGTGCTGTTTTAAATGATCATTGTGGTATTTTGACCAAAATATGTTACAGACATTTCATTAAGACCCCAAGGAACCATTTCAACTGTGGTAAAATGGTCATACGATGGGTCCCTTAAGGTTGGTGTCTATCTGTCTGGCCCATCTGAGCTAGAAAGGAGAGTCCTTAAGCGTAGACGCTAAAATGTACTGTTGGTTTGGCCTTTATCTATAACCTGACCTTGGTACTGCTTAGAGAGAGAAGGGAGTATCTGCGAATTTAGACAGGCACTATTATCCTGCACAGATATAGTGTAATATACATTATATACTTAATATATATATAGTCACATATACAGTAATGTGTAAGGATGGTCAAAACTCCTCAATAGTAAGCAGTAGTTTAAAGAAATTTGATAACGCTGGTTTGATTATATACTGTTTACTGTCATATAAAATATGAGAGTATGAGGACAAACATTTGAAATCTTGTAACATCTTGAAACATTGCAGCAACACACATAATTCAATTCATATTTCAAATTGTTAAAATTTAAAAACAAATGTCTATGAACTTGTTAGTTAAAGTGTGAGACACATCAAAATGTTAGAGATAAAAAAACGTCATGATTACTGCAACGGAGTTGTAAAGCTAATACTACTTTACTGTGAGCATCTGCACATGCATAATTTAACCAAAAGTCTACCAATGTATTTTTCTTCTACTGGATCAAAACATTGAACTCTACACTCTAATTGCTAATTGTGCATGTTTGAGCATTTTATTTTGGCTACCAGAGCAAAGGACTTTGTAACATTATCACTAAGCTGCTTTGCACAGTTACCATATGCTGTTTACACAGTGAGTAGAAGCATGACTCATACATACAAGTACAAGTGTGAAGGTTGAGCAAAGACAAACCGAAAGCACTGGTGAATGTTTCAACAATTTCTGTGCACATGACCTGAGACAACAAAAGAAGATATCACATTGGATTAACAGTGAGGGATGTGTCTCTGACTGAAGACTCTGTCCCCGGGGTGTTTCCCTCTCTTATTTACCGTTTTCCCCAGTCTCCTTCTAATGTCCAGCTGACCTTTGCTTTTATTGCGCTAATGTAATCTTGTGCTGTAACAGACAGCTGCTCCATTGAACCAGTTGAGCTAATGTGGTTACTCTCATTAGCAAAAGTACATAGGGCCGCAGGTACAAAACCAAAGAGGGGGGGGGGGGGGGGGGAACTGTTATCTCACTCTGTCTGTATTTCAGAGACTTACGACATAATCAGGGTTTGGTTTCCGTTTCTGCAATCTATTCAACTATATGTTCTAACTGTATATAAAGCAAGTTTTTACACTTTATAATAGTCTTTACTCCATTTATATATATATATATATTTTTTCTTTAATAGGTCCCTATAAGTATTGCATGTTTATTTACAATAATTTACTTATATCTATTTTTGCCTGCCCTCTTGTTTGGTATGTCTAATGGCTTAGCTTAATTAAATACTTGTAACTACTGTTTATATTTTGTATTTTAATTGTTGACACAACTATCGTATAACTTCGATAATTGCATGAGTGCACCCTTGTTAAACGCTGCTCAGTTTTCTGTGCTTGTGAATCAATTCCCTGAACAGGGTCTTGCTGTCAAAGCTTGACTGGAAATGTCAGCAAACACAGAACATTTCGTGATCACAACCATTCTTCTTTCTGTGTAAATCAGACTTTATCTGGGTGGGGATAATGACTGTCTGGGCAGTGTTAGCCTAATACATCACGTCAGTAACATAATGCCTGAGGCGCACAGAGCAAAAACAAACACACACACACACACACACACACACACACACACACACACACACACACACACACACACACACACACACACACACACACACACACACACACACACACACACACACACACACACACACACACACACACACACACACACACACACACACACACACACACACACACACACACACACACACACACTAAAATAGCATCAACATTTTGCTGGCATACTTCCTGTTTCACCCAGGATGTTATCTAGAAATGACTTTTAAAACCAGGATTACGAGCTTTACTCAAGATCATGTGCGTTTTTCTGAAGGTATTAATGGTGTCAGCCTTGTGCAAGGTAGATGGAAAGGCTCCCCACCTGCAAGGATTTATTTTAATGTACAATAGCTATGCCAGTGGTGTAGCTCTGGGAATGAAAGTATAGTTCATCATTGGTCCATAATTAAACATTTTAATAATCTTAACATGGATGGATTACCATGAGATATGCATTTTACATTCAAAGTCTGTACAGGATGATTTTGAATGAATGAATTACAGGTTAAACGTCACAACCAACCAAAGAGATAAGCCTATTTGGATTCACCCCTCTTTTATAGAGTAAAAAAACGCATTAAAACCAGACTTATCAGAAGAAATAGCATTTGATCAATGTGATAAGAACTACCTAAAATGGAATTTTGTATTTAGTGTGTAATTCAAATTCTTAATTCGGTCCAGACTATATAAAGATGGATACCAACAGATTCGACTTTGCCTTCCCCATTTGACGCCACACGGCACCACTGCAGACAGGTAGGCTCACAACGCCTCCCCTCACAAGCAGCTGAACCCATGAACGCTCCTTAAAGTTCACAATACTGAGCTGGTCTTGCCAGCATAAAATTAACATGACATGGCAAGTGCTGCTGCTGCTGAAGGGCCTTCCAACTAGTTTTAGGCGAACATTATAAACCTCAATGGCTGTTTTGAACTATTTTGCTCAAGAGGCAAACGACCAGTAAAAGGCTAAGGATGTTGATAAGCAAACAATGTGACAAAGTGGTGACACAACAACAAACTTGGTGAAGCATCTTAAAGACCAACACCTTAGTCTTTATGATACATTTTGAGAGATCAGTAAAGCTCCTGTTTCAACAACATTGAAGTATTAGACATATGAAGCATCGCATTAGTTCATGCAGGACACAGAGTCCTGTGCTCAGCTGTCATAAGCCATCAGCTACTGATCATATGGATCATAAAAACGTTGGTTATTCCCTAACTTTACAAGAAGTGCCATAAACAAGTCGAGAGCTCAACTTGTCCAGAATGATGAAAAATCCACTAAAAGCTAACAAATTGTGCACCGCCGCCTCAACCACTTGCTCGTCATCACAGAAATGTCACGTAAGCATGCAAATAACTGGCTGATGAAAACAAAGTTTATTAAAAAGCAACCTACAATTGACAATAAATCAAATCCGCACTTTCAGGGTGGAAATCTCAATCTGTTGAGTGACGCATGTGGACTCACCGTCGCCTTGCAGGAAGACCATACCCAGCACCATGCAAAGAGGGTGCAGGTTGAACTCCTGGGCTGAGCCATCCCAAGCAAAGCCGCCATGGTAATGACCCATCCACACACCGGTCAGCACCACAGATGCCAGACCCAGAACCTGTGATGCTCCCACCAGCCACCCAAACATAGAGTGACCAGGAAATGGAGCAGAATCATCCATGATCTGAGGGAGAGAAACAGAAAGAGCAGTGCAACTGATGCCTTGGGCTGTATCATTTGCTGAAATTAATCTAAATTGATTCAATTAGAGAGCAGAGGTAGAAAAATCAAGCTATGGTGAATAGGTATATTGTCTCTTCTATACTGTTGCAGCAGTTTGATTCATGTCAGTCTTTGTGGGCATAAGTATATTTAAATTTATTTTACTGTAACATAGATAACTGCACAAATGCAGGAACAGTAATAGTCCATGCACTTATTTAACCTTGCACTTTTCCCCTGTTTGTATTAGTATGCAGTTATTTAATGGGTTAATCTTGTTTATAGACTATAGACCATAATATAAATACATTCACATTTTTCGCATTGAGATGTTGTTGGTTCAGGTGGAAATAATGTTGACTTGTTTACATACTGTTGACAGTTTAGCGATGTATAAAGAATCACAGACCATATATTTCAACATATAAAGCGTATTTTTTACTTTGTTTTAACGATACATTTCTTGTCTCGAGGAGTTTAAACAGTATAAACCTACGAAGACATGGCAGGAATTGCGGCCACATTGTCGCAGAGGAGCTACTATCATAACCGCAATGAAGAGAATAATCAGCCCAACACACGTCAGTGACACACCGCCATAACTACAGGGTTTTCCACAGCCTGACGTTGCAATTACAGGTTGATGTGATGTCTCAGCGCCCACACCTGTTACATCCCGCTGTAAGGACCCGCCATGGCCCGGCGCTATTACACTCTCACTCCAACGAGCGCATTTCAAATGTGCTCAGACGACAGGGACATTAACATTAAAACACAATGCGCATGTGGGAAAATCTGCAGGAATAACAAAGAGCGGATGGTGTTAAATACTCACTGCGCTGAGTGCTACGCTCCACTGAGGAAGTCCTGGAGTCTTGATCCGCCTCCTCCCTCTGACTGGATGTGGGTGTGTTGTGTGTCTGTGTGTGTTTTGAATGCCCTTCCGAACAAGCCCAACCCATGTGCCGGCATTGGAAAACAACTTAATCAACAATGACCACCACCTCTACCAACACCGTCATCATTATAATTGTTGAGTGGTTATATTATATTATAAGATATGAAACAAATACATCTTATATCTTATATACAATATTTTCCCAAGCCAAAATAGTATAATGTTATAATATTTTTTGATCTGAAATGGAGTCGTGATGTGGGCAAACGTCAAATTAACATGACAATAGGTGGAGTTTCTGATGACTAACAGATCCAGTTTAAAGGTTTGTTGCCTTGACAACAGCGGAGAGGGGTGGGGGAGGAGGAGATTTCAAGAGGAAAAGGAGGAGGAGAAGGAAGACTGGAGTGTCTGTCGATGAATCACGGCTTCTCATTAGAGGAGTAGTAGGGTCATTTAGAGCAGTGATTTTCAACCTTTTTTGAATCGCGGCACATTTTTTACATTTACAAAATCCTGGGGCACATCACCAACCAAAATTACACAAAATTAGACTCCATGGCCCAACACAGTACATTTAATACATATAGTTAGTAATATAGTTTCTAAATGTATTAAAAAGCACTATTTAAAATTATTTCAGCCCTTTATTACTCTTATCTTTTAATGACCACAAATTGAATTGATTCATGCATGAGCAGCGCTCATGGATGCACCGACTAAATTCTAATTTGGACTGGAAAAGAAGAACGTACACAGCAGAATCATCCACACTCTGCGATCTCCTGAAGGAGAGGAACTCAGTGACAGCAAGGATATCCGGAAGAGAGCCTTGAGTTTTTGCAAAGACCTATACAAAAGTGAATACACCGAGAACAATTGGTGAATTGTTCTCAGAATCCTTCTGTGAAGAGCTGCCCGAAGTCCCTCAACACGTGAATACTGGGTTGGATGGCCCCCTGTCGATGGAGGAACTCTACTCTGCCCTGGGCGGGGGGAAAGGCCCCGGGCATCGATGGCATTCCAGTAGAGTTTTTTAAGGAGTTCTGGATCGAGATGGGGGAAGATCTTTTAACTCTTTTTAATGAGAGTTTTAGAGACTTGGTGCTGCCGATAAGCTGCAGGAGGGCAGTGATAACTCTCCTGCCAAAGAAAGGAGACCTTCAGGAGATCAAGAACTGGCGTCCGGTGTCGCTGCTATGCACAGACTACCAGATACTGTCCAAAGTGCTGGCAAACCGTCTGAGGGAGGTGATGGATGAAGTGATACATCAGGACCAGACTTACTGTGTGCCTGGTAGGTCTATCCTGGACAATGTGTCCTTGATTCGTGATATTGTGGACTTCTCTAGTTCATTAGGAATAAAAACTGGTCTCATTTCTCTGGACCAGGAAAAGGCTTTTGACAGGGTTGAGCACCTGTACCTCTGGAAGACCCTGGAGAGGTTTGGCCTCAGCCCAGGTCTCATAGCGATGATCAAGGCTTTGTATCAGGACATTGAGAGTGTACTGAAGATCAATGGAGGCCTGAGTGCACCTTTTAAAGTATACAGGGGGGTGAGACAGGGCTGCTCGCTCTCAGGGATGTTATACGCACTTTCTATTGAACCCATGCTAAAGAAGATAAGAGCAAATATTGAAGGGTTGATTTTAAGTGATTTTAAAGAAAGTCACATTTTATCAGCATATGCGGACGACATTATCGTTTTTGTAAAAAATCAGGAGGACGTCCAGGAACTTGGAAAAATTGTCAATGATTTTAAAACCATGTCAGCTGCTAGAGTGAACTGGGGGGAAAGTGAAGCGCTGGCAGTTGGAAGGTGGGAAGGGGGTCTACCCAGTCTGATGTGGAGAAGAGACGGTCTGATGTGGAGAAGAGACGGTCTCAAATACCTGGGGGTTTATGTCGGCAATGAGTCCATGGTCCAGAAGAACTGGGAGGGTGTGGCCGAGAAAATGCAAGGGAGGCTCAGCAAGTGGAAATGGCTGAAACCACAATTATCCTACAGAGGCAGAACAATGATTATTAATAACCTGCTAGCTTCTGCTCTGTGGCATCGGCTTGCATGCTTGGAACCATACAGAAACTACAAGCCATTTTAACAGACTTCTTTTGGGATAGGTAAAACTGGGTGCCCCAGTGTGTGTTGTTTTTACCAAAGGAGGAGGGGGGCAAGGGTTGGTGCACATTCAGGGTAAAATATCCACTTTTAGATTACAGTTTTTTCAGAAGTATCTTGTAGTTCCACAGGATGTTTTTTGGAGACAAGTGACAAGCAGCATCCTGAGGGGGGCAACTGGGCTGGTTTTAGACATGCCACTGTTCTTAATGGATTTTAAGCTTTTTAAACTGTATGGATTATCTTCTTTTTATCAGTCACTTTTAAGACATGGAAGCTTTTTAAATGGAAAAGGCTGGAACCTACAAACTCTCTACACTGGCTTTTAGAAGAGCCGCTGATCAATGGAGCCAGGCTGGATGTCCAGAGCAGCTCCAAACCAGGCCTCACCAGCATGCTGTGCACCGCCGGAGCTGTGACCCTGAGGGCGATCGTCGATGCAGCAGGTCCTGGACTAACAGACATCCCGGCGGTGGTGACCCTCATCGGGCAGAGGTCCAGGCGACAGACAGAACGTATTTTAAACAAATGGATTAAAAGACTCACGGACGAGGAGGTGAATATGCTGAAGGATTGTTCTGATGGAGCGGAAACCCCTGACAACAGCGACCCTTTTCCGGAGCTAGGTTTTAACCCAAATCTGGATGGGCTCTCAGGACTGGAAACAAGTTGACCTGTACACAGCAAAAGGAAGAGCCATCTATGAATGCTGTGTTTTAACCCTGAATAGAAGCAAGCTGGATGTGAGGCCTGACACGGTGTGGAGGAGGAGACTGGATCTGGACAGCCATGTCAAACCAGTGTGGAGGGTTTTATACAAACCACCTTTAAGGAAGAGGAGTGGTGACCTGCAATGGAGGATTTTACACGGAGCCATTGCGTTTAACAGTTTTATATCCATCCTCAACCCAACAGTCATGTAAAATTGCTCATTTTATGGAGAGGCAGAGACAGTTTTTCATGCTTTTTTATGATTGCGAAAGACTCTGTTTCCGTTTTTAAACAGTTTGGGAAGGCATGGAGTAAGAAGGCCTTCATTTTTGGAGTATGGTATAGGAAAACAAATGAGTGCAAATGGAAACTTTTAAATTGGATTGTAGGAGAAGCTAAAATGTAAATTTACAGCAGCAGGAAGAATAAAGTGGAGGACAGGACAGGACAAGAAGCTCTTCCTGTTTTTATCTCGCCGCTGAAAGCAAGAGTCTGGGTAGATTTTACGTTTTTTAAAGAAATGAAGGACATGGATGGCTTCATCAAACAGTGGAGTTTTAATGATGTAATATGTTCTGTTGTTGAGGATGTTTTAATATTTAATTTTACTTTATAGGTAGGTTTTAGTCTTGTCCCGAAACGTACTGTACATAACCAGTGAAACGTTGGCGCCGTTTTTGTACAAGTTTTGAAAATAAGGTTTAAAAAATCAATCAATCTCTCTGTCTCTCTCTCCTTCTCGTGGCATCTATTGCATTTCTGTCCTTCCTGGGAGAGGGATCCCTCACATGTGGCTCTCTCTGAGGTTTCTAGGTATTTTTACCCTGTTAAAAGGGTTTTTAGTAGTTTTTCCTTACTCTTGCTGAGGATGTCACACCATGTTGAAGCCCTATGAGATGAATTGTAATTTGTGAATATGGGCTATACAAATACAATTTGATTGATTGATTGATTGGTTCTCTCTCCCTCTCTGTCTCGAGTTCAACCCTAGAGAGAAACCGAGAAAGACAAGGAAGTTCTCGGAATTATATTATATATAATATAATATATATTATAATTATATTTAATTATGTTTACTTATTTCACCCTCACTGGAGGGTAATGAGTAATGAGTCCTTAGCCCAAGTGAAGGAGTTCAAGTACCTTGGGGTCTTGTTCGCGAGTGAGGGTACTATGGAGCGTGAGATTGGCCGGAGAATCGGAGCAGCGGGGGCGGTATTGCGTTCGCATTACCGCACCGTTGTAACGAAAAGAGAGCTGAGCCGCAAGGCAAAGCTCTCGATCTACCGGTCGATCTTCGTTCCTATCCTCACCTATGGTCATGAGGGCTGGGTGATGACCGAAAGGACGAGATCGCGGGTACAAGCGGCCGAGATGAGTTTTCTCAGAAGGGTGGCTGGCGTCTCCCTTAGGGATAGGGTGAGAAGCTCAGCCATCCGTGAGGAACTCGGATTAGAGCCGCTGCTCCTTTACTTAGAAAGGAGTCAGCTGAGGTGGTTCGGGCATCTGGTAAGGATGCCCACTGGGCGCCTTCCTTGGGAGGTGTTTCAGGCACGTCCAGTGGGGAGGAGACCTCGGGGAAGACCCAGAACTAGGTGGAGAGATTATATCTCAACACTGGCCTGGGAACGCCTCGGGATCCCCCCGTCAGAGTTTGTCAATCTGGCCCGGGAAAGGGAAGTCTGGGGCCCCCGGCTTGAGCTGCTCCCCCCGCGACCCGACCCCGGATAAGCGGACAAAAATGAGATGAGACCCTCACTGGATAATTGTAATATGCACACCTGCACTTCTTTTCTTAGACCGTCGCACTGTTCGGACTGTTTGTATTGTTTTGTTTTGTTTTGTTATGTTTGTTTTTGTGATGTGTATTCTGTGTAAGCACCTGAGAGCCACTTTACCGAGTCAAATTCCCTGTTTGTGAAAACTTACTTGGCCAATAAACCTGATTCTGATTCTGATTCTGAAGAGGCTGAGTACAGTGCTGTTCGATTTGAAAGTGCAACAGGGTGAGCAGCTCCACATGTGAACATTTTCATCACTTCGCTTATTGAGGTTAATGATAGGATTAACTTCTGAATATTATAAATTATAATTAGTTGTAACTAACATTAGAACCGCTAAAATATTTTACATCAATCAATGGGAGTGACCAATAATCATTTTCTGGAGGGGGGTTTCAACAACAATATTTTGGAAAATGGTAGGTACACAAGTCAACAAATATATAGGTTTGTCCTATTTAAACATCTAAAGAAGAATCATGACATAATTATATTTAAAGTACTTTTGAGGTTGTCAGCTGAGAATCATGAAGCACTTGACATAAAAACGAGGTCAACAAGTTTATTGCTAATAATCAGTACATTTTGAAGGTCTGACATGAGATTGTTGCAGAAGTGAAACCCGTTCATCCAGGACCACAGAAAAGCTTCATGTTATATATTCACTTTTCAATGGTGTGATATCAAACTATGGTGTTTCACCATGAAATAGGAATTTGTTTTACCTCAAATTTGCAACGTCTTAACTTCACTATACTTCACGTTTGATATTGAATATAAAGATGGACAACATGACAGCGACCCCCCAAAGTGAAGCCAAATGATATCTGTCACCTCCTGGTGGCTGGCCGCAGTATTTGTCATTAACCCGGCCTCTTCAAAGGCACAAAGACCAAACTTAAACATGCCTGTAAACATATCAAATACCTTTTTCTCAAAGATGGTGCCTGTCATTCTTGGTAGTTCTTCTCACACTGGTGCAAGTGTTTTTTAAATCGTTCATATTCAGTCGCAGTCATTGTGCCCCCTACTGGATAGTGGAGCTAACCCTTGTGTTAATTACTCTTCGGTTTACAAGGAATGTTCATGTTGTGTTCTCCTCTTGATATACAGCAGCATAGTGCATGCAGGGTGTGTTCTCCGCTGCCACATAGTGGACACAGGAAGCAGGTACACAGCTGCACACTCCACGCCGGAATTAGCATCTTTCTCAATCGTGCAGTGTCGGACTGTTGAGAAGAGTAAACTGCTGGGTCAACTGGCTGGATCGAAGTGGGGAGCTGGCCTGTTCAACACTGCTTAGAGCTTAAGTTGAGGAGGATTCAGGTTTGGTGCCACTAAAGTCGTTTTTCACACTCTGTAAAATGTAGAACAAACCACAGGTTACTTCCTTGTTTTAGGTTTAATCTAACACCATCGCGCTCAGCATGCATTTACTGGTGAAGGGGAAGGAAGTTGGTTGTGTTTAATAGTTAAAATGTATCTTTCTCTTACAGAATCTGTCTTTATTCTCAGACTCTTCTGTGTTGGAGGTAGACGTGTCTTTAATTGTGACTGAGTTTCATCTCTTGGACATTATTTATCTGTGGACGTTTTTTCTTGTTTGAAGTCACAGACAAGAGCAGCAGCTACTATGAGTGTAACTGCAGCAGCGAGTGGATTTGTTGTCCTTCTTCTCACTGTGACAGGTACTTTACGCCTACATTCATGTTGTCACTCTATTTAACACTCAGACTTCTGATTCACCTGAAGTGAGAAAGTAAAGATATAAATGAACCATTCATTCATTGTCAGATCACCACCTGTAAAGTGATGCAGAAAGAAAACCTATGAAGGAATTATCATCAGTATTATTATGTATCTTTGTTTAGAAGTTTCTATCGTCAGGAGCTCAAAATATTACAGAGTCTGAAACATGTTATTATTAATAATATTAATATTATTAATATTATAATAATAATTATTATTATCCTCATGACTGAGTTCCTCTCCTTGATGCAGAAATTGTCAGCAGTGTGTGGAGTCATTAGTTGAAATGCTATGGAATGCTGCTCATGGAAATGTGTTTCTTTTCTACAGAAAGTAAAAAGTAAACTAAGTGCTCTCTGGTGTCGTTTTGAATCTGATTCTCTGTGTTACAGTGGTACAGTGTGAGAATGGCTGGGATGTCAGTTACACTTCTACTGAGATCTGTACCCTCAGAAGATCCACAGTGGACATTACCTGTACCTACACATACCCATCCACATTTAATAACCATGATACAACAGTTCAGGAAACGTTCTGGTTCATCAAAGAGAGTAATGGGATTCACGTTGATCTAAGGACTGATCCAGAGTATTCAGGTTGTGTGGAGTATCTCTGTGAAATCAACATGTGCACTCTGACAATCTCTAACCTGACAGAGAGCGACTGTGTACAAGTTCATGTTCTCAACAAACCAACCTACTGGGAGATTTACTGGTTCAGCTGGAGTCACTCTGTCTGTCACAGGTAACATTTACATCTGAGCATTCATTCATTTATTTCCTACATCTTGTTTGGTTCACTTGAGTGTATCTCTACACTTTTATATGCATGTGTGTGTTGTAAGTTTGGACTAAAATGAATCCCTTATTCTCACACACAGATTTGCATGTGCAGCTGAGCACATCAGCAAAGTATAACTCTTACAACGATGCAGAGCTCAGGTGTCAGAGCAGTTGTCATCTTCCTGATCATCTGAACTACGTCTGGTACAAGAATCAACAGAAGGAGATTGAAAGAGCATCTTATTCAGGTTATTTTCAATCTGCAGACAGAGTTTTCTGTGCTGTTTAAGGACACGAGGATTTCCGCACTCCATCAATCTGTGAGTTTAATCTACAGTATTTCACTAACAGCACCATCTGCTGGACTATTTGAGATAATGCATGGAACCATAATTTCAAGCGTCTTTAAATTACTTTTTCTGCATGGCACATTGAACTTCTGGGATACTACTGTCCGTACTGACAAACTAGTGTAGTACTAGCACTAGTATACTGCATGTGTAAATAAAGATGGAAGACATGACTGCTCCCCAGAAGTGAAGCCAAAGCATTGAGATCGCCCCCTGGTGGCTGGCTGCAGTATAGAACATACATACTGTCTCCTCCATGTTAGTGGGAAGGACATGGACCAGATCATTTCCTCCATATTGGCCCGTTTGCTCCATTATAAGAGCAACTTATACAAGGTCCCTCATGTTCCTCACCTCCAACAATGTGTTTCTCCCTCACTCTGAAGTCTAAAGGGAACTTCCCTGTGTTTTATGTGAACTGAAAGTTACCTCATTTTGGCATTGTCATCATCTTAAATTTAAAACTTGCCGACTGGTGATTCACCAGGGAAAATACATGGAGTTAGTTGTATAAATGTTAAGTTAATTTGCTGATCCTCTGATGTGCTCTGTGTTACAGTGGTAAGGGGTCTGAATCGCTGGGGTGTGAGTTACACTTCTACTGAGATCTGTGCTGTCAGAGGATCAACAGTGGACATTAGCTGTACCTACACATACCCATCCTGGTGGAAGAACCTTGATAGTACAGTTCAGGAAACGTTCTGGTTCGTTAAAGAGAGTAAGAGGATTTACGTTGATCTAAGGACTGATCCGGAGTATTCAGGTCGTGTGGAGAATCTCTGTGAAAAGAAGAAGTGCACTCTGAGAATCTCTAACCTGAGAGAGAGAGCGACTCAGCTGTTTACAAGTTCAGGTTCGTAACAAACCTACCTGGAGGGAGTTTAACTGGTTCAGCTGGAGTCACTCTGTCTGTCACAGGTAACATTTACATTAGAGTAAGTTTGAAATGTTTGTGTGTATTTAAAAATAAAATCACATGTTTGTTCACAGACCCTCAGCTCAATGTACATGTGAGGAGATCAACAGCCAATCCATATTCTACCTGGACAGAGCTTACCTGTAACAGCAGGTGTCTGCTCCCTGATCATCTTTCCTACGTTTGGTACAATAACAATAAACCTGTTGGACGGAAAAAATACTTTCACCTCCGAAACTTTGATGCTGAAGACAGCTATCACTGTGCTATAGAGGGACAGGAGCGTTTCCCGTCTCCTACATTGGGTGAGTTTACGCCTCATGAAGCTACAATAATGTGGAAATAATTTAAATTAAACTTTAACAAAAATAATACAGAAAGTGTTTTGATTGTATTCTCCTCCTGTGTGTTAATGCAGACTATCCTTCAGATGCTCCAAAGCCTCCCTCTGTGTCAGTGAGTCTCTCTGGTGAGATCATGGAGGGCAGCTCGGTGACTCTGACCTGCAGCAGTGATGCTAACCCAGCAGCTAAATACACCTGGTACAAGAGAAGTGGAGATAAACAAGTTCAACGTCTCAGTGAAGGGACACAATTTGTCCTCAGCTCCATCCGCTCCTTAGACTCTGGAGAGTATTACTGCACAGCTGAGAATGAGCTGGGAAGGAGTTCAGCAAATATCTTTATTACTGTGACACGTGAGTGAAACACAGGTTATTAAGTGAAGAGATATTGAATCTGTCCCATTCTTTGTCCTTTACATTTTAAATGTGCAGAAATGGGTTGTTTGACGTCTGCCCCATAAATATTCACAGTCAGACCATTAGCAGCACAAAGAGGAATCTACCCAGCATCTGTTAAAACATCCATACAGCTTTCACCATCACTTATATCACAGCTGACCATGGTGGAAAGTATCAGTATGAGGCCCAGAACACACAAGGACGAAGTAACACCACCTTACATCTGACTGGTGATTTTAGCACTCTGACCTTTACAGCCTACACCCCCCCCCCCCCCCCCCACCCGCCTCCTTTTCATTGTATCAGAACTTTAAACCACCAATACTCAGGATTTCCAGATGTGTCACAGCTGTATATCAAGCCCATCATATTGCACATGGACAATACTGACTGTCCAACAGCATCACCTGTCAAACTGAGTCATCAGTCTAACCACACTGCTCATGTCTCCCGGCTGTTGTCTAGGGAAGTCAGTGAAAGTCATGAATGCCATTAGGTACTCTCTGGTGGTCGTGCTGGTTCCAGTGCTTGTTTGGACTCTGTGGACGAGGTAAAACAACACAAATCCATCAGTTCACCCTCTGCTCTTTTACTGTCTTCTTCAAATACTAGTTTCAGTGTTATGAAGTTCATATGGTCAAATGTTGTGTTTGTTTTTGTTTTTGTATGAATGTATGGGTGAATGTAAAACTGTACTGTAAAGTGCTTTGAGTGGTCATCAAGACTAGAAAAGTGCTATATAAATACAAAAGAAAAAAAATGCCCATGTCCCGTCCTTCCTCCAAGTTTTGTGGAAATCAGTTCATCAGTTTTTGTGTAATCCTGCTGATGAACAAACAAACGAATGGACAGGTTGCGCAACTATAACAGTTTTGAATGAGGCTTAATATTTATCATCTCTCCCTCATCAGTCACACAACTGTCCTGAGCATGACGACGTCGCTTCTGCAGCACAGACAGAAGACACAGAGGAGCAGGAAGGCCTGGTGTGAAGCCACAGGTCAGAGCCACTTGGACAAACAGAACCAAGTTGGACGACTTCAGAGAACATCCATACAAGAGAGTTTTACAGAAACCATAGTGTGTAGTTATTAATTACAGGAAATCTGTAAGCAACAAAATATCTGCGTGCAAGCGCAGATTTTGAGCACATGGTGAGCAAATCTAAGCACCAGCAGGAGCTGTGTGAGTGCAAGCACAGGGTTTTGAGTAAAAACACTACAAAATCAGAACGTGCAAGTCCAGCTCTCAAACTAAAAGACCACACTTTTAAATAAAGAGGAATACACCCGTACATTTCCTTTCTCCTCATGGTGTCCTGTTTTCTTTTCTCCTCAGGTGCACTGTGATTGGTTGAAAGTATTTAGGAGGGAACAGGAAGTCTCTCTCTTTCCATCCCCGGTTGCAGCAGCAGCAGTTTGTACACCATGACCTTTAGAGCAAGAGTATTATGTTGTGTCTTTTCTGATGTGTCCAGTTTTCGCAGCTTTATTTCTGTGAGCTTTAGTTCTGATGTTGATTTAGATGGAAGGAGGATTCTCAGATCCTATGACCCTTTGTGGGTTGGTATGTTGGCTTTTCCTTCTTTTGTCCATTTTGCCGGCTTCTTGTTGAAGTTGTTGTCTTTTCTGCAATAAATATATTTTCTTTTTGCTGTTACCCTCTGAACTATGTTGGACGTCTTGGTGTTGAGCCTATGAGGCTGTGGTAACACCACGTGACTCGTGTCTTATACATGATATTAATGTGGTTTTAACATGCATAATGAATTATTATGTGACATGATTTTATGATTATTTCGTAAATAAATGTTTTTGGTCTTTTGTTTTGACTCCTTATCATTTGTTTGATTGTTTTTAGGAGAATTACACCACAAAACTAAAAATTGATTTTTCCTCAAACTCATCAAATTTGGGCATGAATCCTGATAAAGGGGCGGAGCCAGGAGCCTGTTTGAACCACTTTCTTTATAATTGTGAGACTGATGAAAAACAGGATTATTTAGAGCAGTGATTTTCAACCTTTATTGAGCCGCGGCACATTTTTTACATTTGCAAAATCCTGGGGCACACCACCAACCAAAATTACACAAAATGACACTCCTGTCACACCGCGGTGAGGGTTGTCTTGTCTTGGGGTTTCTGTCTCTTAACTTCCTGTTTTATTTTGAAATCCTAACTCTCCTCTCGTTTCAGGTCACTTGCCCTTCCTCATGTGTCACTGATTCCGGATTGTTTCCACCTGTTCCCTTCACCCTCATGTGCTTATAGTCTGCGTCTCCCCTTTGTCTTGTGCCGAAGTGTTTCGTTCTTGTTCGTGCATCTAAGCGCTTGCCCATAGCCATAGTCGTGTTTTGCCTTGATCTTTTCTACACCACGTAAGTTGTTTTCGGTATCCTCTTTGAGAGTGATTTTTTGTTTGTTAAAGTGTTTCTAGTTTAGCTTCGTTTTGTGTTCTTTGGTAATCTGTTCTTCTTCCTCCCTTTTGGAGCGATTTATGTTTAGTGAGTTCTAGTTAGTTTGATGAGCCTCCTGTTTAGGTGAGCCTTTTCTTTTGTCCTTTTTTCATAGCTTGGTTTTTCCTCCCTCGGGAGCGCTTTTGTTTTATTACTCAAGCCTTTTGTTTATCATCCTTCGGGAGCGACTTATGTTTATAAACCTTGTTCTTTTCCTAGTGCTTATTTTGCCAGGTCCTAGAAAGATTTAGTAAGTGTTTCATGGCCAAGTAAGTTGTCACTCATCATAGAGGATCTGAACGCAATAAAGTGTGCTGTACGTGAACTTCTCTGCATCTGAGTCCTCATTCTAGTCCAGGCCTGACAACTCCATGGCCCAACACAGTACATTTAATACATATAGTTTGTAATATAGTTTCTAAATGTATTAAAAAGCAATATTTAAAATTATTTCAGCCCTTTATTACTCTTATCTTTTAATGAGCCCAAATTGAATCAGATTCATGAAACAATCTTTGATTTAACTAAACTTTATTTAACGGAGACATAATATGCCCTTTTTATCACAGTTGATATGGTTCCTTGGGGCCTTAATGAAATGTTTGTAACATATTTTGGTCAAAATACAACAACCTTTTTACCCTGTCTAAAAAAGCCCTCCTCAGATTGACCTGTTTTGTGTGCCAATAGTTACTTCCGCCTTTTACCCGCGCTTCATTGCATTTCTTCCCTTTGACATTCAGAGCACTGGGCAGAAATCACATCCTGTCAACACCCACCGTGGGCCTTCACTAGTGTTGGGTACCGAGAACCGGTTCCAATATGGCCGCGGTTCCAATACAACCGGTACCTACCTGGACCGAAATGCAACGCAGATTTCGGTGCTTCATTTCGGTGCCTGAGCCAATTGAATACTGAGGTCGTCGTTCCTCCGCGAGAAGAGACCGACACGCGTCCAGAGTAGCTGCTGCCGATCACCGTACCCGCTCCCCTCCAACCGTTTTTTTTGGAGCGGTTTTAAAGAAAGAAAAAATGATTTTCTTTCTTTAAAACTGTGGTGGGACAGTGGTAAGGTTGTGATAAAGCAGCTCGGTCAACAGTATACCCTCAATGTTACAAGAGACATTACCAGATCTATGGAGGATCTAGAGACGGAAATTGTGGTGGTGCTGGATTTAACAGATTCCACTGGAAATCACAATTATATTAAAGATCTCAAGTCTAAAAAATCTGCTCTTACAGACCTACTGGGCACGAAGGCTCAGGGGGCGCTGGTCAGGTCACGGTTCCAGACGGCAGCGCTCATGGATGCACCGACTAAATTCTAATTTGGACTGGAAAAGAAGAACATACACAACAGAATCATCCACACTCTGCGATCTCCTGAAGGAGAGGAACTCAGCGACAGCAAGGATATCCGGAAGAGAGCCTTGAGTTTTTACAAAGACCTATACAAAAGTGAATACACTGAGAACAATTCCCTGTATGAATCCTTCTGTGAAGAGCTGCCCGAAGTCCCTCAAGACGTGAATACTGGGTTGGACAGCCCCCTGTCGATGGAGGAACTCTACTCGGCCCTGCAGAGCAGGGCGGGAGGAAAGGCACCGGGCATCGACGGCATTCCAGTAGAGTTTTTTAAGGAGTTCTGGAACGAGATGGGGGAAGATCTTTTAACTCTTTTTAGGGAGAGTTTTAGAGACTTGGTGCTGCCGATAAGCTGCAGGAGGGCAGTGATAACTCTCCTGCCAAAGAAAGGAGACCTTCAGGAGATCAAGAACTGGCGTCCGGTGTCACTGCTATGCACGGACTACAAGATACTGTCCAAAGCGCTGGCAAACCGTCTGAGGGAGTTGATGGAGGAAGTGATTCATCAAGACCAGACTTACTGTGTGCCTGGTAGGTCTATCCTGGACAATGTGTCCTTAATTCTGGATATTGTGGACTTCTCTAATTCATTAGGCATAAAAACTGGTCTCATTTCTCTGGACCAGGAAAAGGCTTTTGACCGCTTTGAGCACCTTTACCTCTGGAAGACTCTAGCGAGGTTTGGCCTCAACCCATGTCTCATAGCTATGATCAAGGTGTTGTATCAGGACATTGAGAGTGTACTGAAGATCAATGGAGGCCTGAGTGCACCTTTTAAAGTATACAGGGGGGTGAGACAGGGCTGCTCGCTCTCAGGGATGTTATACGCACTTTCTATTGAACCCATGCTAAGCAAGATAAGAGCTAAGAGCTAATATTGAAGGGTTGATTTTAGATGATTTTTGAAAAAGCTACATTTTATCAGCATATGCATCCGACATCATCGTCTTTGTAAAAAAACTGACGGACATTAAATTGTCAGTGATTTTAAAACCATGTCAGTTGCTAGAGTGAACTGGGGGAAAAGTGGAGCGCTGGCAGTTGGAAGGTGGGAAGAGGGTCTACCCAGTCTGCCAGGGGGGTTGATGTGGAGGAGAGTCGGTCTCAAATACCTGGGGGTTTATGTCCGCAATGGGTCCATAGTTCAGAAGAACTGGGAGGGTGTGGCTAAGAAAATGCAAGGGAGGCTCAACAAGTGGAAATGGCTGAAACCACAATTATCATACAGAGGCAGAACATTGATTATAAATAACCTGGTGGCTTCTGCTCTGTTGCATCGGCTTGCATGCTTGGAACCACCGAAAGGATTAGTACAGAAACAACAAGCCACTTTAACATACTTTTTTTGGGACAGGTTACACTGGGAGCCCTAGTGTGTATATGTATATGTAGTAGAATATCCACTTTTAGATTACAGTTTTTTCAGAAGTATCTTGCAGGTCCACAGGATGTTGTTTGGAGACAAGTGACAAGCAGCATCCTTAGGGGGACAAATGAGCTGGTTTTAGACATGCCACTGTTCTTAATGGATTTTAAGCTTTTTAACTGTAGGGATAATCTCCTTTTATCAGTCACTTTTTAAGACATGGAACCTTTTTAAATGGAAAAGGCTGGAACCTACAAACTATCTACACTGGCTTTTAGAGGAGCCGCTAACCAGTGTTGCCACAGTTACTTACTACAGATTACTTGATTTTAAAAGTAACTTAGTTAGATTACAAGTTACTTTATTATTTACATTCATACCAACAGTTCCCCCCCCCCCGCGCAAACGGAGTGTTCCCCCAGCGTAGCGTCCCGTCTCGACCGACACGCGGTCCCCGCCTTCCGCACCGCCGACGGACACCGCCCCGCAGCCCAAGAGAAGGAAAGCCCCCGCAACTGCGACGCCGTGAGGCACCGCGGACGAGGAGTTTTAATGATGTAATATGTTCTGTTGTTGAGGGTGTTTTAATATTTAATATTACTTTCTAGGTAGGTTTTAGTATTGTTCTGAAACATACTGTACATATCCATTGAAACATTGACAGTAGTTTTGTATAAATTTAGAGAATAAATGTTTCAAAAATCAAATCGGTCAGAGCCGGTTTGGTCTAATTCAAGTATTTATTTAGAAAGTGATGGAAGTTATGAACAGCAAAGCAATGGTTACCCAACACACTACTAACAGTAGAGAGAACAGGATTGGTCAATAATGAGGGGACGTCTTCCTTGGTTCTTCCTCGATAGTGCGCAGGCTTAGTCCCACGCCTCTTGGTCATGGAATCCAGGAAGTGACACGGAGCCACTCCCAGTCACGCCCCTCCTCTGATAGTTGCTAAGCAAAATGTTCATTTCTTGACCAGCCTTGACACAGCTGACAGATTGTAGGTCAGTGGTGTTTTCATTGGAGTAAAGAATATTGTGTTCCTGCTTTATCGGCTGTATGTTCTGTTGGTGTTGTAGTGTATTCCTTTAGCTAATAGATATCCATAGCACAGTTACAAACCATAAATGGTAAGTTAATATTCAGCTTCTGAGTTTCTATAGCATAAGTAAAGATCATAATGACATGTTAATATCTTAAGGCGCCTTGAATCTTAAGTTCAAGCCTTTAAGTATTATCTCCAGATGTGTTCAGTGTGTTTCTCCTTGTCTGAACTATCCTTGAACTGCCTATGGAATAATGAGAGGAGAGATGGTTTTCAACGGGTCCTTAAATCTTAAGGTACGACACATTCCCAAATTTAGGCAGAAGGCCCGGTTGTGTGACGTCATTAAATCTCTAGGTTTGTGGTAAACAACTCCCCTATAAAACGCCTTACCTTGCAGAGTCAAGGCGGATTTTCACTATTCGGCCTTTGTGATATCTCCGAGTTTTCTAGAAACTCGTCCTGACCTATAATACTCTTGTGTAATAAACATTATACTTGTAAGTACTGGGTCCGCGTCTCCTCTCTTCGAACACCGACTTCAACAAGACACTACTGCGGGAAAGATACGATAGATTGGCGTCACGACAGAGACGAGCTGTGACCTGCTGCACCTCCAACAGCCTCATGCGGTGAGCATTTCTCATTTTGACTGAATGCTGGCTGTTCATTGTTGCTGTTCTGTGTCTGCTGTGGTCACACTGTTAAGAAAAACCTGTTTTTGGGGATGTTTCTTGTTGTGTTGATGTCTGAAGAGATGATCCGTGCTAAATTTGACTTTATTTTTGCGAAGGGGAAAGGGTTTAACAGTTAGCAGTGTTTTTTGGATGTGTGTGTGTATTTTGTTGTCTCCCGGTCGGGAATTGAATAGATGTAACTGATATATATATGAGAGGACTGAAAAAATGATGAGCCTCGTAATTACACAATGAGCTCCTACTAAGGGGACTCTCGAACTAGTGGTCATCAAAGTGACGTTATCAAACGATGAACCTCAATCGAGGACTACATTTTTATATCCACATCTTTCATGAGCTGACCTTATAGCAGACGTAAGAAAATTATGAGCCTCATTAGGAGGACTTAAATTAATATAACTACAACTTTCATTCCCACACCGGTTTGCAGTGTTTCCAAGTGCTGTGAGGTTTGGTGTGCGTTTGTCTGGGGGAGCTTGCCCTCAGTGCTGTGGTGCGTGTGGGTCTTTGTGTCTACATGAATATCCCGCTGCACCTCTCCTATTGGAGCAAAAGTTTGTTTAAAGGAGTTCATAGAATTATGAACTCCTTTAAACAAATAATGGGAACTACATGTATGCTATTTGCAATAGAGATCATATTAGACTCTCAAAACAGAGGAGAGAGAGTTGTTTAAAGTGATAAGGCAACTTTAACATTTGTTTAAGTGTAAAAGGAGCTTTGACAATTGAACGGGGAGTCCCTGAAGGGGAACAGGGTCTGAGTGGAGTTTTTCCTGTTTTAAATTGGGAAGTATATGATTCTTGCTTGACTTGAAAGGGGTGTCACTGAGGGGGAGCAGGGACTGAAAGGAGTTTTTCCTCGGACCTCTCCTCGGCTCTCCTGAGAGAAAGCATCAGAAAGGGGGGAGTATACATCCTCTAAGCATGAAGAGGAACTTTCAAGGTCTCCTCTCTGCCATTTACAGAAAGGAGTTTTAAAAAAACAATTCTTTAATGTGTTTATTTGTTTATTTGTGGTAAACTTTTTGAACTTTTTGTCTCATTTGGTTTTCACTAAAATTCGACAATACTTAGTTAAGGGTTTAATTTGGGAACACATTGGGTTTAACTTGACATTTTAAACTTGATATACTAGATAATGATAGTTTGATAGGAGGAGAGATAAGTCAGAATTTATTTTAAGGTGATAACGTGAGGAAATTGTTTACATTGATTATTGACTGCCGATATGTTTTTACTAAATGTGTCCATATTCTACACTACGGGCTGATATAAATGAATTATAAATTAACATGTCTGTTTTTCCTCACTGGGATTGGCACATGTGCGGTGCACAGACCGCACATGAAAATCCAACAGTTAAACTGCATTACGAATAAACTGTTGAGTTATTGGTACAGCCGTGAATAAATAATAAACTATTGAGAACTTTAAAGTTTTATAAGAATGAAATAAACTAAATTTTACATTGATGATGCGGTGTATGCAATTATAACTGGTATTTGAAAAAATAAAATAAAAAGAAGTGTGCTGGCAGATAACGTGTGCAAGTGTGTGCAAATCATATTGAATCGCTCATAAGATACTAAATCATGGTTTGTTTCTTTTCCCTTACCATGAGTGGGAATTGAGGTAGAGAGACGAGAAGGCAACTGCCCGGTGCATCACCGACTGAGGCTTGCTGACAACTGCATGTGCAGCCCCTGTCTTCAGTTTGAACAAGGCCGGTACAGTTTTATCCACAAACTCTTTAGTAAAAACCAGAATTTTATATATCTGTATGTGTTCTCATGTAAAGCTATTATTGCTGATACACATTTTAAACTGTTTTCATTTATGTGCTATTATAAGAATATAAATTGAGCACATTCATCTGTATACACATACATGAAAGACTACATGCTGTAGTCAGTCAAAACAAGATATGAGGATTGGCAACAGACTGACCAGTTAAAGCATTTAATTAATTAACGGAATAGCATTGTTTGGTTTAAACTCCACTGAGAGTTGCAAATGCAAGTTTTACTGTTTGAGCGTGGTTTATTCTGATCGGGGCTGTGTTGGAGATTCAATATTGTGACTGTTTGAAATTTTTAGAGGAATATTTGGTGATTGTCTTGCTGCAATTAAGAGCACAGTTGGTGACATCCAGTCACTTGTGGGAGTGCGTGATCTTGTTGTCAAATATTAGAAGGGGACTTTTGTGTTGTTTTTGTTTCCTTCGCAGTTGTTGAATCGACTTTTTATTTTTTATTGGCTGTGGTGAATTAGTGGCTTTACCACGTGATTGATTGATTTTATGATTTAATTGATTTATGAATTGATTGATATGGTGGTGTTGGGACATGGTTTTTGTGCAAACCACAGGCCTCCTCTAAGTCAAACTTGAAAGAAACATGCCGCATGTGCTGGAGTGGACTCAATCCCCCAAGATGCCACAGGTTGCATTGATCTTAGAAAGTCAAGGAACTCAGTCTCCCAGAGGATGTAACAGGATGCTGTATGTCCTGGGGTCTGAAAAATGTCACACAAAGGTGTCAAGAACCACCAGGGTCAACTCCTATTGGTCACTCTGGTCCAAGACCTGTGAGGTCACCGGGGCCAATATAAGGAGAGGTCTCCCCTAGATCTTCCTCTTTCTACAATCCTTCGAAGGCCAGCAGGCTGTCCAGCCTCTCTTTCTCCAATCCTCCCGAGGGCGGAAGGCTGCTACAGCCTCTCTTCTTCCATCTCTCCGAGGGCGGAAGGCTGCTCAAGCTCTGATCCAACTTCCTTCTCTATCCAACCCACAACCGGAGGTCAGAGTTGCAGCTCCCAGCTCACCCTTCTCAAGGAAATCTCCTCGCCCTTCAAGCTCTACAAAACTCCTCGTAGTGACGCGATGTCCTGCAGGAAAACTTCAACCAGCATCTGAGCACACGGCTCGACAGAATCACGAATGCAGAACTCTACGACCACAAAGCCAGGAGACGTCACAGAACTTCAAACTGAACAGCAACTTTCTTTTCCTCTTTCCCTCAGACTGGTAACATAATCTGGGCTTAATAATTATACATGCTAAGCAAGACCGTTTACTCCATTCGGTGTGTTTACAAGTTTGATATATGCTGTGACGTTGTAGGCATAAGTTAATTGAAGGTTAATAGTTAAGCTCGCCACAGGCTTTGTCCCTGACTATCATTATCTGATTAACATCCACACAGACACGCATAGTATCTCACCTAGTTAAACCTTCCCCCTCAGCCGTAAAGCAACGGCCGTAAAGCAGTGTTAATTTTGGCAGCTATTTTTGATTTAGTCTTAGTCTTTTGACGAAAATGCATTTTAGATCTTAGTTTTAGTCTAGTTTTAGTCGACTAAAACAAATTCCATTTTAGTCTAGTTTTAGTCGACGAAAACGAATTCCATTTTAGTCTAGTTTTAGTCACATTTAGTCATTTTTATCCTTCTTTGTTTTAGTCTAGTTTTAGTCAGCTTTAATAGCCACATTAAACTCCTTTTCTATAAAAACATATAGCTGCAACCTAATAGCTTAAAAATATATATTTAGTTTTAAATGTGAAAACAAAAAGGGAGAGCAGGTCAGACTGGAGGCGAACACAGAAACTGAACATCGGTACAAACCAACTGCAGCTTCTGCTTTGATCAAAAAGCTGCAGCGCTGGTCTCAGATCAGCTGAGACCAGAGAAACTCTGTGTTTTCACTGTTTCCATAGTTAAGAAGCAGTCGGTCACTGAGAGGCTGCTCCACGAGAACGCGCTCTGCTTTCACTGTGTCTCTCTAAGCGAGTGCGCGGGGCGGGGGGTGGAGCTCTATCTGGGGCGCACACACACACAGACACACACAGACACACTCACTCGCCCGCTCCTGATACTTCATGATGGCCTGATACGATGATGTTTTAAAATTATTGTGACTTAGTCATCCACCAACATTTTCGTCTCGTCTCCTCAACAAAAATTAAAATAGATTTCGTCATAGTTTTTATTTTCAAAGATTCGTTTTCGTTACGTCTTCGTCTCGTCTTCGTCATGGAAAAAAGGGTCGTTAACGAATATATTCCGTCATCGTCTTCGTCAACGAAATTAACACTGCCGTAAAGCAACCTCAGAAGAAGGGGGGGGCTCTTATCTTAGGGACCATTCTTTAAAGCATGCTAATTTACATTCACACACACACTCACACACCTCCTTGTTAGTCAGTTTGATTGTTTAGTAATTTGTGTTTTTATACTTTATTATGTTCATAATAAATGTTCTTCTTTCACAAATGTTCTGTCATTAATATTGCATAAGTGAATTTTGCCAACCGTCACACTGTTAAGAACTCCATAACCTTCATTGTTCATTGTATAATCTTTAATGGTAAAATATTGAGATTTCTAATTGAACTAGATCTAAATGAGACTGATCTTAATCAATGAATTGGCTATCTTTTCCCTTCTATGAAGGGTGGTGCCCCGCGAGAACTTTAACCAATTAAGTTATGATTTAATATTAATATTTTAGATATTAATGTTTTATATTGTATTTTGATAACCACATTTATTGAGTGCCTAAAGGCACACCATTCTATGGTAACATTTTTTACGTACTATTGCACAACAGTGGTTAAGTGATTGATTGATTTGATTGATTTTTGAATTGATTAATTAATTGATTGACGACTGATTGGTTAATTGGTTTAAACGAAAAATATCAAACAGCTTTCAGTAGCTTTCAATTTTAGCAATCATTCTTTAATTTACAATAAGGGGAACAAGAGTAAGCTGCTACTATGTGGAAAAAGGACACTCAAAGTCCAAAACCAATTACTCCTGTTGATGTGGTACAGAAAAATAATCCTTTAGTTAAAGACATCGCTAACGTTTCAAAGATATCAAAGAAATGGCATCAACGCTGGCCTAAAATTGACCGACCATGGCCGGTAGAGGGGACTATGAACCCAGATGTAATCAGAATAGTGCGAGTACTTGTGTCTCCTTACAAGGCTGAGCAAAAGAGGGGTAAAAAGGGGCAAAAACGCAGTAGAAAGAGACAATTGGAGCTTGACATTCTCCAGTTGTTTGAAAATGAGGGACAGAAATTGATCAAAGCTGCAAACGATAAGAAAGCTAGGGACATAGACAATACGAGACAAACAAAAAGACAAATAACACTGAAGAAACAGGTAAAGGAGTTGCAGACCCAGAGGGAAAAGCTGCAGAAAGAAGGCTCTAAACTATTAGTCATGAAAAATACTCTAAACCAGGGGTCGGCAACCGTAGGCACGTGTGCCATCATTGGCACGCGGAGCCATAATCATTGGCACGCAGTCGTTTTCCTATTAAAGACATCTTCATAGGTTTCTCCATCACGCCGCCTGTATTAATACCTCCCAGCCGCTAGGTGCCAGTATTGCACCATTGGCTGGATGCCAATCGCCATTAAATAAGAAGAAGAAGCCTCCAGCATTTTCCCGCACGAATCTCTGCGAAGTGCGTAGTCAGGTGTAATGGCGATGGCATTTCCCGTGTCTAAAAAACTGAAGGCCCGGGCATTTCAGCCCTCATGGGAAGAAGACTATGGTTTCGTTTTGAATAAGGACCGTGCTGTATGCACTTTTTGTTTAGAAAACGTGGTTTGCCGAACGTCCAGCGTTAAGCGCCACTTTGAGACCAAGCACGAAAAAACTTTTAAAAGACCCGGCAGACAAGGGAGAATCCATCGTGCTGTGTCCAGGTATGGGAAGCAGGCCAACTCTCTGAAAATATTTGCCACCGCCAAAAACCATGGGACCGAAGCAAGCTTTCGCATTGCTCACTGCATTGCGAAGCATGGAAAACCATTTACTGATGGTGAATATATAAAGGAGGCTTTCCTCTCCAGCTCAGAGGTTCTGTTTGAAGGACTACCAAACCAAGAGACAATTAAATCAAGAATCAGAGACATCCTCATATCAGCTCGAAGTGTTGAGCGACGCATCGAAGAAATGGCAGAAAATGTCTGGGCGCAGCAAAAAGCTGGGTTAAAACATGCCGTGGTGTTTACTGTTGCACTTGATGAGAGCGTGGATGTGAACGATGTACCGCGCTTGGCAGTCATGGCAAAATACTGCGATTCGACTGTAAGAGAGGAACTCTGCTGCCTAAAGCCACTTGCCGAAACAACTAAAGGTGAGGACATATCCAGAGTGTTTATGGAACATTTTGAGGAGCGAGGGATTGACATCGGCAAGATTTTTGCGATAACAACAGATGGCGCCCCCGCCATGGTCGGGAAACAGAGAGGAGCAGTCAGACTAATTGAAGAAAAAGTCGGTCACCCCATCATGAAACTCCACTGCATTATACACCAAGAAAATCTCTGTGCAAAGATGTTAAAGTCAGATCTAAATGAGGTAATGGCTACGGTGGCAAAAATTATTAATTTTATAGTTAAGCGATCCTCACTGACGCACCGACAGTTCCAGTCGCTGCTCGAGGAAATGGACTGCGCGCACAGAGACATCCCTCTCTATTCCGCGATTCGCTGGCTAAGCTGCGGAAAAGTTTTGGAGCGGTTTGTTGGCTGCTTTGATGCCATCAAGGCCTTCCTGGCTGAGAAGGGCCAGGACTACCCAGAGCTTGAGGACGAGAAGTGGGTTGTGAAACTCATGTTTCTCACGGATATTACGGGACATCTCAACGAGCTCAATCTCCGGCTGCAAGGTGCAGGGCAAACTGTTTTGGACATGTTCGACACATGGACAGCTTTTGTCGGCAAGTTAGCAATATTTGCAAGTGACGTTAATAACTCCACTTTCCGCTACTTCAGACACGTAAGGGAGTTGTCATCGCAGCGCAGCATCGATACCGCTGAAATATGCAAATGCATGAGCGAGATCAGGCTGGAGTTCACAACACGGTTTGGGGACTTTCAGAAGTATGGACCTATTTTTTCTTTCTTGATCAAGCCTGAAAACTTTCATGGACAGGAATTTGATTTATCTCTGATAGACTGGTTGGATACAGAGGGCATGGAAATGCAGCTGATTGAGCTGAGGAGTTCAACACTGTGGGTGACTAAGTTTGCAGAGCTACGGAAACAGCTGGAAACCACAGCAGCGCAAGATCACGGAACCTTCATCTTCACCTGCTGGACATCTTTAACGGAGAAGTTCAAATGTCTCCGGAACGTTGCACTGGCTTTACTGACAGTCTTCGGGTCAACGTATCTGTGTGAGCAGATATTCTCACACATGAAGAGTGTGCTCAGCCCCTCCCGCAGTCGTTTGACCACGGACCACTCCGAAGTGCATGTGTGCAACTTAAAGTCACTAACTACATCCCCCAGATAATGGAGCTCAGCAAAGGAAAGCAAGGTCAGGGCTCACACTGATTGATAGGCATTATTGTATTTGTTGCAGGGCCTACACTTGTTTTCATATGTTTCTGTTGTGCCCCTCTTTTTCTCTGACTCAGCGGTTGATTTTTTCATGAGGTAACATTCTTGTATAGCCCTAGTACTGTTATTTATGTTTGATCTGCTTTTGTCCACTTTGGAAATTTCCAATGCAATACTTACTGAAAGCAATGTTTTGAAATGGTGTAAGTGCAATCTGTTATTGGGTGGGGAAATTCTGAATATGAGTGTGGTTGGTGGGGTTAATGACAGACCTATGGTAGCTTCAGTTGGCATAGCAACTCAAAATATGTTTATTTTGTCCAGTCTGGGCTACTGTAAAAAAAACATGGTGGCCTCTTATAAAGTGTTTGAATATAAAGTGTTTAAAAATATAAACACTTTGTTATAATATAACATAATATCAGATCCCTGATATTATATATCAGGGCTCACACTGATTGATAGGCATCATTGTATTTGTTGCAGGGCCTACACTTGTTTGCATATGTTTCTGTTGTGCCCCTCTTTTTCTCTGAATCAGCTGTTGGTTTTTTCATGAGGTCACATTCTTGTATAGACCTTTTACTGTTATTTATGTTTGATTTGCTTTTGTCCAATTTGGACAATTCCAATGCAATACTTGCTGCCATAGTGATTTGAAATGGTGTCAGTGCAATCTGTTATGGGCTGGGGAAATTCTCAATTCTCATGATTGTGGTTGGTGGGGTTAATGACAAACCTATTGTCCTAATGAGAGAGATTATTTAAAGTGTTGATATATATATAGCCAATATGCATAGAAAAAAATGTCATGTCTGTTTGATATATGAATGTTGTTCAATAATAAAACCTAATGTTAAAAATAATGTTGATATGGCACACTAATTGACAAAAAAATGTCACATTGGCACTTGCTGTGAAAAAGGTTGCTGACCCCTGCTCTAAACCCAAGAAAACAGTTGACACTCAAGAAAATGTTTCCTGTGGTCGTCCGAGGGCAGAATTTGGAGTATAAGCCTTGGCAGAATACAGATATGTCAAGCATAATTGAGAAGTTACCCATATTTCAAGATGGAGCACATTCTTGGATTTCGAAGTTGGAAGAGACCATGGTGGGAGAGCAACTTGCCAATGGTGTAGAGCGCTGAAAGAGACCTTTCCGAATAACTTACATCCTGAAAACATTCTTATTGAACCACTGGGACAGGAAGAAAACCAGAGAGCCTATGTTTCAAGAGCTCATCAAGTTTGGAGAAATGTCACAGGAAATGACCCCGATTTAAATCAAATGGAGCAGTCAATTTTGAGAGCCAAAATACAGAAGGGGTTGCCCCTAACAGTGAGGAGCCAACTGGCAGAGGGGGTTGGTCTGGGAAGCATGGAAAAAGGTTTTTATACAGATCATATAGCCCATCATGTGGTGCTGGATAGGACAAAGGAGCATGATCAGAAACAACAAGACCAAGAGGTTCTTAGAAAACTCCATCAAATACAACTGGTGGATAATAAGAAAATTAATAAACAAGCTCTAGTTCTACAGAATCAGGCTTCACTGGATCAATCATTACTACAATCACAGCTGAACCAGGTTCAGCTCCAATCGTTCCAGCCACCATCGCTGGCTCCAGTCATCTCCTACCAAGAGTCAGCTTTTGATCAAGCGCAAACCTGGAGAGGAAGGTTCGATCCAAATTTTAAACAGCATTTAGAAGAATGTTTTGTGGACAGTTTGCCTGTGATTGCAACAGCTGGACAGACTATGGTGGAGGAGAATATTGAAGAAACATCAGTGAAAGAAAGAAAGGAGGATGACATGATTTGTGATTTATCCAAGATTTCTAAGTTGTCAACGTCGCAGCACAACAGTGTGCTTCATTTGTTCCAAATACTTAAAATCTTTTAGCAAGTTCAAAGTTTCTCATTACATTAGTGATGTGTTTCCAGGGGGGAAATGGATTAATGTGACTTATAATTTCACATTTACTTATAGAGTGTTAATCTGTATTGATGTGTATCTGTTTTGTATGCAAAGATACTGGTTTTCTTTTCTTCTCTTTCATTCTAGAACATATTGGGGGAAGACAACTATGAGAGTGGTGAATGTTCAGGGACTCCGATGTGTTGAATGGATTCGGACACTTCAAACATGAACAACACCAATGGACTGAAGGACTCTGAACAACGATACAATATCCAGATTCAACACGTCATCAATACTACAACTGGGAGTCAATGCAGCTGAGAGACTGCAGTGTTCTATATTTTGTGTTTTCTCTTGAATATATATTGCATGAGTATTATTGAAAGTGAATTATATTCTGTGTGTTAATTACATGGAAAATGATATTTTCTGTTATTAGGTAAATATACTGGGACCTCAGATGTTGTCTTTTTCGTGCTGGTTAGGGACAGTGGTGTTAGGCAGGAAAAGGTCCATTGGAGGGATCGATGGGTCGACCAGCCTGACCTTGGACATTATTTTGTGTTTATTTGCTGAGAGTTCCATATGTATTTGCTTAAAGTCATTTCCTTACACAATTTGTTAAGATTCCTAATTTCAGTGGTGTAGGAATACTATGTATGGTCGCCCGAGGCAGAGGGACTGTGAGAGAATTTTCCTGTCTATATTGTTTGATGGATTTTCAGGAAAGATAGCTGCCTGACAGGTTTTTCACTCTCACTCCTACACACAGTTGATTTATTATTCGAATTATACACCTGTAAGTTTTCGAGACTTTATTAAGTCTCGAAGGGGGGAAATATGTAATGTATTCCTTTAGCTAATAGATATCCATAGCACAGTTACAAACCATAATTGGTAAGTTAATATTCAGCTTCTGAGTTTCTCTAGCATAAGTATAGATCATAATGACATGTTAATATCTTAAGGCTCCTTGAATCTTAAGTTCAAAGCCTTTAAGTATTTTCTCCAGATGTGTTCAGTGTGTTTCTCCTTGTCTGAACTATCCTTGAACTGCCTATGGAATAATGAGAGGAGAGATGGTTTTCAGCGGGTCCTTAAATCTTAAGGTACGACACATTCCCAAATTTAGGCAGAAGGCCCGGTTGTGTGACGTCATTAAATCTCTAGGTTTGTGGTAAACAACTCCCCTATAAAACGCCTTACCTTGCAGAGTCAAGGCGGATTTTCACTATTCGGCCTGTGTGTTATCTCCGAGTTTTCTAGAAACTCGTCCTGACCTGTAATACTCTTGTGTAATAAACATTATACTTGTAAGTACTGGGTCCGCGTCTCCTCTCTTCAAACATCGACTTCAACAAGACTATCTGCTGGAAAGATCCAATTGCTTCTATACACGATAATTCAGAAGCTTTCGACATCAAACTGCCCTGGGGTAAAACAGGTATCACATACAAAGGAGAAATGTAAGAAAGATGAGATTCAACCAACAGTTTCAGAGTCGACAGCTGAACAGATCAAAACAAATTAAATAAGTCATTCTGCCACACTTTTCTTTTATGAAAAAAAAAAAAAAAGTAGAGCTTAACAAAGTATTGATGTTAAGATAATGTATTAAACAAAACAAAAATAAAAACCTGTCTTCCCTGAATTTAAAAGTTAAAGTGTTGATATGGTATTCAAAAAAGGGTGTAAACAGAGGGGCTTGTAACATAGTTTGTGCTTTTCATTTAAGATGAAACACGATCTGAGTTAAAGTGTATTAGAACTCTGCTCTTTAATTGGATTATATTTATTCTTCTTTAAATTGGTGAAAATATTTATTATTTGAGTTATTATTATACAAGCATATTTTTCAAAAACTGATTTGTAGCCTCACCAACTTGCATTAGTATTAATAAATGAAATGAACATGCAACTGGTTTTTAATGAATGAATAATTTGACATTTTTCTTTGCTTATTTATTTGAACTTTATTTGACCGTGGGACACACCAGAGCACCTGGGGTAAACCCACACATGTAACCCAAACTGAATAGACTTCTAGGAAAATCTACTGTTTATGGTAGTAAGGTAATCATATCATGAATCAAAGGTAAAGAAAAGAGAAATGTGGGGCGACAAGGCAGGAAAAGGGGGAGTTGGGGGTCATCAATAATTATTCCTAAGGTCTGTTGTCAAGACCCTCATCCAGTTGAATTCAATGCAGCTTGTAAGTGTTTGTCGGCTGCTTTGACAATGTGTGGAAAGAAGGTTGGCATGTCCTTGTTGGTACCTTCATGACATTCCAGACACTTCTCTACTGAGACTCCTGCTTTACTTGCTAAACCAAAAATGTATTGATCAGGGAGGCGTGCAGCCCTAATTTCCCTTAGCTTCCTCTCTTTGTACTCAGTAATGCACATAGATCTCTGCTCCCTTTCTTCCATCATCCGATTGATGTCCTCTATTTCCAGTCTGTGCTTGGCTTCAGCCAAGAGCTCACGCTCCGTTATCTGTTCTTTGAGGCATTCTAAGCAAAGCTGCATTTCCTCATGCTGCTTCCTCTCCTTCTGCTTCTCTTCTTTGATTCCTTCCAATAGCTTTTCAAGACATATGTCAAATTCCTCTTTCTGCCGGCCAATCTCATGTGTACAGCAGTGCTCATTGCAGCGAATCTGTTCAGAGCGAGCCTCTCTGAGCATTGCTTCTTCCTTTGCTCTCTTTTCAGACAGCTCTTTCTCTTTTCTCCTCCATTCTATCGCTGTAGCGTTTTGAATGTTCTGTGCACGAAGTATCTGCTTCTCTGCCAAATTATCTATATTCTTTTTTTGCTGGCCCCACATCTTTGTCAACTCAAAATCTTTTTCCTTCCTTATTCGTGTCTGCTCTTCTTCATACTTAGCATCCCTCTCTAGTTCTTTTTGCATACTCTGCAGCTTATTCTTTTCAGCCAGCTTGTCCCCCATTCTTTTCTGCTCCCGGGCCTGTATGGTTTCATTATTAGATTGCATGCTTTCCTGAAAAAAACGCTGTGCATTCTCCCTCTTCGTCTGTAGTTCCGTAAAGTCTTCCTGTGTCATTTTCACCAGAGTTTCTTTCACCTGTTGTGCCTCCAGCTTTTTCATGTTGTCTTTCAGTTTCTTCACCTCAAGATTTTGCTGGATTTGGTTTTGAATTTCTTGTGCTGCTTTGATAGCATTCTGTCTGTACTTTTCATCTTTCTCTTCCAATCTCTTACAGTTCTTTTGGTGCTCAGCATAAAGCATGGAGTCCATATCCTTTTTCTCCTTTAACAACTTTGCCTTTATCTGTTCAATTTCCCTCAGCTGGGCTTTTTGAATGGGGAAATACATAGCACTCACAATCTGCCTGTTGAACTCTTGAATTTCTGACTCGTCTTCCATTCTCAAGTCCTTGGCATGCTCCAATGGGCACTTCTTTTTCTTTGCAGCTTTTGCTTTTTCTTTCTTCCTCATGTTGAGTTGTGCAATTTCTCTCTCTTGCTCCATCTTCAAGAACTTGTCCCACTCCAATTGGAGGGTTATTTTTTCTGCATCACGTTTCTCTTGCCCCTTCTGATAAACCTCAGTTGAGGCCTCCTCCTTCTCCTCAGTAAGAACCTCGGCAGTTGAGATGAACATCCTATACTCATCAGATGAAAGATAGTAGGCTCCTTTTATATTACTATTGGCCATGGCGGCTCTTTTAGCTTGATGGAGCTTTTTGTCTATCACAAGGGTGTTATATGGTGGAGAGCACTGTAACATGGAGTTTCCTTGTGATGGTGGGGTTGGTTTTGGCAGTATAAAATAGTCAATCCTTTGATCATGGCTTTATACTATTATCACATTCTTTTGATCTTGACCTCCAATGTTTTACGCCTATGACCTCATCTCATTTCATTGTCTTTGTCTTATTATAATTAATATCAGGCCTTTTCTGCTAAAGACATAATTTGATTTTGGCGCCTGTGATGTCAAACAATTTTTTTATAGATTATTTAAAATGTTATTAGTAAAATAATCATTTTCAACAAATGATCTTACTCATGTCAACCTTACTATTCTATGTGATGCATACTATTTATGTTGCGATTTGGCACCATACAAATAAACTGAATATAATTAATTTGAACTGAATAACAATTCCTTTAAGATTCCCATTTGGGCTGGTGATTTCCTGTTGCTAACTAAAGTTAAGTTTGTTGCTATATATATATAGTGGAATATAGTGATTATAGTGATCACTTTTGTGGCATTCATCTCATCACTAAACAAACTTAAAATAAATCTTAAAGATGTCTGTTAAATCCCGTTTGATGTTTTCTCTTTGCTATCTCTATGTTCACTGTGTACACGGCTGGCCTAAATCACCATTAAGGCTATGGCGGTTAAGAGGCAGCGAGAAGGAGACAGCCAGTCCCAGTGGTTCAATTGGCAGCTTTAAAGTTGGGAGTGTTGGGAGCAGGGAAACGCAATGGATCCCCCCCCCCCCCACACACACACACACATATTGTGGACTTGGGACTTTATTGTGTGTTTGTTTGCAATCTATTCAAGTTTATCTTTTTTATCGATGGAACCAGCAAGAAAGAGGTGATTTTCCCCTGTCTGGGAACATTTTTGAGCTGATCTCTCCTAATAAGGTATGCACATAGTAATAATTACTAGCGTAGTACCTAAAGTATTGGGAAGGACAGGAAACTTGCTGTTACCTTTCTCTGTTCCCCAGCTTCATTCATTCATTTATTCAATTCAAAGCTTCACAAACCAAAGCCATGGTGTCATTATAATCACTCTGCCTGTTTTACATTTATTGTCCACTTGATGGCACAGTAGAGCAAATGAAGCACCATGAAGCTTCGGCCCACGAGTGAACCAATTGGATGGAAAGCGTCAATGCTTCATGAAACATCATTTCGCAATCCCTACTTTTGAGTGAAATTGTTTCTGCTGTTAGTCAGTTTGGCTTTCCTTTTAGAAAGTTGTTTTCAGTTAATTGTTACTATTTTCATTGTCCAAGAGGCTTTTTCCTTGGGTTTTTTATATTGTTACTCCCCTCAGCCCCTGGGCTTTAATCAGGGAACATAAAACATTCGGGCTCCTCTGGGATCGAAAGAGCTGATCGAGTAATTGATAAGCGTGTTTTCTTTGTGTTGAGATTGTTTCCGGGGGCGGTAAGTGTTGACATCTGGATGTTGAATGATCGAGTCAGTCTTTCTTTCGGGTACTCGGTTACTATTTTGCCTTTTTTGTTTTGGGAATAATCCTGGGTAGGGATAAATCCCCGAAGGGTATTGGCGTTTCAGGGTTTTGGCCACTGATCAGGGTTAAAGTGGGGTAACGTTTTGATTAGTTATTAGATATAGTGGATCCGATCTTGACGATGGATCATAATCTTGCTGGCTGCTGACCATAGACTATGATTGCATCAGGACTGGTTGATATATAGAATTGAAGTTATCCTTCAAAATGTTTAACCTCATCAATGCTGCTAAAACCTTTATCTTGACGACGTTTTCCTGCACTTGACATCTATTGCTCGTCTGTCCGTCCTGGGAGAAGGATCCCTCACATGTGGCTCTCTCTAACCCTTCTACATATTTTTACCCTGTTAAAAGGGTTTTTAGTAGTTTTTCCTTATTCTTGTTGAGGGTTAAGGACAGAGGATGTCTCAACATGTTAAAGCCCTATGAGACAAATTGTGATTTGTGAATATACAAATACAATTTGATTGATTAGTTAGGATCTGGGGAAATTTGTTGTTTATTGTTAAGACCAGCCTTAATGCAAATGTTTGCTGGTTGTGTGTGTGTGGCATCTGGTATCAATATGCAGTGTTTCCCCTAGGTTTACAGCTTTGGAGGGGGGGGCGACGGGGGTAGTAGTCACGGACGCAAAAACTTAAAGGAATCATGATGTTAATGTGTTTCTTTTAATGATTTTGAACTGTACATTGAACTAAACTAGAATTATCACGAAGTCCTGTCAATAAAACACAGGAACGCTGGAGCAGAGTGGTTCAAATCGATGTAAAGCAACATGGAGCATGCGCATGAAGTGAAAGAAGAAGAAAGTCGAGATCCTACTAGCTGAACGACTTCTCTACCACCTGAAATCACTGTTACCACAGCAATCAAACAGGTCTAGTTAGAATCGAGCACTTCGCCATAACCCTCGTTTGTGTTAAGTTACCGTTTTGAAACTTCCATCTATATTACAGATCTTTTCACGTAAGATTTGCCGGTTTTGAACAATGATCAGATGAGAATAGATTAAGCAGTGATAGATTAAAGTGTTGCTTGGTAATGTCATCCCTTTCCTAACCAGATTCTTAAAACATCGATATGGTTTATGTTGTTGCTATTATGAATAGACGCAGCAGGGTTAATAAGGGTTCAGGCTGAGGTTGCGAGGGGAGCATTGTTGCCAATTTAGCAACTTTGTCGCTAAATCTGGCGACTTTTTAAATTCTTATGGCGAAAAAATACTAGCGACAACTCTAGCGACTTTTTCTGGTGTTATGGAGACTAGCTCTGCCAGAGTGTCTCTTTTGAATCATTTTGCTGGTCCCAAGCCCGGATAAAGGAGGAGGGCTGGACGTAGAGCTAGCAGTTCCACCCAACATAACAGCCTTTTGATTCAATTTATTATTCT
This sequence comes from Platichthys flesus, assembly GCF_949316205.1. NCBI lineage: Eukaryota > Metazoa > Chordata > Actinopteri > Pleuronectiformes > Pleuronectidae > Platichthys > Platichthys flesus. The sequence goes on from NC_084960.1 coordinate 19,853,820, forward strand.
AACATTTAATAATACAGGAAAAAATTAATTTATATATGTGGGTCTAGATACAGCATTAATGTCATGAAGTTATTTTGAGAAGTGATGGCATATTTAAATGGCAAGATAAAAAAAAAGAATCAACAGAAGAATACGGAAGCGTATTGCATTCATTTTTTATTTTTTGTTCATTGGGAATTTATCTCGGAATTTCAGAGATAATTATAACAGAAAAACAGAATTATTTTTTAGTTTAGTGAATGTAATACTCTTCTGTAGAATAAAGCTTATTTGTAGTTCTAAACATATTTAAGGTGATTTTTTTCTCACTTTTTGTATGGCCTACAGCGACCATTACATTATGCAAATTAGGCGATGGCGTCACTCAGCGACTTTTAGGAGAGCCAATAGCTACTTTCCCTTCTGAGGAGTTGGCAACAATGGAGGGGAGGCATGGTGCGTTCATGGTTAAATACAACAAGCGGAGAAAGCAGAATCGCGGGCTAAATGGCGTTGAGAAATGCGCGTCCCGTTTTAACAGCCAGGCGCCTGCGCGCTTGAGAATTTCGCCATGCTGCGCTTCGCCGTCTTACCGAGATCAGTCTTGTATAGCCAGGGGGAGTATTTCCCCTCTAACAGCCAAAGTGGGTCAAATCCTGTCAGGGCGTGCAGCACTTGGGCTCTTCTCTGCACTTGGACCCGGAGCAGGAGAGCTCCTTCGGCTGCTACTCGCGGGAGAGTGGCTGTTACCATCATAAACCTGCGAGCGTCTAAAAAACGCGGATGTTTTTAGCTGCTTCTCAGGTGGTTCATGAGACATGTTCTCAGATGCTCTCTGTCCGCTGGTGGGAGGTTGCTCACCTGTGTGGGCGCGCACGTGTCAGTGTGTGCGCCCATCTGGATGGAACTCCATCGTGCGCGATACAGAGAGCAGACATCTAAACGCATGCTCTCTGAATGTTATGTAGACAGACATAACATTCCTCTGGCGATCTGGCGCTTTATTACAAAATAAAAAATAAAATAAATAATTAAGTTGATCTTCCAGGGGGGGCGGGAGGTGCCGTTGGCGGGGCGGGGCGCCCCCCTAGTAGAACGGTAGGGGAAACACTGATATGTATCACGATAGTCACTGGTAGGTGTAAGTTGTTTGTGGCTGGTGAGATAATTTGACTAAAAGCGTTGACTTAGCTGTAGCATTAGCAACATTGCCAGCTGTTGGTTAGTTTTGCTGTGTGTTTTTTATAGGATCAGTACGGCAGCCCTTGCTTTTTGGGGAGTTTATGGCTAATCCCTCTCTGACTCAGTTCGATAAGTGTAAAAAGAGGGATTTGCGGCAGATTACGGTGTTTTGTAGTATCCCTGTTTCGAGATTGCTTGCTAAAGGGGAACTCAAAGCTGTTCTACGAAATAGTTTGTGTCGTACTGGTGTTCTCAATTACCGGCACCTGGAGAGTCTCCTGGCTCGGAGGCTGCGGCTGTGGCAGCGGTATCTCCGGACAAGGAGACGACCTAGCAGCAGCCTGTGCGTTTTAATCCGGCTGGACAGAGCAGTGGAGCGGGAGCCAACCCAGGCACCTTGCCAAAGTTCTATCCCTTGTCTGTGGAGTCATCTTCTGGCTCTAGGTTTGATGCTCGATTAAAGGTCTGCCTCGCTTCATTAGACAGGGAAGAGCGAGAGCGAGATCTTCAGCTCCGGAGGAAGTTAGAGTTGTGAAAGTTGGAGACAGAGACTGCTTTTAAGATGCGTGAGTAAGAGCTGGATTTGAATTCTGATGCACCTCTGCTGGTACTCTGTTAATAGCGCATTCTACTGCCTTATTTAATGTCAGTGTGGCAGGAGACCTTGCCACAGGGCTCTCCTACAAACAGCTAGAGACGGAAGCGTTGCTTTTTAACATTATGACCACACATAAACTTAATCACACACAAAGCAGACTAGCTTTCCAATTGTTTTTTGCTGTCATGCAGATGCTAAATTAAGTGGAGATTGTTAATTTCAATATAGCATACAATAGATATACATTTAGGTATGAGGCAAATTAGCGACATTAGGCATAATTCATCGATATTGTCACTGAGACAGCTGTCATCACTTTTGACAGGTGGAATCCTATTTGAAGTCCACCAGCTCGCCCCGTAGAAAGTTGATGCGTCCATTTAGTTCTGGCAAACAACAAAGGGCAGAAATTGCTTTTATATCCCAGCATTATATTTTTATTTTGTTTTGCACATGTTGCACACTTACTCTGCACATAAGGTTGTACATCGACTGTATTTCTGCATAGTTATATTTATTTTTATTTTATTTGATAGGAACAATGCACAGCTCCTTAGCAGTACCAGAGTTAGCTATAATCTAATTTTCATCCGTAGTCCCTAGGTATTATACATTATTGTATATATTATAAATATTCAATGAACCAAACATCAGATTTACAATTATATAATGAGACTTAAACATTTGAAGTATATGCACAGGAATTCGATTTTATTTGCAGTTGAACCTAAATAAAACAGTATTCATTTCCAGCCATTACTGCCTGATGTAGCAAAAACGCAACAAACGGAAATCTGCTAATTACATAATACACCTTCGTCACATGTAGTCCATTCTGATATATATTAGCATTAGAAGCAACCAATAAGCTGGTTAGTATTTTTTATCGTAGCACAACCTCAATTGGATAATTCCCCAAATTTAGCCCCCTCGCCTCCACAGTCAGTAATAATATTTATTTGGTACTTGTGTTCCATGAGTCTGAGATTGAGTCTTATTTTGGTATGTTTGAGTGTATTGCCGCTGCTTTGTGTTGGCCAGCAGATGTTAGATGTTTCCAGAGTGCGACCATTTCTCTCTTGAGCCAACACAGACATTAACACATGCTTTTATTAAGGCAGGGGTTCCCAAACTTTTCAGCCCGCGACCCCCTAAATAACGGTGCCAGAGACTGGCGACCCCCACAAACCCTGGATGTGTTATATAATGTTGCGCACAGCCACGCACGCACTATTAGGCCTATGGAAACACGGGCATTAATACAACACAAAAGAACAACAGCCTTAGAGCCCTGATATTATTTTATAGCAATTTCAAGAAGTAGAATATAACCAGAATACAGGGAAACTCCCTGTTTAAACAGCAGGGCTGATTGAGCATATGCTGTAAGTATAAAAAAAAGTGTGCAGGTGATGTCTGTGTATATCCAGGCTGACGTCCCTCCTGTTCAGGCGTCAGAGGCCCCTGCGCAGTCTGCTCCAGTCCTTGTCCCGCGCCGAAGAGTCCCCGCTGAGGTCCCTCCTGTTCAGGTGTCGGAGGTCCTCGCAGTGCAGATTCTGAGCCCTGCTCTGGCTGCGACTACGGATCCTGCTCCACGTCCAGGGCAGAGGCCTGAGCCCTTTTGAGCTGCCCTTGAGCGGCCACGGTGCCGTCCTCCAGATCCTCAGAACTCTGCCCTTGAGCGACCACGGCGTCGCCCTCCCGAGCCTCAGAACTCTGACCTTGAGTGGCGCCGTGGCCGCCCTCCCGAGCCTCAGCACTCTGCCTTTGAGCGGCCACGTTGCCGCCCTCCTGAGCCTCAGCACTCTGACCTTAAGCGGCGTCGTGGCCGCCCTCCCGAGCCTCAGAACTCTGTCCTTGAGCGGCCACAGCGCCGCCCGTCGGAGCTCTTGTTCCCGGTTCCTAGGCAGCCACGGTGCTGTCAGCACGAGACTCTTTACTCTGTCCCTGAGCGGCCACGGAGCCATCGGCCCGAGACCCTGGGCACGTCCCGATGTCCCTCCTCCAGTTCCCCCCTCCTCCTTCCTGTCTCGGTTCACGTTTTGGATCGTCTGGGATCCAGTACATGAAGGGGGGGGGGGGGGGGGGGGTGACTGTGACGTTCTGTCACCTTAGTTTGTAGATTTCGGTCTCTTTGTGTTTTGTGTTTCCTGTTTTACTTTGTAGTCTCGCTTTCCTGTGAGACTACTCTGTGCTCGGCCCAATTTTATTCTCATTATATATGCTTCCACTAGGAAACATTATCAGGACACACTCGGTAAATTTCCACTGCTATGCGGATGACACCCAGTTATATTTGTCAATAAAACCTGAACAAAGTAATCAATTAACTAAACTTCGAACATGTCTCAAGGACATAAAAACCTGGATGACCCGCAATTTTCTCTTATTAAACTCAGACAAAACAGAGGTTATAATACTTGGCCCCAAACACCTTAGAGATGCATTATCTAATGATATAGCTGCGCTAGACGACATTGCCCTTGCTTCCAATGAAACAGTCAGGAACTTGGGAGTGATCTTCGATCCTGATTTATCCTTTAATAGTCACTTAAAACAAATTTCTAGGACCGCTTTTTTCCACTTGCGTAATATTTCAAAAATTAGACATGTCCTTTCACAAAAAGATGCAGAAAAACTAGTCCACGCCTTTGTTACATCGAGACTGGACTATTGTAATTCATTATTATCAGGCTCCAGCAGGAAGTCGTTAAAGACTCTACAGCTTGTCCAAAATGCTGCAGCACGTGTCCTGACGAGAACAAAGAGAAGAGAGCACATTTCTCCAATATTAGCATCGCTACACTGGCTTCCAGTTAAATCTAGAATAGAATTTAAAATTCTCCTCCTCACCTTCAAGGCCCTTAATAATATAGCGCCTTTATACCTTAAAGAGCTGTTAATACCTTATAAACCCACTAGAGCACTCCGCTCCCAGAATTCAAGCCTACTTGTCGTCCCTAAATTCTCTAAAAGTAGAGTAGGAGCCAGAGCTTTTAGCCATCAAGCCCCTCGGCTGTGGAATAATCTACCACTTTCAGTTCGGGAGGCAGTCACCATCTGTTCGTTTAAAAGTAGGCTCAAAACCTTTCTTTTTGATAAAGCTTATAGTTAGAGCTAATTAGTGCGCCAGAACGTTACTTGTTCTATTTTATGACACATGACACACGGAGCTTCTCTTTCCAGCTTCTCCTTCCTCTTCTCCATCCCTATCCCCCTTCCCCGGAATCCCTTTGCTTTATCACCCGCAGATCCAGGGCCTCTGTGGCCGCACCATGGATTACGGTTTGTGGATCGCGCACCGGGGGTCGCGGTGTTGGATCCAGTGTGGCGGATTCTGAGTCATGTGGGCTGATCGTGGTGCTGGTGGCGGACCCTGTGTCGCGTTGGCATTGGGCACGGGCGGTGGACCAGGACCGCAGTGGTGGCTTGTGATGGGTCCTCCTGGTGGGCGGCGGTGGACGGTGACTGAGGACTGAAGTGGCGTCTGGTCTGGATGGTGGATCGTGGTCTAGATGGTTGCTGAGCATGGACTGTGCTTCATCAATGCTGCTAGAGACTTTGATTATTGCTGATGTTCTCCTGCACGTGGCATCTATTGCACTTCTGTCCGTCCTGGGAGAGGGATCCCTCACATGTGGCTCTCTCTGAGGTTTCTACATATTTTTACCCTGTTAAAAGGGTTTTTTGTAGTTTTTCCTTACTCTTGCTGAGGGTTAAGGACAGAGGATGTCACACCCTGTTAAAGCCCTATGAGATGAATTGTAATTTGTGAATATGGGCTATACAAATAAAATTTGATTGATTGATTGATTGATTCCTTGTGTGTTGTTCCAGATTCTCGGGTCTGTCACTACCTGTCTTGGTGATTGTCTTCCCCTGCCCTCATGTGTTGCACCCGTGGCTTATTACCCCGGCCTTCCCTGTGTCTCTATTTAAGCTTCTGTGTTCCCCATTGCCTTTTGTCGGTTCGTACTGGTTGTTGTACTCGTTTCACTCGTGGTCATTTATGGGTTTTCGTGTCTCGCTGTCTCGTCAAGCTTTCCTGTCCTTATCCTCCGTGTTCCCTGTGCGCCTTGCTGCTCAGCTTTTACTTCATCAGAGTAGTTCTTGTCTTCACTGTCACCCCGTAGTGTTTGTTTGGTTATTGTCTTTTTTTTATTAAATACTCTTTTTGTTACAACCTCTGCATCCTGGGTCCATCTTCATTCACCTAAACCTAACACAATGATGAATATTAGGATTTAAGCATTGAATAATATCTTAATATGCTGTATTTGTTTAATAATTTACAAATAATGGAGCATAGTATATATTGGTTGCTAACATTTCAGCTTGGTGTGACTGAGATCAAGCATTGTTATTATATGTAGCTAGGTGTTTGTTTCGGTGTGGCTTCGCTGTTTGCGAGATTATTATAATATTCAGATGATTAATGGGTTAAGTTTAGTCCTAGTGGAAGACATGAGCACCTCCAGAGATACAAGAAAACGCAGGGAAGCAGCAAAAATGTCAAGAAGAGTCAAAAGGTAAAAAAGGGCCGCTGTCTAACGTTGCCCCAATTGAAGCTAGTGGAGGAGTTGAAGCAATGAACATGGCAGAGATACTTCGAGAACTGAAAGAATTAAGGAAAGAAAATCAGGAATCGTTTACCGACACCAAAGCCTTGCTGTCTAGACTGGAAACATCGGTAACGGATCTAAAGCAAAGGATGGAGAAACTTGAACAGAAGGCGGAAGAGACGGAGAACAGATTCGGCGCAGCGGAGGACACCAGTCAGCGACTGCGATCAAGCCAACCGACACTCGCGTCTTTGTGGTCAAATCAGCCGACACAGAAATTCTACTGCACTCATATACTGACATTTATGGTAAACGCCAAGACAGGGAATGGCAGCTGAGTACTCGAAGTTAGAGGAAGAACACATGTGGGCCTACGTCCGTTTTTCAAAATAAACTGTTGACTTGGAGCCTATAAAAATGCATAATTGAAAGTAAAATGTATTGGATTATTTTCAGAAGAAGTATATATCGTCTTACCTGTGTCATTATTATGAATAGCATTTTTACTGTATCAATGAAGAGATTTCACTAAATAAAAGTCACACATTTGTAGCTTCAAGTAGGTAATTTCTGGATATTTTAAAGTACTATAAAAAGACTTTGCCCAATAATTCCAGAGTGAGACTGATATGACTGTATTCAAGACCTCTCTGACTACACACACACTGAATATCAGACATTTTTATTGTACAGATTAAGAGATTTTTCAAAGTAAAGTGCAACATTTCTACTGTGTAATAGATCATTTCTGGATATTTCAAAGTACTATAAAAACAGTTTGCTCAACAATTACAGAGAGACACTGATATGACTGTGCTCAAGACCTCTCAGGCTACCCACACACTGAATATCAGACATTTTTACTGTACAGATTAAGAGATTTTTCAAAGTAAAGTGCAACATTTCCCCTGCGGAACTATAAAAAGTTTTCTCAATAATTCCAGAGTCAGACTGATATGCTTCTATTCCCACTCCTATGACTAGTCCCTTTTCTTAGAATCTGTAACTGTCCTACCCTCTCTTCCAGCCGCACCCATATCTAAAAATCAATCTTGCCAAAGCGATGTCTTTTCAATTTATTTTGATCGCAGCGTGAAAGAATCTCTGTATTTGTTAATTATGTTGAGCATTTTGTTTATCATCTTATCCTTTTATAGGGATAATGCTTAGGTTAGATTGGGGTACCCCTTTACACTACAAATACAATTTTTTTTTTTCCATGAAATATGCTCTGTTCAATAAATAGTGTTGTATTTTATAATATTTTTTTAATTGGCACAAACTGTGGCTCCTTTGCTCCCTTCGAGCTTGATTATTTGTCACCATTTCACAATTGCTAAACTTGTTACAGGTAATATATAACAAAATACATACATAACGCCAACAATGGAGGAAAAAAAATCTTTTTTGTAAATATCCTATAGTTACAATAGATCTGTTGAATTGTATCTGCTTTATCATACTGTACACAAAGTTACACACACATCAGCTAACATATGACAGTTATTAAACCTCTGGATGTATCCCCAAAAGAAAAACAAGTCACCTTAGACAAAGTGTTCCTCCTGATCTGTTCTCTCTTCCCAAAGAGGATCACACCAGCCGTGTAATGATTTAGAATATAAATCATTCTCCCCAAATGGAGCTCATTGAAAAAGTGATGCAAAAGACACTCAATGACCTTAAGAGATTGTTGAGATACAGACAGACAGTCAAGCAAACATCATAAATTCATTTCTAATTATGACAATTAATGTGTGACTGTTTTAAAAAAAGACTTATATACATAATTAACAGGTCTATATAATACTTTGCAATTACATGATTGACATTCAGAACCACAAATTCACACATTAGTACATTACTATGGAAAATGTTGTAACTGGGGATATATTTAAACACCCACATAATAGTCAGCAGCATGACATAGGTATTAGATTAATGTATAGTGGAGAGATTTATTTGGGTCATTTCGTGTGTTTTTTTTAATGGTAATTTGATTTATTATTGACTACATACTTTGCCTGTAAGCCACTGGTGAGGTGTAAGTGTCCGCAGCTCACTGTGGTGGATTATGAAGCTGTTCCCTCTGATTTGAGAGGGCAACACAGACAAAACCACTTCTGTGTCACTTCTTTTCCACAATTCCTTGAGCTGAGGATACAATTTATTTGCTGGAGTAGATAAATAAATAATTTACAGATAAGTTAAACACGTCCTGTATGAATACATGCACTGAATGAAATGCACAATTTACATCCCAGATACATTGATTGCATTGGATGTATTAATAACACTTGAACACTAAGTTTACCTGAGATGGAGCATCCACTGGACTTTGAACAATACTTCCCTTTGTATCCTCCTCATGATGGCCTGTCATGTCTGATTGGATTTGGCTAGTGACCTTGTCTGTTGGTTTCTAGATATAGAAATTGTTAGATATTATTGGAAGCTTTTCATTATATGCTTTCATACCAACCACATGCTGAAATACGTTTCGGTACTTGCATGTTATGGCAATTCACTAAGTCACGGAAGTGTTTAAAGCACAAAATGCAACAATAAGCTTTTGATTAACAGCTGTTGTACATTAATGCTTGATTAGCTTCCTGTCCTTTTGTAACTTTGCCACAATTGATTACCTGTGATGGAGCATGACACTGATCGCTTGTTGACAATCTGTGTGTTTTCTGTGTTGTCTGAGAAACACAAAAAGATTTTTTTATCGATTACATTTTTAAGCTATTTAAACATATGGAATGATAATGGATAGCTCTACAAAATGTTTACCTTTTCTTCTGCTGTTTGAAAACAAAAGGCTTTGTTAGAGGGGACACAAACTCCTCGCCTCTACAGATGTCGTTGTTTCCACCGCTCCAGATCCACACGGTGTGTCTACAATCAAACAGAGTCAATCAATGTTAATAGTTCAGCTACTGCACTGCTGAAGTACATTTAACTTGACTTATTTTATAAGAAAAAAAGCCAACAATCCCAGGAGTTTCATGTATAGTTTATATATCAGAGCTTCAATTTTTTACCTTCTTCTTCATCTTCATGGAGTCACTGTATTCCCTTAGAAGGGCATTCAGTGTGAGCTTGTATGTATGTACAAAATCGTCCAGTCTGGTTAGCCGTCTCCGTTGAAGCGGATCTTTTTGAGGTCCCACTGGCTTTTCTGTAAGGAGTGCAGACTAGTGTGTGGATCCAATCGCACGAATCGGAGACACAAGAAGGTGCAGCTAACCAACTTTACTGTTGAATGGCAGTACAAATTAAGGCAGTCCAAACACGGGTACAATAATCCAACTGGAGGCAGGCAGCGGCAGAGTTCGTAATCCGTTAATCCAGCAGGGAGCAGACACCGACAGAGTTCGTGATAGTTACGGTCCAAGGTCGGTACACGGGCAGGCAGTCGATCACAAGGCAGAGTATCCGGCAGGGAAAAGGCAGAGACGTAACTAGTTAAGCAGGCAGAGATCGGTAACAGGAAGGCTATCAGGAGTAAATGCTGGAACGCTAGGAACATGGAGTAACAAAGACGAACTGGCAACGCAACACAGGAACACACAGACTAAATACACCAGGTGATGAGGACCAGGTGCAAACAATCAGGGAGGAGCTGACAATCACCCAGGTGGAACACTCACACGAGGGAGGGAGTGAGGAATCTGAAACGAGAGGAGAGGTGAGTAAACAATAACAACACAAAACAGAAGAATAAGTTATAAATATCCAGCCAACTTAACTTAATAATTAGGGCTGGACATAACAGTACCCCCCCTCCTAGGGACGGCACTGGACGTCCCAGGCTGGTCAGGATGTAGATGGTGGAAGTCTAGAATGAGGTCCGGATCGACAATGTTCTTTGTAGACACCCATTTCCTCTCTTCAGGACCGTACCCCTTCCAGTCTACAAAGTACTGGCGACCGCGACCGCGGCGGCGAACTGCCAAGAGGCGTTTGACCGTGTACACCGGCCCTCCATCGATGATCCTGGGAGGAGGAGGAGGCTTGTTGGGAGGAACCAACGGGCTCTCCAATGCAGGCTTGATCCGGGACACGTGAAAGGTGGGATGCACCCTCATAGAACTGGGCAGCTGGAGTCGCACTGCAGCAGGGTTGATAATCCTGGAGATGGGGAACGGACCAATAAACCGTGGAGCCAACTTGCGGGACTCCACACATAGGGGAATGTCACGAGTAGACAGCCAGACTCTATTACCTGTTTGGTATGTGGGTGCAAGGGTCCGTCGTCGGTCCGCCGCCCCCTTTGTACGGACGGAGCTTCTTAGAAGGGCCTCCCGGACCCCACTCCAGATCCTACGGCACCGATGGACGAACCTCTGGGCAGAGGGAACATTGACCTCCTTCTCTAAGTCGGGGAACAGTGGAGGTTGGTAGCCATAGGCACACTGAAATGGAGAAAGGCCGGTAGATGCACTGGGTAATGTGTTGTATGCATACTCAACCCAGATGAGATGATTGCTCCAGGTGGCCGGGTTTTGAGAGACCAGGCATCGAAGACCGGTCTCCAACTCCTGGTTCATCCGCTCCGCCTGACCATTTGACTGGGGATGGTATCCAGAAGAGAGACTGACTGTGGCACCAAGGAGGGAACAGAACGCCTTCCAGAACTGAGAAAAAAACTGTGGACCCGGTCTGACACCACATCCTTCGGAAATCCATGAATGCGAAAAACATGTAACAGAACAGCCTCTGCAGTCTCTTTGGCCGAAGGCAGCTTGGGCAAGTGAATAAAATTAACCATCTTCGAGAATCTATCAACAACTGTTAAAATAGTGGTGTTACCCTGCGGACCGGATGTACTCGAGATTCTTATGATCAGTCAAAACCAAGAACGGCTGTTCTGCCCCCTCCAACCAATGATGCCATTCTTCCAGAGCTACTTTAATAGCATGTAACTCCCTATTCCCCACATCATAATTTCACTCAGCGGGCGAAAGTTTCTGAGACAGAAAAGCGCAGGGATGGAGCTTCTTGTACATTTCTGATCTTTGCGAGAGTATGGCCCCGACTCCTACGTCTGAGGCATCAACCTCAACCACGAACTGAAGATTAGGGTCCGGGAGCGTGAGGATCGGGGCGGTAGTAAATCTCTCCTTTAATTTTTGAAAGGCTCTCTCAGCCGGTAGTGACCACTGAAACCTTATGTTCGAGGAGGTCAGTTTATGCAATGGAGATGAAATAGTGCTAAAGTTCCTAATGAAACGCCTGTAAAAATTTGCAAAACCCAGAAAGCGTTGGAGATGTTTGCGAGAAGTGGGAGTAGCCCACTCAGTCACTGCGCTAACCTTCGCCGGATCCATCTGGATGTTGTCTTGAGAGACGATGAACCCTAGGAAAGCGACAGAGGATAGGTGAAATTCGCATTTCTCTGCCTTAACGAAAAGTTGGTGGCTAAGAAGACGCTGGAGAACCTGGTGAACATGCTGGACATGAGTGTTCTCATCTGGGGAGAAGATGAGGATATCGTCTAAATAAACAAAGACATATTGGTTCAACATATCACGAAGTACGTCGTTAACCAACGCCTGGAACACCGCTGGCGCATTACATAAACCAAATGGCATTACTAGGTACTCATAGTGACCACTTGGGGTATTAAAGGCTGTCTTCCACTCATCCCCTTTTCTTATCCTCACCAAGTGATAGGCGTTCCTCAGATCCAGCTTGGTGAAGACCTGTGCGTTCCTTAAAAGCTCAAATGCAGAGGAGATGAGGGGAAGAGGATATCGATTCTTGATGGTAATCTCATATAATCCCCGATAATCAATACATGGGCGGAGCGTCTTATCTTTCTTGGCCACAAAGAAGAACCCAGCTCCAGCAGGAGAGGAGGACGGCCGAATGAGTCCTGCTGCCAGGGAGGAGTCAATATATTCTGTCATCGTTTTTACCTCCGGTGAAGACAAGGAATAGAGGCGCCCCCTAGGGGGTGAAGTACCTGGTAGCAGGTCAATGGCGCAGTCATAAGGTCGATGAGCTGGTAAAGAGGTAGCCCGTGTTTTGTTGAAGACCTCCTTGAGGTCTAGATAACATGGAGGAACTCGGGAGAGATCTGGGAAATCAGCGTCCGATGAAATCGTGCGGGGAGAGATGACCGCAGATCGAGACGCAGGAAGTTCTAGACACTTGGGAGAAGAAACATCAGAAGAGTGGAATACCTTGGAGATCGACACAGCGCGAATGCAGGTTACAGAACAGTTTCTGTCCCAACTTGTTATTTCCCCTGTGACCCAGTTCATGTGGGGGTTGTGTTTAGAGAGCCATGGAAAACCCAAAATGAGAGGGTGTGATGGAGAGTCGAAAAGGTAAAAACTCAGAACTTCAGAATGTTCCTCGGAAATAATCATCTAAATTGGATCAGTCCGGTGCGTTATTTTACATAGTAAACGTCCATCTAGAGCATGAGCCTCCAATTGCTTAGGAAGAGGAATTAATCTTAAATTTAATTTCTTCGCTAACCTCCAGTCCATAAAATTCTCTTCAGCCCCGGAGTCAACCAAGAAAGGATAACTGACAGTCTGAGAAGGTGTGATGAGCTTGGCTTGCATGCAAGGTCGAACAGAAGACACAGTAGTGTGACTCACCAGTGTATATCTTGCCGTTGCCTGGTCCTTCACTGGACAGCTTGGGAGGTAGTGACCCTTCTGCCCACAATAAATACATCTACCCTCACGGACTTGACGTTGACGCTCCTCTGGAGTGAGCTTGGTGTGTCCCAGCTGCATTGGCTACTCCGCACCAGCAGAGGGCGCTGTTGCGCCGGCCATGGGTGTGAACCGCGCCGGAGCTTGCCAGAACTGCTGAGCTGAAGTCGACTGCCCCCTCTTGACAGGAGCAGAATATTCCGGTCTGCATTTCCCACGGTCCTGGAGACGTTTATCGATCTTAACGACCAAAGCAATGAGCGAGTCCACATCTTCTGGCAACTCACGGTTGATTAGTTGATCTTTAATGGGCTCTGCTAACCCATATAGGAAGGCATCGAACAAGGACTCCTCATTCCATCCACTATCGGCTGCCAATGTGCGGAATTCAATTGCGTAATCCGAGACACGCCGATTGCCCTGGCGAAATCCCATCAGTGCTCTCGCCGCCTCTCGACCGGGATTCGTGGTGTTAAAGATCTTGCTTAGCGTTTCTGTAAACAGCTGAACCGAGGAGCAGATGTGTGAGTTTCTTGACCATTCAGCTGTCGCCCATCTCTCTGCTCTGACAGAGAGGTACGAAATTACGTACGCCACCTTGGAACGTTCCGTCTGGAAAGCTGGCGCATTTAACTCGAAGTGAAGCCCACACTGAACCAGAAATGACCGACAGTCGCCAGAGTCCCCGGAAAATCTTTCGGGAAGAGAGAGACATGGCGGGACAGCCGGCGGAGAAGCAGCGGGAAGTGAAGCTGGAGCTGGGATCGGAGCTGGGATCGGAGCGATAAAGGTGTCCATACGATCCATGAGCCTTTGGACCTGATTAGTCAAAAAGCTAACCTGGCCGTGAATGCTCTCCTGGCGCTCCGACATCCCCTAAATCTCGAGGTGAACTGCATTAAATTGTTCCTCCGTCTGCTGCAGTAATGGTGCCGTCAGGACAGTGAGCCCGGAACCGGAGTCGGCTGAATCCATTTTATTGGCCAGTTCGTACTGTAAGGAGTGCAGACTAGTGTGTGGATCCAATCGCATGACTCGGACACACAAGAAGGTGCAGTCAACCAACTTTACTGTTGAATGGCAGTACAAGTTAAGGCAGTCCAAACACGGGTACAATAATCCAACCGGAGGCAGGCAGCGGCAGAGTTCGTAATCCGTTAATCCAGCAGCGAGCAGACACCGACAGAGTTCGTGATAGTTACGGTCCAAGGTCGGTACACGGGCAGGCAGTCGATCACAAGGCAGAGTATCCGGCAGGGAAAAGGCAGAGACGTAACTCGTTAAGCAGGCAGAGATCGGTAACAGGAAGGCTATCAGGAGTAAATGCTGGAATGCTAGGAACATGGAGTAACAAAGACGAACTGGCAACGCAACACAGGAACACACAGACTAAATACACCAGGAGATGAGGACCAGGTGCAAACAATCAGGGAGGAGCTGACAATCACCCATGTGGAACACACACACGAGGGAGGGAGTGAGGAATCTGAAACGAGAGGAGAGATGAGTAAACAATAACAACACAAAACAGAAGAATAAGTTATAAATATCCAGTCAACTTAACTTAATAATTAGGGCTGGACATAACATTTTCTCCATTATTCCTTGTGTTTTGTTGTCTTTGGTGTAATTCTGGAGTTCAACATGTACAGTACGTTATATAACATAAAAATTGCTTCATTCACCTTATTTGCATTCAAATCTGTTATATCCAGGGTGAAAAATGCAATGTTTTTCAATTTTTCTAACAGATCTTTTGTGTTATAGTACCTGTGTAGGTTTACGGGCACTTATTTTGAACTTCTGAGTAAGCCTGTCGTACACAGGACCCGTTCCAAGGTCGCCTGCCAAAAGATAATGCAATTTTAATTTATTTACTGAATAAGCTATTAAATCAAACATGTATCAAAGCACATGCCATAGAAGAGGACTAACCCAGGAGTAAACCAGACCAAAGAGCAGCCTGAGGAAGGAAGTATTTCAGCAATGTTGGCATGAATGTTGGGCTGAAATAGACATTCTGATCCCCATCTTTCTCAAGCTCTGCCCTCTGAATGAATTCCTCAAAATGATGTGGGAATGGTGTTGGTCCCACATCATTCTAGAAAAAATAATAAGAAACTAGGGCTACGTTGTAGCACTGGCGGGCCCGAGCAACCGCACGTTGAAGCCTGTTGCGGTCGGTGGAGAGAGCGATCGATGACTAAGCGCATGTCTCCGCGTTGCATCCATTTTGCGCTCTGCGGCAGTAGGTCTGCCAGTAGGTGGCGCCATCACTATTATTACACACAGACATATAGATCTGTTCAAGTAGCCGCTCTGATATAGCGTGAGCAATTTTGTGTCAATTGGACAATTTTACCACAACGTAATTTTCACACTGATTAGTAGGTGGCGCTATGACCCTGAACTAATATTTATGTGTGGAGCTGTTCAGATCAGTATTGTGATTATAGGTCAGTAGTTTGGAGCCGGTTGGATAATGCAGAGTGGATTAACAAAGTAATTCCTGTTTCCTGGCGAATCAGTAGGTGGCGCTATTACACTGAGGAAATATTGACACACAGAGCTGTTCAGGCTTGTACTATTATCATGTGACAGAAGTGTGGTAGTAATAGGACAATGCACAGTGGACTTATGAAAACATCGCCTCGTCTGGCGAAGGATGATCCTTCGCCCAACATCAATGTTTACATGGTTTGAGGAAATGTCAGAATTCTGACCTTGATCCAATGACTTGACTGAGGTAATTTGAGCTGTATATTGTAAAGCAGCCAGGAGCAGTTCATCAAAATATAAAACATGTCACTTCCTGTAGCCACCAGGGGGCGCTGTGATTTCAAATCATGATTTCTGCACCGATGTTTTCTGGTCGCGACTCTTGTCGTATGTGTGTAGTTTGGACTCGATTGGACAAAATATGTCTGAGATACAGAAGCTTGTGTTTTGATGGCATTTCATCAAACTTTAACGCCACACCACGGTCAGATGGTTTTGCTAAAACTCAATCTTTCAATAACTTTAGATCTCCATTTTGTTGTGATGACGATCGTCTAAATTGTAAGTTGATCTGATGAAAGCTCTCCGAGTAGTACATAAAAACATAACACATACCAAAAACAAGACATTTCCTGTTGCCACCAGGGGGCGCTGTGATTGTAAGTCACAATTTCTGCACCGATGTCTTCTGGTCGCGACTCTTGTCGTATGTGTCTAGTTTGGACTCGATTGTACAAAATATGTCTGAGATACAGAAGCTCGTGTTTTGATGGCGTTTATATCACACTTTGCTGCCACGCCACAGACACACGGTATGACGAAAAGTTGATTTTTTTGATAACTTTCAATCTCCATATTGTTATGATGACAGTCATTTACATTTTAAGCTGATCTGATGAAAGCTGTACGACAAGTACATCACAGAAAAAATTATGGAATATGACTAAAATAAGCACTAAATCCAAAATGGTGGGCTTCCTGTTGCGTTTTTCATATAGCTCCGAGCCAGTTTTTTGTGCATCTGTAGATGATACACAACCGTCTTCAATTTCGTGAGGATCCGTGAATGCTAAATGAGGTGCTTACCCATAAATGTAGGGATGCTCCATTGGTGGCGCTGTTGAGCCATTTTGCCACACCCATTTCCAAATACCCCAGAAAACTTACATTTTCACGACTTTCTAACCAACTGCAAACTTTTACAACTTTTTGAGCATGATAAAGCCCTCAAAAAGCCAATTCACTGTCGGAAGAAATAATAATAACTAGGGCTACGTTGTAGCACTAACGGGCCCGAGCACAGGCAATTTCAAGTCTGTTGCGGTCGGGGAAGAGAGAGCGATCGATGACCAAGCGCACGTCTCTGCCTTGCGTGCGTTTTAAGCTCTGCAGCAAGAATAAACGCGTCACTTCCTGTAGCCAGCAGGTGGCGCTATGATTTTAAGTCATGGTGTCTTTGTAGATGTCATCAGGTCGCGACTCTTGTCTTACATGTCTAGTTTGGAGTCGATGGGACCAAATATGTCTAAGATATAGAAGCTTTTGTTTTCATGGCGTGCATCACAATTTGCCGCCACGCCACGGTCAGACGGTGTGTGAGAAAGTTGTTTCTTTGATAACTTTTTATCTCCATCTTGTTGTGATGACACTCATCTAAATTTTTTGTTGATTTGATGAAAGCTCTCCGAGAAGTACATACAAATAGAACATGTACCAAAAACAAGACATTTCCTGCTGCCACCAGGGGGCGCTCACATTTTTAAGTCAAGATTTCTGTGTTGTTGTCTTCAGGTTGCGACGCTGTCTTGTCTGTGTGTTGCATGAGTTTGTGCACTGCTGCAAGGATTGTCGCTTCAGTTCCTGTAGGCAGCAGGTGGCTCTATGAACTAAAGGTAAGTAACCTTGAAAATAGATGACAAAATCTATTGCTTTATATATCATCATATGCTGACATGCCTCAAGGCTTTAATATAAAATGGTTATAAAACTTACTTTTAACACGTATAATGAACAGATTGAAGCAAGTTAGCTGCAGAGTCGTATGTTTGGTTGTGACTTTATGTGTTATTGTAATAAGTTAATACCAAAATGCTACACATGTAAGTTGCATGTGATAGTAACTATGTTTCACCATTATTCTGTTACAGGTTGGTATATCCACCATTACTATTCCCACGGCGTTTATTTAGGCTGCCAAGGAGTTTTACAGTGAAGACAGTGTAGATATGATTATAATCTGCACACATCAGTGTTGTAAACACTTCTCAAATGAATTATATAATGATGTTTTCACACAGGGAAGTGGAGAGACTTGATGTGGACTGTTATCAATAGCACTGTGGAGTTATTACCTTGAATATTACAGATGAGGTAGAAAGACATTTGATCAATGTTTACAATGTTGTATGTCCTTCAGAAGTTTTAGGAAAAGCGACGTAAAAGATGTGCATGTAACCATGAGGGCACAAACACAGATGTCAGTACATCCAATCTATCTGAAAGTAGTTGTGTTTCATACACAACACAAAACATTCTTTAACAGTGCGGTTGTTTTCTTTATAGATGAGGAACTGCAGCACCTGATGTTCTCAGCAGCAACATGGTGGAGATCTGCAGCTTCATGCTGGTCAACATGTGGACGATGTCATCATCATCAGAAGCTACACAACACTGTGAAATTAGTCTTATATAAAGATGGCCTGCAACTGTTTAGTGGTGGCAATCATTGTTAATTGTCATGGATAACAATTCATTTCTATCTTCATTATGGTTGGTTAAAATAATAAAAACTTATAACAACAATGTGTATCTTTTGCTTTCTGATTTGATACACTTTAGATAAGAACCCAGTGTTTAATATTTCTGCTTTGCCATAAGAGACAAAACATGGTCAATTGGTCATCACAGCTGTGTCCTTCAGGCTCGTCCGTCCCTAATAAAATGAGAGGAAACATAAAAATAATCAGATCATAATCATTTCATCTTAGGAAATAGGTAGTGCACATCATTTTCAAATTATCTATGAACACTGTCTGTTCTAATAAAGTTAGAAGGCTATAATGTATTTATATTTAACAAAATAATTCAGGGAAGTCTGCCTGAGATTAACGATGTAAACACTAGTAGACACGGTTATTTTTCACTGTAACACGTGACAGGACATCAACACCGTGACTCTGAATAAAGAGCCTTAGGATACGTAGTGCTCCTTTGCACAGCTGCTGTTACAATGTGTAGCAAGTGCTAAATCTCCATTAGTATAATAGTAATGAAAATCACCCTTCACATAATTGAACATATATTTTCCATGTGAACCGCTTTAACACAGTTCAATTCCGGAGCAAAATATAACTTATACAGTATTTATTAGAGCTAGAATTAGTAAACAGATCAAACAAATAGCAGTACAACACACCACACGTGCACCAGCATGCAGTCTCACTGTCGCAAAGGAATTGTTCTTAGAGTGTGTGCCGCGCACTGTACTCTGCACAGTCAGTCCACAGTGTCTCTTTTGCTTATCATCACAGTCAGTCAGAAGTGTCCGTTTCACTTACGTAGCAGTTGAGAGATGCTTTGTTGGAGCTAGCAGGAGCTAGCTAATAGCCAGTGCTGATGTTGACAAAGGCAGCGGCAGAGTTCACACAGGAAGAAACACGAGGGGAGAGGGGAAAAGAGCGTGGAGACACTCTAACCTGCTGAGCGAACAACGTCCACAGTAACTCTGACGCCGAACTCTCATCCAGATTCGCCAACAGTTCTCCGGTTCCCCGTGACCCACAGCTCCGCAGCTTGTCACGCTGTAACTTTTTTCAAAGTCCTATGATGCGTTCACTTGCAGCTGTGTTCAATTGAGTTTCGTTTTTCATGTCGAGATGATGACCTCAGCTGCCAAGCAGTTAATCATCATGATGAAAAGTCACAGCAATCTTATGCCTACACTATCAATGTCTTGAGACCCATTTCACACAGTTTGAAATGGTTTCGCAAAGTGGCTGAATAAAAATAACTCCAGGTGTGAGTTGACCAAAACAATGCGGTCTAATGATGCGTTCATGGTAACTCCGTTAAAATGAATGCCGTGTTTTAATGTTATTCATCAAACTTTAAGGGCACGCCACGGTCAGACGGTGTGGCGAAAAGTTGTTTTTTTGATAACTTTACATCTTCATGTTGTCTTGAGGAGACTCATGTAATTTTTAAGTTGACCTGATGAAGGCCCTACGACAAGTAAATCAAAGTGTAAGACGTATAAAAAAAAAACATTTTCTGTTGCCACCAGGGGACGCTGTGATTTTAAGTCACGATTTCTGTACCGATGTCTTCAGGTCGCGAGTCTTGTCTTATGTGTATAGTTTGGACTCGATTGGACAAAATATGTCCAAGATACAGGAGCCCGTGTTTTGATGGCGTTTCATCAAACTTTGAGGCCACACCACGGTCAGACGGTTTTGCTAAAACTTAATCCTTCAATAACTTTAGATCTCCATTTTGTTGTGATGACCATCGTCTAAATTGTAAGTTGATTTGATGAAAGCTGTAGGAGGAGTACTTAAAAGAAAAAATATCGAATATGACCAAAATGGCCACTAAAGTCAAACTGGCGGGCTTCCTGTTGCGTTATTCATAATGCACTATTGGACTTTTTTGTGCATCTAGTCATGATACACAATAGTCTTTGTTTTTTTTGAGGATCGGTGAATGCTAAATGAGGGGCTTTTCCGTAGGTCGCGCTCTTGAGCCATTTTGCCACGCCCTTTTCAAAATACTCCAGAATACGTAAATTTTTGCCGCCTTCGAATTTACTGCAAACTCCTACAACTTTTTGAGCACATTCGGGGAAGAGAGAACGTTCGATGACCAAGCGCTCGTCTCCACATTGCCTGCGTTTGCCCTGTGCGGCAAGGATGATCGCTCCACTTCTTCTGGCCAGCCGCTGGTGCTGAACTAGAGGTAAGTAACCTTCAAACTATCCAACATAACCTATTGCTTTTTCTATCATCATATGCTTACATGCCTCAAGTTTTTTGTAATATGTAATTGTTATAAAAGTTACCGTTTATTTATCACGTCTAATGAACAGATTGAAGCAAGATAACTCCACAGTCTTGTTTTGGTTGTGACATTATTATTTTTTTTAATAAGTTACTATCAATACGCTACACGTGTACGTTTCATGTGATAGTAACTGTTTCACCAATATTCTGATACAGGATGGTATATCCGCCATTACTATTTTCACATCGTTTATTTAGTCTGTCATGGAGTTGTAGAGTGAATTAGACAGTAGTGATAAGATTATAATGTCCACACATCAGTGTTGTAAACACTTCTCCAATTAATTATATAATTATGTTTTCACACTGAGGGAAGTGGAGAGACTTGATGTGGACTGTTATCAACAGCTCTGTGGGAGATCATCACCTTGAATATTAGAGATGAGGTAGAAAGACATTTTATCTATGTGTACAATGTTGTATTTCTTTCTCACGTTTTATCAAAAGCGATTTAAAGTATGTGCATTTAACCATTAGGATACAAACCCAGACCCTAGTACATTGGTTCTAGCTGAAATATGTAGTGCTTCATAAACAACACAAAACATTCATAACAGTACGCTTCTGCTCCTCATTAATGCTGCTCCTGATGTCCCCAGCAGCAACATGGTGGAGATCTGCAGCTTCATGCTGGTCAACTGGAAGACAACTGATTAAGATTAAAAGATTAAGATTAAGATCCATTTATTCATCCCAAACACATGCACAGACATGCAAAGGCACACTCATGCAGGTAGGGAAATTTAATCTCTGCTTTTACCCATCTGGTGCAGGACACACAGAGCAGTGAGCGACCATGTACGGCGCTCGGGGAGCAGATGTTGGGGGAGTGAGGTGCCTTGCTCATGGGCACTAGAGAGGGTAGGGAGACTCTTGGATTTTTGGACAGATCAATCCAGGTTCGACTTTTGTTGTCTCTCCATGGAGTCGAACCAAAGACGAACCAGAGACCTTCTCTGCCCATAGTCCAAGTTTCTGCCACTCGACCACCGCCTCTCCTCATGCATCATCAAACTAGTAATCTACACATCACTCCATGCGTTGCTCCCTTAACTACAGATGGCCTGCAAATGTCATGGAGTTTTACAGTGAATTACACAGTTTAGGTATGATTTTAATCTCCAGACATCAGTGTTGTAAACAGTTCTCAAATTAATTATAGAATTATGTTTTCACACTGAGAGAAGTGGAAAGACTTGATTTGGACAGTTATCAATAGGTCTGTGGGAGATTATCACCTTGAATAGTACTGATGAGGTAGAAAGACATTTTATGTATTTGTACAATGTTGTATTTATTTCAGCACTTTTATCAGAAGGGACTTAAAATATGTACATTTAACCATGAGGATATAAACCAAGACCACAGTACAACGGTTCTATCTGAAATCTGTTGTGCTTTATACACAACACAAAACATTCTTTAACAGTGCGTTTTTTCTCTTCATAGATGAAGAACTGCAGCACCTGATGTCCTCAGCAGCAACATGGTGGAGATCTGATTTGATACACTTTAGATAAGAACCCAGTGTTTTATATTTCTGCTTTGCCATAAGAGACAGAACATGGTCATCACAGCTGTTTCCTTCAGGCTTGTCCGTCCCTAATAAAATGATAGGAAACATGAAAGTGATCGTCATGATTGTAGAGGAAGAGTTACATATGAACAAAGTGTGTATTCTTATTTTCTGTGGATATTCAACTATGTATTTGAATATGCTTTTGGATTAAAACGTGCACTACCATGACAATGAATGTTTAGTATGGAGCTGTTTCACATTAAAAGTATTTCATTATAATTTAATACATTATGTATTATGTGCAATACTTTGATTGTTTTTAAGTTATGAAATCAGGTCTGTACCTGGAGTCAGTGTTCAGTCTGGTTGGATTCAAGTTGTGTGTCAAGTTGGACCTTCTAGAGCAGTGGTTCTCAACCTTTTTTCAGTGAAGTACCCCCTTTGAAGAAAAAATTCTGCCGAGTACCCCCTAACCAGCGCAAAGCAGTTTTGGTAGAAAGAAAGATGGAATGTGATTTATTAAGCCTTGTAACTAGACACATTCAAATTTAAAACTCCAACAATGTCCATAACATTGCTCATTTGCAGTGGTCTCTTTTATTTTGAAAGGGTACCGGTAGAGACGCGGACTTCTTGTTATGAATCATTAACTTCACAACGGAAAACTTTTACGTTTTAGCGCCCCTCCGAAGAGGCACAAGCTCTCACGGTGTTGTTTAGGGAAGGCTCTCTGCTCTGGTTTCGCCTTCTTTGGCGCTTGTCCCTCCATGTTTCAGCAGCATTGCTGCTGCATTTCAACTCGACTCCATTGTTGAAGTTTTCAAGGCAGGTGATGACAGGCGATGACAGGTGGCGTGTGCCAGGTTGGGTCAAACCATCGGTCTGGGGGAGACTGTTTTTTTATGATAATTAAATTGAAAATCCTACTGAATATAAAATTTAGGTTCATGAACTTACACTTATATTTTATTGAATATTTGTTAAATAAAAAAATTTCAAGGATTTTTGAATGGATGCTAATTTAAATATATTTAAAAAAAATCTCAAGTACCCCCAGGGGTACGCGTACCCCCATTTGAGAATCACTGTTCTAGAGGAACATAAAACCAATACACAGATATGTAAAGTCATACATGGGCCAGGTTAAGTAATTAACAGACTTTTACATGGTAAAAATAAAATATTAATTCAAAGTTAATCGGATCATAATCATTTCAGATTAGGAAATAGGTAGTGCATATAAGCCTACAACTCTGTATGACACTGTTTGTTCTAGTAAAGTTGCAAGGCTATGACTTACTCATATTTAACAAAAGAATTCAGTGAAGTCTGTCTGAGATTAACGATTTAAATACTGAAGGTGGGAGACACGGTTATTTTTCACTGTAACACGTGACAGGACATCAACACCGTGACTCTGAATAAAGAGCCTTAAAAGCCGTAGTGCTCCTTTGAACAGCTGCTCTTACAATGTGTAGCAAGTGCTAAATCTCCATTAGTATAATAGTAACAAATATCACCCTTTACATAATTGAACATATATTTTCCATGTGAACCCCTTTAACACAGTTCAATTCAGGAGCAAAATATAACTTATACAGTATTTATTAGAGCTAGTATTAGTAAACAGATCAAACAAATGCAGTACAACACATCACACGTGCACCAGCATGCAGTCTCAATGTCGCTACGGAATTGACTCTGCAAAGTCAGTCCACAGTGTCTCTTTTGCTTATCATCACAGTCAGTCAGTCAGTCAGTCAGTCAGAAGTGTCCGTTTAACTTACGTAGAAGTTGAGAGATGCTTCGTTGGAGCTAGCAGGAGCTAGCTCATAGCCAGTGCTGCTGTTGAGAGCGGCAGAGTTCACACAGGAAAAGACACGACAGGAGAGGGGAAAAGAGCATGGAGAGCGTCCCACACTCTAACCTGCTGAGCGAACAACGTCCACAGTGCCTCCGACACCGTCCTCTCATCCAGACTCGCCAACCGTCCTCCGGTTCTTCGTGATCCACAGCTCCGCAGCTTGTGACGTTGTAACTTTTTTCAAAGTCTCATGATGAGTTCACTTGCAGACTTTTTTGTGCATCTAGTCATGATACACAATAGTCTATGTTTTTTTTGAGGATCGGTGAATGCTAAATGAGGGGCTTTTCCGTAGGTGGCGCTCTTGAGCCATTTTGCCACGCCCTTTTCAAAATACCCCAGAATACGTAATTTTACGCCGCCTTCGAATTTGCTGCAAACTCCTACAACTTTTTGAGCACATTAAAGCCCTCAAAAAGCCAATGAGTTTAAACAGAGAAAAATAATAATAATAATAATAATCATTTCAATTTCAATAGGGCCTCCCACCGATTTCGGTGCTCGGGCCCTAATAACTAGGGCTACGTTGTAGCACTAACGGGCCCGAGCACAGGCAATTCCAAGTCTGTTGCGGTCGGGGAAGAGAGAACGTTCCATGACCAAGCGCTCGTCTCCACGTTGCCTGTGATTGTGAATTGCGGCAATATCGCTTCACTTCCTGTAGTCAGCAGGTGGCTCTATGAACTAGAGGTAAGTAACCTTAAAACCAGTGTATAAAGTTCTTGAAAGCCATACTTGAGTAAAAGTACAGATATCTTACTTGAAAGTGACTTTGGTAAAAGTAAAAGTCACCCGTCAGAAAATGACTTGAGTAAAAGTCTTAAATTAGCTCATATTAAATGTACTTAAGTATTAAAAGTATCTGGTGTTGAAATTTACTTAAGTATCAAAAGTACAAGTACCAAAATTACAAATCTAAAGTACTTTTTATAGTCTATACAGACAGAAAACTACCAAAAATGTTTCTCCTCAAGATTTATTTCAACTGACTGAAAAATTATAACAATATGCATATAATCTATAATTTTACAAATTTTGAACCCTAGATACTGAGGTTCAAATAGTAATGGACCAGTGCATCTGAACTTCTAGAGACAACAAAGAATCAACACAACAGAATAAACAAGTGCCTCTTGTGTCTGCCTAAGAACATTAATAAACCACAGTATAACAACTAAAACATTCTGTAAATATCACAAAACCTGGATCTTTCATCAGTAGCAGGAGTGATACACAATGCCCCTTCTGATAACTCAGTAACCGGAAACAAGTTCTAGGCACACAAATTAAGATAGTTTCTCTTTTGTTAACAGCTGCACTTTGCTAGTACAAATAAGAAAAACTCACTGGACAGTCTCGTTTTGCTGCCAAATTTCAGACCGAATAATAAAAGCTAAACTGAACTGAGCTCCTGCAGGAGAACCTGAATCATTATAAAGGGAATAAATGGATGGGGAATGTGCTGGTGTTGATAAAGTCCCTCCTCTTTGTACACACATCGCTATTCCTCATTGGATGGTTTAGTGAGGTCCTCGGATCGGCCCTGCCAGAGTCGGAGCGTCAAGAAGACGATCAAACTGGAATCTAGAGGAAGTCAATCTCGTAACAGGGTTCCTGATGGTGAACCTGCGGAGGGATCATGACCGGTACAGCCTGCTTGACCCCAGTCGACCAAGGCAGCACGACCAACCTGTGGACGCTGGGGTCTCGCGTGAGGGGGGTCTCGCGCCCCCTCCCCCCCCCCCCCCCATGCCGTTGGACCTGCACATCTCCAGAGGCAGCGGGCACGCGAGTGAGCAAGAGAGAGAGATGCGCCGTGCATACAGGCTCGCGTTGCGCCAACCTGTGCTGCTCAAGTAACGAGACAGTTTTGAGAATGTAACACAATGAAATACAGACATGGTGTTTTCATTTTGTTCATCAAAATGAAGTTCATCAACTTATAAGCCTCACCACGGTCACTCAACTGGCATAATAGTTAATTTACTACACAACACTGTACAATGTTGTAATTCTATGCATTGCAAAATAACTCTGTACGATCAATAACTATATTGAAGTGTTTTTTAACCATATATTCTTTGTCTTGTCAAGATGGTGTTCTCAGATGCCGACAGTGGATCTTACAATGTTGTGGTAACGCAATGGCATTTTACTGTAGAGGACTTGATGATGATGACCCCAGTGTACCGGTCATATCATTTCAATCACACTGTTATTCAAGTAAATGTAATTGATTTCTATAGACATAAATGGCTTTTCAATAAACAAGCACCATGATATTACATAGACATATTAATCGTTTGTCCATTCACTACAACATCCGAAGACATGTGTCATCTGATTTTTATTATTGCAAATACAAAGTGCCTATAATGTCATATATGTAATCTCTTCAAATGAAATGTTTTATGCATTAAAACAATACAGCGTTGTCCTTGCTCTCATATTTGTGTATGGCATACATCCTGATAGTGGCTCCTGATGTTGTCAATGGATCTGACAACTTCTGATGTCAGGACTCAGTGCCATCTTAATGAAGTGGACATTATGATGACAACACCAGCTGACTGTTCACTGGTGTAAGCCTGTTCACACAGATGAAACCCAGCAGTCAATAGGCTCACAGATGGAGTCCCATTTCCATCATGGCACTGTAGTTGCTAGGCAGATTTCATGCGGCAATTTGAAGGTGTCTCAGCTCTGCCCCCTAAGCCAAAGTTCACTTTGGACAATGTGATTCATGCCTAGTTGTGGTTACATGACAAAACGCTTGAGTTTGTGCAGTTGCGCCCAGAATAGAGAGGGACAGAGCAGAGACGGACGGCAAGAGAGATGCTCATTTCCCAGAGCAAGAACACTGATTGAAACCACACAAAATATTAGACTCCAAAACAAGACTGTAAAGCTTGTAAGTCAAGTTTATTCACACACACATTCATGCTATATTGCATATAAAATCCAATAAATATAGTTTTCCACAAAGGACAGATGTATTGGAATATCGATAAAAGAGGAGATGGGACCCAGCCCGGAGGAAGCCCGGGGCCCCCGTCTGGAGCTAGGCCCAGACGGAGGGCTCGATGGCGAGCGTCTGGTGGCCGGGTTTGCCACGGAGCCCGGTCGGGCATAGCCCGAACAAACTAAGTGGCACCCCCCCTCTCTTCATCTCATGGGCCCACCACCTGTGGGAAGACCCGTTGGGGTCGGGTGCGCAGCCACATGGGTGGCAGCGAAGGTCAGGGGTCTCGACAGACCAGACCCGGGCGGCAGAAGCTGGCTCTGGGGACGTGGAACGTCACCTCGCTGTGGGGAAAGGAACCGGAGCTTGTGAGGGAGGTGGAGCGCTATCAGTTAGATCTGGTGGGGCTTACCTCCACTCACAGTCTCAGCTCTGGTACCGTACTCCTGGATAAGGGTTGGACTTTATTCTTCTCCGGAGTTGCCAAGGGCGTGAGGCGCCGGGCGGGTGTGGGGATACTCATAAATCCCCGGCTGAGCGCCGCGGTGTTGGAGTTTACCCCGGTAGACGAGAGGGTCGCCTCCCTGCGCCTAAGGGTTGTAGGGGGGAAAACTCTGACTGTTGTTTGTGCGTATGCACCAAACAGCAGTTCAGAGTACTCGGCCTTCTTGGAGACCCTGAATGGAGTCCTGTATGGGGCTCCAGTAGGGGACTCCGTACTTCTGCTGGGTGACTTCAACGCCCACGTGGGCAACGATGGAGACACCTGGAGAGGCGTGGTGGGGAGGAACGGCCTCCCTGATCTGAACCCGAGCGGTCGTTTGTTATTGGACTTCTGTGCTAGCCATGGATTATCCATAAAAAACACCATGTTCGAACATAAGGGTGCTCATAAGTGTACCTGGTACCAGAGTACCCTAGGCCGAAGATCAATGATCGATTTTGTGATCGTGTCATCTGATCTGAGGCCGCATGTTTTGGACACTCGGGTAAAGAGAGGGGCGGAACTGTCAACCGACCACCATCTGGTTGTGAGTTGGATCAGGGAGTGGGGGAAATTTCCGGATAGACCTGGTAAGCCCAAACGAGTAGTGCGGGTGAACTGGGAACGCCTGGAGGAGGCCCCCGTCCTTGGTATCTTCAACTCACACCTCCGGCGGAGTTTTTCTGGCATTCCTGTGGAGGTTGGGGGCATTGAGCCGGAGTGGGCGGTGTTCAAAGCCTCCATTGCTGAAGCTGCGGCGGCTAGCTGTGGCCTCAGGGTCTTAGGCTCCTCAAGGGGCGGTAACCCTCGGACACCCTGGTGGACACCGGTGGTCAGGGAAGCCGTCCGATTGAAGAAGGAGGCCTTCCGGGATATGATATCCTGGAGGACTCCTGACTCGGTTGCAGGGTACCGACAGGCCCGAAGGGCTGCAGCTGCTGCCGTGTCGGAGGCTTAGCAGCGGGTGTGGGAGAAGTTCGGAGAGGCCATGGAGAAGGACTTTCGGTCGGCACCAAAGTGTTTCTGGAAGACTATCCGGCACCTCAGGAGGGGGAAACGGGGAACCATCCAAGCTGTGTACAGTAAGGATGGGACTCTGTTGACCTCAACTGAGGAGGTTGTCGGACGTTGGAAGGAACACTTTGAGGAACTCCTGAATCCGAATAACACGTCCTCTATGTTGGAGGCAGAGGTTGATGGTGTTTCATCGTCAATTTCCCTGGTGGAGGTCACTGAGGTGGTCAAACATCTCCGCAGTGGCAAGGCCCCAGGGATTGATGAGATCCGGCCAGAAATGCTAAAGGCTCTGGGTGTTGAGGGGCTGTCATGGTTGACACGCCTATTCAACATCGCGTGGGAGTCGGGTACAGTGCCAAAGGAGTGGCAAACCGGGGTGGTGGTTCCCCTGTTCAAAAAGGGGGACCAGAGAGTGTGTGCCAATTACCGGGGCATCACACTTCTCAGCCTCCCTTGTAAAGTCTACTCCAAGGTGCTGGAAAGGAGGGTTCGGCCGATCGTCGAACCTCAGATTGAAGAGGAACAATGCGGTTTTCGCCCCACACGTGGAACTACGGACCAGCTCTTCACTCTCGCAAGGATCCTGGAGGGGGCCTGGGAGTATGCCCATCCGGTCTACATGTGTTTTGTGGATCTGGAGAAGGCGTATGACCGGGTCCCCCGGGAGAAACTGTGGGAGGTGCTGCGGGAGTATGGGGTAAGGGGGTCTATCCTCAGGGCCATCCAATCCCTGTACTCCCAAAGCGAGAGCTGTGTTTGCGTCCTCGGCAGCCAGTCAGTTTCGTTCTCAGTGGATGCTGGTCTCCGCCAGGGCTGCGCCTTATCACCAATCCTGTTTGTGATATACATGGACAGGATATCGAGGCGTAGTCGTGGTGGGGAGGGGTTGCAGTTCGGTGGTCTGAGGATCTCAGTGACGTGGTCCTCATTGGATCATCGGCTTGTGACCTTCAGCACTCACTGGATCGGCTGGCGGCCGAGTGTGAAGCGGCTGGGATGAGGATCAGCACCGCTAAATCTGAGGCCATGACTCTTAGCAGGAAACCGATGGATTGCTTACTCCGGGTAGGAAATGAGTCCTTAGCCCAAGTGAAGGAGTTCAAGTACCTTGGGGTCTTGTTCGCGAGTGAGGGTACTATGGAGCGTGAGATTGGCCGGAGAATCGGAGCAGCGGGGGCGGTATTGCGTTCGCTTTACCGCACCGTTGTAACGAAAAGAGAGCTGAGCCGCAAGGCAAAGCTCTCGATCTACCGGTCGATCTTCGTTCCTATCCTCACCTATGGTCATGAGGGCTGGGTGATGACCGAAAGGACGAGATCACGGGTACAAGCGGCCGAGATGAGTTTTCTCAGAAGGGTGGCTGGCGTCTCCCTTAGGGATAGGGTGAGAAGCTCAGCCATCCGTGAGGAACTCGGATTAGAGCCGCTGCTCCTTTACTTAGAAAGGAGTCAGCTGAGGTGGTTCGGGCATCTGTTAAGGATGCCCACTGGGCGCCTTCCTTGGGAGGTGTTTCAGGCACGTCCAGTGGGGAGGAGACCTCGGGGAAGACCCAGGACTAGGTGGAGAGATTATATCTCAACACTGGCCTGGGAACGCCTCGGGTTGGTCAATGTGGCCCGGGAAAGGGAAGTCTGGGGCCCCCTGCTTGAGCTGCTCCCCCCGCGACCCGACCCCGGATAAGCGGATGAAAATGAGATGATGAATGAGATGAGACAGATGTATTGGACTTTCTTCACAACAGCGCCATCTACATCTGGTGTTCCAAATGTAGAAACACCACTGAACTAATTCATACCAATCGCAGACTACATATGTAATGTTGAAGTACTTGTCCATTAAATGCAACCATTTAGACAAATGACATGGTTAGTTTGATTTTTGTACATATATTGGGATAATATTTTAGTATCCCACAAATAACTAATGTGACAACCAGTGTAAACACAGTTCTTCAATTAATTGTATAATTATGTTTTCATACTGAGGGAAGTGGAGAGACTTGATGTGGACTGTTATCAATAGCTCTGTGGGAAATTATCACCTTGAATATTACAGATGAGGTAAAAATACATTTTCTCTATTTGTACAATGTTGTATTTCTTTCCCTACTTTTATCAAAAGTGACTTCAAATATGTACATTTAACCATGACGATACAAACCAAGACCACAGTACAACGGTTCTATCTGAAATCTGTTGTGCTTCATACACAACACAAAACATTCTTTAACAGTGCTGTTTTTGTCTTCATAGATGAAGAACTGCAGCACCTGATGTCCTCAGCAGCAACATGGTGGAGATCTGCAGCGTCATGCTGGTCAACACGTGGACGACTGCATCGTCATCTACACAACACTTCTAAATTCCTCCCTTAACTAAATATGACCTGCAACTGTTTAGTGGTGGTGGTCATTGCAAAGTGTCATGTATAAGAGTTAATGTCTATCTTCATTATGGTTGGTTAAAAAAATAAACAATTTGCTTTCTGATTTTATACACTTTCGAAAAGAACCCTGTGTTTAATATTTCTGCTTTGCCATAAGAGACACAACATGGTCATCACAGCTGTGTCCTTCAGGCTCATCTGTCCCTAATAAAAATGATAGGAAACACAAAATATATCATTATTGTACAGGAAGTGTTACTTTTGAACAAGTGTGTATTCTCATTTTCTGTGGATATTAAACTATGTATTTGAATATGCTTTTGGATTAAAACGTGCACCAGCATGACAATAAATGTACAGTATGGAGTTATTTCACGTTAAAAGTATTGCATTATCTCATCTCATTTTCATCCGCTTATCCGGGGTCGGGTCGCAGGGGGAGCAGCTCAAGCAGTATTGCATTATAATTTAATACATTATGCATTATGTGCAATACTTTGATTGTTTGTATTAGTAATGCATTATGTGCAATACTTTGATTGTTTGTATTAGTAATGAAAACAGGTCTGTACCTGGAGTCAGTGTTCAGTCTGGTTGGATTCAAGTTGTGTCTCATGCTGGACCTTCTAGAGGAACATAAAACCAATGCACAGATATGTAAAGTCATACGTGTGCCAGGTCAACTTTTTAACAGACTTTTACATAGTAAAAATAAAATATTAATTCAAAGTTAAATCATTTCAGCTAAGGAAATAGGTAGTGCATATTAGCCTACAATTCTGTATGACACTGTCTGTTCTATTAAAGTTACAATTCTTTGATTTACTCATATTTAACAAAAGAATTCAGTGAAGTGTGTCTGAGATTAGCGATTTAAAGAGTGAAGGTGGCAGACACGGTTACTTTTCACTGTAACACGTTACAACACTACTCTGAAGAAAGAGCTTTAGGACACGTAATGCTCATTTGAACAGCTTCTCTTGCAATGCAGATGTGACGTTAAACACTCAGGTTTCAGCTAGCTCCTTGAGCCTACACACAGTCTCCTTTCTCAGATTCATCCTTATAAATTAACGCTTGTCTCTGCTTGGTGGACCTGGGTTCACAGTGTTGTGTCTGTAACAGCTAGCATTGGCTTCGAAGCCGTTCGCAGCTGGTATGTAGTTTCCGGATTAGCGTTGCTAAGCTAGCACGCCTGATTCAAAGGCACCCTGCGAATCACTGCGAACACATGTAAATAAAATACTCTACGTGACTTACCACAGAAACGGGAGCGCAGTCGGCATTAACGTGTCCGTCAGATGAACAAGCAGAACATCAAACTGTGCTACTGATACGATGGTGTGTGTATCTTCAGCACAGACTTCAGCACGGAAGAAGATTCTCATGATGAGTTCACTTGCAGCTGTGTTAAATGCAGCTTCGTTTGTCATGGCGAGTTGAAGAAGTCTGCTGCAAAGCTATGAATAATCCGCATGATGAAAACTCACAGCAATGTTATGCCTACATTATCAATATATTGAGACCCATGTGACACAGTTTGACATGGTTTAGCAAAGTGAATGAGGAGAAATACATCCAAGTGTGAGACGTAACAAACCGAAAGCGGTCTCATGCTGCGTTCATGGTAACTCTGTTAAAATGGGTTTCATTTGTCATGGTGAGCTGATGAACTTTGATGCCACGCCATTAACAATCCGCATGATGAAAAGTCACAGTAATGTTATGCCTACATTATCAATATCTTGAGACCAATTTGACACAGTTTGACATGGTTTAGCAAAGTGGCTGGGGGGAAATACATCAAAGAGTAAGATGACCAAAACAAGACATTTCCTGATGCCACCATGGGGTGCTTTCCTTTTAAGTCATGATCTAGGTAGATGTCTTCCGGTCGCGACTCTTGTCTTATATGTGTAGTTTGGAGTCGATTGGACAAAATATGTCTAAGTTACAGAAGCTCGCTTATATTGGCGTTTAGTCGAACTTTGAGACCTCACCACGGTCACACGGTATGATGAAAAGTTTAAATATTGATAACTTTAGATCTTCATCTTGTTTTGTAGAGTCTCATCTAATTTTAAAGTTGATCTGATGAAAGCTGTCTGAGTAGTACATGAAAACATAACAGGTACCAAAAACAAGACATTTCCTGTTGCCACCAGGGGGCGCTGTGATTGTAAGTCACAATTTCTGCACGATGTCTTCTGGTGGCGACTCTTGTCGTATGTGTCTAGTTTGGACTCAATTGGACAAAATATGTCTGAAATATGGAAGCTTGTGTTTTGATGGCGTTTCATCAAACTTTAACGCCACACCACGGTCAGACGGTTTTGCTAAAACGTAATCCTTCAATAACTTTAGATCTCCAATTTGTTGTGATGACGATCGTCTAAATTTGAAGTTTATCTGATGAAAGCTGTACGACAAGTACATCAAAGAAAAAATATGGAATATGACCAAAATGGCCACTAAAGTCAAACTGGCGGGCTTCCTGTTGCGTTATTCATAATGCACTGATTTTTTGAACTTTTTTGTGCATCTAGTCATGATACACAATAGTCTATGTTTTTTTTGAGGATCGGTGAATGCTAAATGAGGGGCTTTTCCGTAGGTGGCGCTCTTGAGCCATTTTGCCACGCCCTTTTCAAAATACTCCAGAATACGTAATTTTATGCCGCCTTCGAATTTGCTGCAAACTCCTACAACTTTTTGAGCACATTAAAGCCCTCAAAAAGCCAATGAGTTTAAACAGAGAAAAATAATGATAATAACTAGGGCTACGTTGTAGCACTAACGGGCCCGAGCACAGGCAATTTCAAGTCTGTTGCGGTCGGGGAAGAGAGAACGTTCGATGACCAAGCGCTCGTCTCAGCGTTGCATGCATTTGCGCACTGCTGCAAGATAAACGCTTCACTTCCTGTAGCCAGCAGGTGGCGCTATGATTTTAAGTCATGGTGTCTTTGTTGATGTCATCAGGTCGCGCTTCTTGTCTTACATGTGTAGTTTGAACTCGATTGGACCAAATATGTCCAAGATACAGAAGCTTGTGTTTTGATGGCGTTTAGTCACATTTTGACGCCTCGCCACGGTCACACGGTGTGGCGAAAAATTGATCTTTCAATAACTTTAGATCTCCATCTTGTTCTGATGACACTCGTCTAAATTTTCAGTTGATCTGATGAAAGCTCTCCAAGAAGTACTTGAAAATAAAAAACATGGAATATGGTCCAAATCGAAAATGGCGGGGTTCCTGTTGCGTTTTTCATATTGCTCCGAGCGCGTTTTTTGTGCATCTGGTGATGATACACAACTGTCTTCAATTTCGTGCGGATCAGTGAATGCTAAATGAGGTGTTTCTCCGTAAATGAGGGAAAGCACCGTTGGTGGCGCTGTTGAGCCATTTTGCCACACCCATTTCCAAATACCCCAGAATACGTAAATTTTCACGAGGACCATAATCTGCCCGATAGATGTTGAATGCATTCTGTAGTGAGAACACATTCAAGCACATGTCCTACACCTCCATGAGAGGGGGGAGGGGTGAGAAGGGGGAGGGATGAGAGGGGTGAAAGGGGTTGGGGTAAGATGGGGGCGGGGTGAGAGGGGGGCGGGGCCTTCAAAACAGGTTGATCTGAGGAGGTCTGTTTTAGACAGAGTAAAAAGGTGCTGTTTTAAATTATCCTTGGGGTATTTTTACCAAAATATTTTACAGACATTTCATTAAGACCCCAAGGAACCATATCAACTGTGGTGAAATGGAAATAATATGTCCCCTTTAAGCGTTTTCGTGTGTCATGGTGAGCTGATTTGACGCCCCGCCACAGTCAGATGGTGTGTCGAAAAGTTGTTTCTTTGATAACTTTAGATCTCCATATGGTTGTGATGCCACCCGTCTAAATTTTAAATTGATGTGATGAAAGCTCTCCGACAAATAAATCAAAGTGCACGATGTACAAAAACAAGACATTTCCATATGCCACCAGGGGGCGCTTTCCTTTTAAGTCATGATTTCTAGGTAGATGTCTTCCGATCGCGACTCTTGTCTTATATGTGTAGTTTGGAGTCAAGTGGACAAAATATGTCTAAGTTACAGAAGCTCGCTTATATTGGCGTTTAGTCGAACTTTGAAACCTCACCACGGTCACACGGTATGATGAAAAGTTTAAATATTGATAACTTTAGATCTTCATCTTGTTTTGTAGAGTCTCATCTAATTTTTAAGTTGATCTGATGAAAGCTCTCCGAGTAGTACATAAAAACATAACACGTCTTAAAAACAAGACATTTCCTGTTGCCACCAGGGGGCGCTGTGATTGTAAGTCACAATTTCTGCACCGATGTCTTCTGGTCGCGACTCTTGTCGTATGTGTCTAGTTTGGACTCAATTGGACAAAATATGTCTGAAATATGGAAGCTTGTGTTTTGATGGCGTTTCATCAAACTTTAACGCCACACCACGGTCAGACGGTTTTGCTAAAACGTAATCCTTCAATAACTTTAGATCTCCAATTTGTTGTGATGACGATCGTCTAAATTTGAAGTTGATCTGATGAAAGCTGTACGACAAGTACATCAAAGAAAAAATATGGAATATGACCAAAATGGCCACTAAAGTCAAACTGGCGGGCTTCCTGTTGCGTTATTCATAATGCACTGATGGACTTTTTTGTGCATCTAGTCATGATACACAATAGTCTATGTTTTTTTTGAGGATCGGTGAATGCTAAATGAGGGGCTCTTCCGTAGGTGGCGCTCTTGAGACATTTTGCCACGCCCTTTTCAAAATACTCCAGAATACGTAATTTTACGCCGCCTTCGAATTTGCTGCAAACTCCTACAACTTTTTGAGCACATTAAAGACCTCAAAAAGCCAATGAGTTTAAACAGAGAAAAATAATAATAACTAGGGCTACGTTGTAGCACTAACGGGCCCGAGCACAGGCAATTTCAAGTCTGTTGCGGTCGGGGAAGAGAGAACGTTCGATGACCAAGCGCTCGTCTCCACATTGCCTGCGTTTGCCCTGTGCGGCAAGGAAGATCGCTCCACTTCTTCTGGCCAGCCGCTGGTGCTGAACTAGAGGTAAGTAACCTTGAAACTATCCAACATAACCTATTGCTTTATCTATCATCATATGCTTACATGCCTCAAGTTTTTTGTAATATGTAATTGTTATAAAAGTTACCGTTTATTTATCACGTCTAATGAACAGATTGAAGCAAGATAACTCGACAGTCTTGTTTTGGTTGTGACATTATTTTTTTTAATGAGTTACTATCAATACGCTACACGTGTACGTTTCATGTGATAGTAACTGTTTCACCAATATTCTGATACAGGATGGTATATCCGCCATTACTATTTTCACATTGTTTATTTAGTCTGTCATGGAGTTGTAGAGTGAATTAGACAGTAGTGATAACATTATAATGTCCACACATCAGTGTTGTAAACACTTCTCCAATTAATTATATAATTATGTTTTCACACTGAGGGAAGTGGAGAGACTTGATGTGGACTGTTATCAACAGCTCTGTGGGAGATCATCACCTTGAATATTACAGATGAGGTAGAAAGACATTTTATCTATGTGTACAATGTTGTATTTCTTTGTCACGTTTTATCAAAAGCGATTTAAGTATGTGCATTTAACCATTAGGATACAAACCCAGACCCTAGTACATCGGTTCTAGCTGAAATAAGTAGTGCTTCATAAACAACACAAAACATTCATAACAGTACGCTTCTGCTCCTCATTAATGCAGCTCCTGATGTCCCCAGCAGCAACATGGTGGAGATCTGCAGCTTCATGCTGGTCAACTGGAAGACAACTGATTAAGATTAAAAGATTAAGATTAAAATCCATTTATTCATCCCAAACACATGCACAGACATGCAAAGGCACACTCATGCAGGTAGGGAAATTTAATCGCTGCTTTTTACCCATCTGGTGCAGGACACACAGAGCAGTGAGCGACCATGTACGGCGCTCGGGGGAGTAGATGTTGGGGGAGTGAGGTGCCTTGCTCATGGGCACTAGAGAGGGTAGGGAGACTCTTGGATTTTTGGACAGATCAATCCAGGTTCGACTTTTGTTGTCTCTCCATGGAGTCGAACCAAAGACGAACCAGAGACCTTCTCTGCCCATAGTCCAAGTTTCTGCCACTCGACCACCGCCTCTCCTCATGCATCATCAAACTAGTAATCTACACATCACTCCATGCGTTGCTCCCTTAACTACAGATGGCCTGCGAATGTCATGGAGTTTTACAGTGAATTAGACAGTTTAGGTATGATTTTAATCTCCACACATCAGTGTTGTAAACAGTTCTCAAATTAATTATAGAATTATGTTTTCACACTGAGAGAAGTGGAAAGACTTGATTTGGACTGTTATCAATAGGTCTGTGGGAGATTATCACCTTGAATAGTACTGATGAGGTAGAAAGACATTTTATGTATTTGTACAATGTTGTATTTCTTTCAGCACTTTTATCAGAAGGGACTTAAAATATGTACATTTCACCATGAGGATATAAACCAAGACCACAGTACAACAGTTCTATCTGAAATCTGTTGTGCTTTATACACAACACAAAACATTCTTTAACAGTGCGTTTTTTCTCTTCATAGATGAAGAACTGCAGCACCTGATGTCCTCAGCAGCAACATGGTGGAGATCTGATTTGATACACTTTAGATAAGAACCCAGTGTTTTATATTTCTGCTTTGCCATAAGAGACAGAACATGGTCATCACAGCTGTGTCCTTCAGGCTCGTCTGTCCCTAATAAAATGATAGGAAACATGAAAGTGATCGTCATTATTGTAGAGGAAGAGTTACATATGAACAAAGTGTGTAATCTTATTTTCTGTGGATATTCAACTGTGTATTTGAATATGCTTTTGGATTAAAACGTGCACTACCATGACAATGAATGTTTTTAATGGAGCTATTTCACATTAAAAGTATTGCATTATAATTTAATACATTATGTATTATGTGCAATACTTTGATTGTTTTTAAGTAATGAAATCAGGTCTGTACCTGGAGTCAGTGTTCAGTCTGGTTGGATTCAAGTTGTGTGTCAAGTTGGACCTTCTAGAGGAACATGAAACCAATACACAGATATGTAAAGTCATACATGGGCCAGGTTAAGTAATTAACAGACTTTTAAATGGTAAAAATAAAATATTAGTTCAAAGTTAATCAGAGCATAATCATTTCAGATTAGGAAATAGGTAGTGCATATAAGCCCACAACTCTGTATGA
Source organism: Platichthys flesus (assembly GCF_949316205.1). Taxonomy (NCBI): domain Eukaryota; kingdom Metazoa; phylum Chordata; class Actinopteri; order Pleuronectiformes; family Pleuronectidae; genus Platichthys; species Platichthys flesus. The sequence goes on from NC_084960.1 coordinate 19,891,878, forward strand.
CACTGTCTGTTCTAGTAAAGGTACAAGGCTATGACTTACTCATATTTAACAAAAGAATTCAGTGAAGTCAGTCTGAGATTAACGATTTAAATACTGAAGGTGGGAGACACGGTTATTTTTCACTGTAACACGTGACAGGACATCAACACCGTGACTCTGAATAAAGAGCCTTAAAAGACGTAGTGCTCCTTTGAACAGCTGCTCTTACAATGTGTAGCAAGTGCTAAATCTCCATTAGTATAATAGTAACAAAAATCACCCTTTACATAATTGAACATATATTTTCCATGTGAACCCCTTTAACACAGTTCAATTCAGGAGCAAAATATAATTTATACAGTATTTATTAGAGCTAGTATTAGTAAACAGATCAAACAAATGCAGTACAACACATCACACATCCACAGTGTCTCTTTTGCTTATCATCACAGTCAGTCAGAAGTGTCCGTTTAACTTACGTAGCAGTTGAGAGATGCTTCGTTCGAGCTAGCAGGAGCTAGCTCATAGCCAGTGCTGCTGTTGAGAGCGGCAGAGTTCACACAGGAAAAGACACAACGGGAGAGGGGACAAAAACCTTTGAGTCCCACACTCTAACCTGCTGAGCGAACAACGTCCACAGTGACTCCGCCGCCGTCCTCTCATCCAGACTCGCCAACCGTTCTCCGGTTCTTCGTGATACACAGCTCCGCAGCTTGTGACGACGTAACTTCTTTCAGAGTCTCATGAGGCGTTCACTTGCAGCTGTGTTAAATGCAGCTCGTTTGTCATGGCGAGTTGAAGAAGTCTGCTGCAAAGCTATGAATAATCCGCATGATGAAAACTCACAGCAATGTTATGCCTTCATTATCAATATATTGAGACCCATGTGACACAGTTTGACATGGTTTAGCAAAGTGAATGAGGAGAAATTCATCCAAGTGTGAGACGTAACAAACCGAAAGCGGTCTCATGCTGCGTTCAGGGTAACTCTGTTAAAATGGGATTCATTGGTCATGGTGAGCTGATGAACTTTGATGCCACGCCATTAACAATCTGCATGATGAAAAGTCACAATAATGTTATGCCTACATTATCAATATCTTGAGACCAATTTGACACAGTTTGACATGGTTTAGTAAAGTGGCTGGAGGGAAATACATCAAAGAGTAAGATGACCAAAACAAGACATTTCCTGATGCCACCAGGGGGCGCTTTCCTTTTAAGTCATGATTTCTAGGTAGATGTCTTCCGGTCGCGACTCTTGTCTTATATGTGTAGTTTGGAGTCGATTGGACAAAATATGTCTACGTTACAGAAGCTCGCTTATATTGGCGTTTAGTCGAACTTTAAGACCTCACCACGGTCACACGGTATGATGAAAAGTTTAAATTCTGATAACTTTAGATCTTCATCTTGTTTTGTAGAGTCTCATCTAATTTTTAAGTTGATCTGATGAAAGCTGTCTGAGTAGTACATAAAAACATAACACGTACCAAAACAAGACATTTCGCGTTACCACCAGGGGGCGCTGTGATTGTAAGTCACAATTTCTGCACCCATGTCTTCTGGTGGCGACTCTTGTCGAATGTGTCTAGTTTGGACTCAATTGGACAAAATATGTCTGAAATATGGAAGCTTGTGTTTTGATGGCGTTTCATCAAACTTTAACGCCACACCACGGTCAGACGGTTTTGCTAAAACGTAATCCTTCAATAACTTTAGATCTCCAATTTGTTGTGATGACGATCGTCTAAATTTGAAGTTGATCTGATGAAAGCTGTACGACAAGTACATCAAAGAAAAAATATGGAATATGACCAAAATGGCCACTAAAGTCAAACTGGCGGGCTTCCTGTTGCGTTATTCATAATGCACTGATGGACTTTTTTGTGCATCTAGTCATGATACACAATAATCTTTGTTTTTTTTGAGGATCGGTGAATGCTAAATGAGGGGCTTTTCCGTAGGTGGCGCTCTTGAGCCATTTTGCCACGCCCTTTTCAAAATACTCCAGAATACGTAATTTTACGCCGCCTTCGAATTTACTGCAAACTCCTACAACTTTTTGAGCACATTAAAGCCCTCAAAAAGCCAATTCATTTAAGCTAAGAAAAATAATAATAATAATAATAACTAGGGCTACGTTGTAGCACTAACGGGCCCGAGCACAGGCAATTTCAAGTCTGTTGCGGTCGGGGAAGAGAGAACGTTCGATGACCAAGCGCTCGTCTCAGCGTTGCATGCATTTGCGCACTGCTGCGATATAAACGCTTCACTTCCTGTAGCCAGCAGGTGGCGCTATGATTTTAAGTCATGGTGTCTTTGTTGATGTCATCAGGTCGCGCTTCTTGTCTTACATGTGTAGTTTGAACTCGATTGGACCAAATATGTCCAAGATACAGAAGCTTGTGTTTTGATGGCGTTTAGTCACATTTTGACGCCTCGCCACGGTCACACGGTGTGGCGAAAAATTGATCTTTCAATAACTTTAGATCTCCATCTTGTTGTGATGACACTCGTCTAAATTTTCAGTTGATCTGATGAAAGCTCTCCAAGAAGTACTTGAAAATAAAAAAAAAAGGAATATGGTCCAAATTGAAAATGGCGGGGTTCCTGTTGCGTTTTTCAAATTGCTCCGAGCGCGTTTTTTGTGCATCTGGTGATGATACACAACTGTCTTCAATTTCGTGAGGATCAGTGAATTCTAAATGAGGTGTTTCTCCATAAATGAGGGGAAGCTCCGTTGGTTGCGCTGTTGAGCCATTTTGCCACGCCCATTCTTTAAAACCATCTGAATATCTTCAAGGGAGGGGGGCTGATGATACACACATGTAGTTTGAGGGAGATGGACCCATGAACACGGAAGTTAAAGCGTTTTCGTGTGTCATGGCGAGCTGATGTGACGCCCCGCCACAGTCAGACAGTGTGACGAAAAGTTGTTTCTTTGATAACTTTAGATCTCCATCTTGTTGTGATGACGCTCGTCTAAATTTTCAGTTGATGTGATGAAAGCTGTACGAGAAGTATATCAAAGTAAAAGATTATGGAATATGACCAAAATGGCCACGAAATCGAAAATGGCGTGCTTCCTGTTGCGTTTTTCATATTGCTCCGAGCGCGTTTTTTGTGCATCTGGTGATGATACACAACTGTCTTCAATTTCGTGCGGATCAGTGAATGCTAAATGAGGTGTTTCTCCGTAAATGAGGGAAAGCACCGTTGGTGGCGCTGTTGAGCCATTTTGCCACACCCATTTCCAAATACCCCAGATTACGTAAATTTTCACGAGGCCCATAATCTGCCCTATAGATGTTGAATGCATTCTGTAGTGAGAACACATTCAAGCACATGTCCTACACCTCCATGAGAGGGGGGAGGGGTGAGAAGGGGGAGGGATGAGAGGGGTGAAAGGGGGTGGGGTAAGATGGGGGCAGGTTGATCTGAGGAGGTCTGTTTTAGACAGAGTAAAAAGGTGCTGTTTTAAATTATCCTTGGGGTATTTTTACCAAAATATTTTACAGACATTTCATTAAGACCCCAAGGAACCATATCAACTGTGTTGAAATGGAAATAATATGTCCCCTTTAAAGCGAATATGTCCCCTTTAAGCGGTTTCGTGTGTCATGGTGAGCTGATTTGACGCCCCGCCACAGTCAGACGGTGTGTCGAAAAGTTGTTTCTTTGATAACTTTAGATCTCCATCTTGTTGTGATGCCACCCGTCTAAATTTTAAATTGATGTGATGAAAGCTCTCCGACAAATAAATCAAAGCGCACGATGTACAAAAACAAGACATTTCCTGATGCCACCAGGGGGTGCTTTCCTTTTAAGTCATGATTTCTAGGTAGATGTCTTCCGGTCGCGACTCTTGTCTTATATGTGTAGTTTGGAGTCGATTGGACAAAATATGTCTAAGTTACAGAAGCTTGCTTATATTGGCGTTTAGTCGAACTTTGAGACCTCACCACGGTCACACGGTGTGATGAAAAGTTTAAATATTGATAACTTTAGATCTCATCTTGTTTTGTAGAGTCTCATCTAATTTTTAAGTTGATCTGATGAAAGCTCTCCGAGTAGTACATAAAAACATAACACGTCTTAAAAACAAGACATTTCCTGTTGCCCCCAGGGGGCGCTGTGATTGTAAGTCACAATTTCTGCACCGATGTCTTCTGGTCGCGATTCTTGTCGTATGTGTTTAGTTTGGACTCAATTGGACAAAATATGTCTGAAATATGGAAGCTTGTGTTTTGATGGCGTTTCATCAAACTTTAACGCCACACCACGGTCAGACGGTTTTGCTAAAACGTAATCCTTCAATAACTTTAGATCTCCAATTTGTTGTGATGACGATCGTCTAAATTTGAAGTTGATCTGATGAAAGCTGTACGACAAGTACATCAAAGAAAAAATATGGAATATGACCGAAATGGCCACTAAAGTCAAACTGGCGGGCTTCCTGCTGCATTATTCATAATGCACTGATGGACTTTTTTGTGCATCTTGTCATGAGACACAATAGTCTATGTTTTTTTTGAGGATCGGTGAATGCTAAATGAGGGGCTTTTCCGTAGGTGGCGCTCTTGAGCCATTTTGCCACGCCCTTTTCAAAATACTTCAGAAAACGTAAACTTGCGCACATTTGTAATTTACTGTACACTTTAGAAACTTTTTGAGCACGTTAAAGCCCTCAAAAAGCCAATTCACTGAGCGAAGAAAAATAATAATAATAATAATCTTTTCAATTTCAATAGGTCCTCTCACCGATTTCGGTGCTCGGGCCCTAATAATCATTTCAATTTCAATAGGGCCTCCCACCGATTTCGGTGCTCGGGCCCTAATAATAATAATCATTTCAATTTCAATAGGGCCTCCCACCGATTTCGGTGCTCGGGCCCTAATAATAATCATTTCAATTTCAATAGGGCCTCCCACCGATTTCGGTGCTCGGGCCCTAATAATAATAATAATAATAATAATCATTTCAATTTCAATAGGGCCTCCCACCGATTTCGGTGCTCGGGCCCTAATAATAATAATCATTTCAATTTCAATAGGGCCTCCCACCGATTTCGGTGCTCGGGCCGTAATAATAATAATAATCATTTCAATTTCAATAGGGCCTCCCACCGATTTCGGTGCTCGGGCCCTAATAATAATAATAATAATCATTTCAATTTCAATAGGGCCTCCCACCGATTTCGGTGCTCGGGCCCTAATAATCATTTCAATTTCAATAGGGCCTCCCACTGATTTCGGTGCTCGGGCCCTAATAATCATTTCAATTTCAATAGGGCCTCCCACCGATTTCGGTGCTCTGGCCCTAATAATCATTTCAATTTCAATAGGGCCTCCCACCGATTTTGGTGCTCGGGCCCTAACAATCCTTTCAATTTCAATAGGGCCTCTCACCATTCGGTGCTCGGGCCCTAATAATCATTTCAATTTCAATAGGGCCGCCCACCGATTTCGGTGCTCGGGCCCTAATTATTGCTATAAAACGGGTTGCACTTGAGACAATGATCACATACCACAAAGTCTTGCTCCACAATGTTTGTGTCATCAATGCCAGTATGTCCTGCTTTAAACAACAGCCTCTGGAGATTTTGGAAGTGTTTTTCAACATTCCTCTCACTGTGTGGGAACTGGAAAACACCATGGCAGCACTGATGACAACTTCATCCATGTCTTTTAGTGTCGTAGCCTGGGGCATGAGGCCAAACACATGCATTGCCAGGTGGTAATGTTGGGAGGCACTGCAAGGACAAAGCTTGTAAAATAAGTTTTACAGAGATTTCCCATGTAATGATGTTAGAAAATGTTCAGCATATACAGCAATCACTCACTGTTTTCGGCATAGGTCCTTTGCATTTTTCATCACATGACTCAAGCAGCGATGCAAAATCGGAAGCCCTATTGAGTCCTCTTGCCCTTGTCCGGCTGCAATGTCATAGTACTTGCACAGCACTTCCTGAAGGCTCAATCCACAGAAGTTGTAGGAGAGTGCCTGCAGGAGGACTATGGAGACATCACAGATCAACATTGCTGGCCTTTTATTCACTCTTCTTCCGTGGAGTCTTCTTAAGTCCGTCAAAAAGGACCCCAGGAAATACGACACGGATGTTGTGGTGTGGTCATTTGTCAGATAAGTGGCCACAGGAACAGGGGAGGATCCTTTTGATTGATGTCTCACCAACATTTCGTACACATAGAATGGGGCAGTTTGCCCTTTTCCTTTGTGCACAATGCTGCCCATCACATCCAAATAAACAATGTCCGATTTGCAGCGCTCATAAAACAAGTTGAGTCTTGTCACAACAAAGCATAATGCTTTTGGGCTGCAATACAATTTTTTGGATAACTGCATCCTCTGAATCTTGCTCTTGCTCTTCCTCCCGCATAATTTCTAACTCATCTCGACATCCGGAACCAACAACACTGTCAGGTTATCCAACTTTTGTAAATATAATGTTCTTGGCAGTTTGGTGGTAAGGACATCCGCTATGGCATCCCTTTCATCTGCCCGCACCGGACGTCTTTGCAGTTCTTCGCTGTGGTGCCACACTCTGTCTCCACTAAAGGTCATAACCGCCTTGAGTGATGACTCATCTTGTACTTTCACCTGAACTTTAACAGGGCAGTCATTAAAAAGACAGTAGCCTGAACAATAAAATACAGGTGTATTTCTAGTCGACCCAATTGTTTGGACATTGTTGTGCTTGAATGCAAAACTGCAATGTGGATAAATGCTGCGGATTTCATTAGCTATAAAAACTGTCCAGTTCAGTGTTGTGAAACGTCGTTTACGCTGCGGCCTCTGGAGTTTTTTCCATTGATTTTCAGTAAGAAAAAAAAAAACAGGGTTGCTTAGGCAATGGATGAGAAAAGAATTGTTCCTCATCTTCTTTTTCATCAGTGAACAAGTTGTTGTGAAGTTGCCTAATAAAAGTAGATGCACCTCAACCATTGTTGTCACAGGGTATTATTTACTGGATACCTAACAGTTCTTTTGTAGAACTTTCTGTCACGATGATTTCAAAAAACTGATACAGTATTCTGTATTTCATAACAATGATGTCATTATTGACCATTGGAATATTTACCTCTGCAGTTTCCGCTGGAGTTGTCGATGTATGTGTATTGGGCTGTTGGTGCACTGGCCCTACAGTAATGTTATCAGGCTGTGGGGAAACTGGCCATGAAGTATCATTATCAGGCTGTGGGGAAACTGGCCATGAAGTATCATAATCAGGCTGTGGGGAAACTGGCCATGAAGTATCATAATCAGGATGTGGGGAAATTGGCCCTGCTTTTTGTGGAGGGCTCACTGCTTCATTGATCTGAAACACAATTTGAGTGATTCTCAGAATGTTCATCTTCACATATGTAGCCGGTCAGTTCTTAATAAAGTTTTATACTATAAAGGTATGAGATAAGGATGTGTTTTTATGTTTGTAAATGTTTTTAAATATTATAAATGTGTTTAAATTGTGTGACCTGACTATAACATTGTTTTATAGGGCTGCCTCCAGCAAAAAAGTTACAGTCACTGTTTTTTCCCACTTGAGGTTTCATTTAGATTATTTGGTTTGATCATTTGTTTCTTTGTGTTATTTTGATTTGTTCTATGGCAAGGTGCAATATATATGGTTGACTGGGACTGTGCAATTCAGTGGTAGTGACTTGAATGGTGGTGAATTATTGGCTCCATAAAGTAGAGGCCCTCTTTTGTCATTTTGTTGTATATCGTTTGCAGTGATTTTCTTAAAGTGTGTTATGTTTGGTTTTTAATGCATGATATTTTAGCCTTGTACAATTGGGTCTGGAGCCTCTAATTTCTCTCTTTTTTAAGCTGTCATTTATATCAAGTCAAGGCCAGCTTTTCCAACCTTTGCACATGTCACTTTACTGTTGAGCAGTCTGTTTTAAATCATTTGCATCTATTAAATAAATTGTATTTTGTTCTGATATCTCAGCCTCCCGTCCTGTCTTATTCTGGATACTTGTTGAACCGAATTGACATTAACTGTCATCTCTGAACCATTTTTTAATCACTACACATAAAAGGAAACCTTGAAATTAATAATTAGCTCAGGAATTTAGGAGCAGGAGCAAAAATATTCACAGCTCAGTGGAAGTGCTGCCACCGCTCAGTTTCTGCTCACAATTGATGCAGCCTTTGATGTCCTTAACAGCCGTAACCCACTTGAAAAAGGAAAAAGCATCCATCAAACCAGCAACAAAACACCATGCCAAAGCCAAACTGAGTCACTTCTCCAAGGGCTGAAAGTTAAAGACAATTGCATCAGACTGGTACACTTGTATTCAACTCAGAAAAAGACACCCATCTATGGGTTCATTGCTTGTTGCAGAAGTATCATGGGCATCTACGAAGACCTGGTAGAGCAGCCAGCTACCCCATGCCGATACATTCTGACCTACAAACTAAGTTAGGACCACTTGGAGCTGTTCTTCTCTGCTATCAGAGCACGTGGAGGTTACAACGACAACCCCAATGTAAGACAGTTCAGAGCGTGAAAAGGGGCACAGGTCTCTTTTTGTTATAATACCGCCATCCTTGACTCAACACCTGCAATGGATGTGGAGCCCTTGGAAGCGCTTGTACCTGATAATGATGTGTTCTCTCACCTTCCAGATGTTGACAATCTGTCTGAGAACAAGGAGGCAGCAATATCTTACATCATAGGCTTCATTGTGAAAAAGATGAAACAGAGGGTCACCTGTATGCCTTGCTCAGAAGCTCTCACCTCAGAGGATTCAGTGCATCAATTTGTGACTGTAAAGAGCAGAGGTGGCTTACAGAGACCTTCACCAGGCTTAACTGCAGTTTGTCAAGCTACAGCAAGATGCTTCCAGTGGCTTCTGAAAAACAATGAGGGCAAGGCTCCATGGGTAAAAGGGACAACAGCTTCTATTGTTACCCAGGTTCCTTCTGATTGTTCTGAAAAGGATCTCTTCCCACAGCTGCACAGCCACATGTCTGACATGTGTGTTGAAGCTAATCATGTCCATGTTCTTGTGAAGATGGCTTCTGCGTGGTACTGCAAAATTTGATTTAACCACAAATCAAGAAGATACAGAAAAAAAAAGAAAGCAAAGTAGTCCTCACTAAACTTATTTTTATGGAGATTTAGTTGTTTGGTCATTTATGAGGCTGGTGGTTTGCATTTTGATGAGTGCGGCAGAACATAAGAGGGATATTCTCTGTCTTGTCCTATGTTCTAAACCGGGACACCTATGATTTTGTTGCCTCTGACAGTAGGTGTTACCCTCAGGTTCGGCTTGTAATGCTATTGCGATTAAAAGGCTGGAACACCTGATGACACAAAGGAAGATATGTCACTACCATCCACCGGAGTCTGCATTAACGGGACCAAATGTGATATTGATGTTATAACTGTCATATAAAATATATATCCAAGCTCCCTGTTCATTTTTATATACATAGTTTAAAGGATGGTTTTTATAAGTCAAGGAACACTGTATATTCAAAATTCAACCAAAAAATATATATAATGCAAAGCACTTTAAAAGAAAATGTCATGCAAATAGTTACCCTACTTGAAAAGTTCAATTCCATGTTTCCGTCACTAATGTTTTACATGTATTGTTTATAGTCAAAACAGTAAGTTTTTTAGTTCAAGTTCAAGTTTTGGGGAAGTTCTAGATATCTGAGTTGCAACTAGAGCTTCTTTGGCATTCAATGACACTGTGTTGTTTAATGTTGTCACCATCACCCACCCTCTCTTTTCCTCTTTGTATACGTGTTCTCCAATGTTGTGTATGTTTTTTTTTCTGTCTTATGTCCCTTTACATACGTCTTGTAACCGTGCTTTTTAGTTTGATGTCTGTGTTATATGATCCCTCTGTTATATGTTCCCTCTCGTGGTGAGTGGGCTTTCAACCAAGCCAGGCCAAACTGAACAAAATTAAGACCAACATGATGTTTACTAGGGATGAGCGAGTACAGCATTATCTGTATCTGTATCTGTATCTGTTAACCATATGAATTATCTGTATCCGTATCCGTACTCGGAGTGGGCGGGGCCTAACCCGGAAGTGGGTGTGATTTAACCTGGGAGTGTGTGTGTGTGTGTGTGTGAGTGTGTGTTTGAGTGAGTAAGAGAGAGACATAGAGAGAGAGGGGGAGTGTGTGTGTGTGTGTAGCTTAATTTGTAATATTTTTTCTACCACTACTACCTAGAATGTGTCAGACACTCAGTGCGTGAAGTAAAATAAAACTGGTTAGAGCCAACTGACGGTTTAAGAAAAAAACAAAAAAACTCCAACGACTGGCAGAGACAGGGAGAGAGAGAGAGAGAGAGAGAGTGAGAGAGCGTAGCCAGACGCTAGAGAGTAGTCAGACACTCAATGCGTGAAGTAAAAAAAAAAAACTGTTTAAAAAAAAAAAATAAAAATCTCCGACAGGCAGAGACGCAATGCGAGTCGCTTTCTACCAGCACCATGTCTGAACAAACCCACGTTTAACAGAACTCTACTGGTTAATAAGTAAGTACAAACTGAAATAAAAACAAACTTCAAGCTGAAGAAACCCTAAACGTTAACCGAAAAGACCCGCGAACCTGAGTGACTGAGAGAGACAGAGAGCTGTTCTGTGAGTGAGTGAGCAGAGCGGTGTGTGAAGGGGAGGAGCGCTGTGACGCTGTGTGAGGATTTTCATTCAGTCCGAGCACAGATAATGACTCGTATTACTCATATAATACTCGTGCTCGGCAAAAGTGCTTTATCCGTACCGGATACTCGTTTCAGCCGAGTATCCGGCTCATCTCTAATGTTTACCTTAGGGAAAGAGGTTGAGGTCATCAATTGTTCCACCAGACATTGATATTTAGGCAGATTAAAGACACTGGGGGCTAACAAATAGGTATCAAAAATCAAGGTTAAGTGTTTTTAAAGTTTAACAGTTATTATAAATATAAGTACTAAGATGTATGTACTTCAAAGTAGTATTGTGCAAGTAATCCTAAATTTAAGCTCTTTAATCCCACCATCCACTAGGGATGACGAAGAGCAAATGGTGATAACAGACTTGTGGCAACAGATTTTATACTATTAATAATTACAGTAAAGGAAAATTTAAATAAACTTGGCAATGCCACTGAAATATGTTTTTAGGCTTAACAAAGTTGGTTCAAGGCCAAATGTAAAAGCATTAACACTGCCAACTGTGAAGAGTTACATGTCGATGCCAATATGAGAGATAAGGACTGCTTTGCTATTCCTCGCAGGGAGTAGTAAAAGGGGAGAAAAGTCCAATTCCATGGTGGTGCATCCCAGCCTAACCAACTGTAACAGACCTCACGCACTGGACTGTTAAGACAACGATCCACACTGTGATTTTGGGTGGAAAATAAAGTGAAATTCAGGTTTTTCTCTTGCCAATATTACTAAGTCACATTTGTAGAATGAAATAGAACAACACCTACGGAAGTTCAAAAATAGGTCACAACAGTCACAGATGTGCTGACCGTGTTCTGGCTCTATGGGAAATAAGAAATATAAAACTGGGTTTTTATCTATAGTGTATTAAATCAGAAAGTAAAAGATCACCATTGTATTGATAAGTGTAATTTTTCTTAACCAACCATAATGAATATAGAAATTATCTCTGTTATCCATGACACTAAGCAATGACTGCCAACTCTAAACAGTTCCAGGCCATCTTTAGTTAAGGGAGGAAAACATGAAGATTTCTGCAGATGAAGCTGCTGCAGGTCATCCTCATGTTGACCAGCCTGAAGCTGCCAATCTCCACCATGTTGCTGCTGTCCCAGTGGATGCTGAGGACAACAGGTGCTGCAGTGCGTCATGTAATGAAAAGAAGAAACTCACTATTAAAGGATGTTTCATGTTGTGTATGTTCCAGCCAAGACTGGTTCTTACAGTTTATTCTGTGTTCAGCAAGTGGAAGCACCACAGATTTCAAACAAAACTGATGTACTGAACTCTGGGTTTGAACCCTCATGGTTGAATGCACATATTGTAATTCGCTTTGGATACAAGCGTCAGCTAAATGAAATGTAATCTACTGAAAGAAATAAAACATGGTACAAATAGTTAAAATGTCTTTCTACCTCATCTGTAATATTCAAGTGATAATCTCCCAGAGAGCTGTAGATAACAGTCCACATCAAGTCCTTCCATTTCTCTCAGTTTGAAAACAACTATATAAAAAATATGAGAACTGTTTACAACAGTGGTGTGTGGACATTATAATCTTACGAAGTGGCAATAGTAATGGTGGTTATACGAGCCTGTATCGGAAAATTTGTGAAACATGTAGTTACTATCACATGCAAATTACACATGTAGCATATTGATATTAACTTATTAAAACATAAATCAAGTGACAACCAGGCACACTATGCTGTAGTAATGTAGTTAATTTGCTTCAATCTGTTTATTAGACGTGTTAAATAAACGGTAACTTTTATAACAATGACATATTAAAAACCACTTGAGGGATGTAAACATATCATTATGATAATAGATAAAGCAATAGGTTTGTTGTTGTATGGTTGTGTAAAGCTTGCGACCATCCCGAAACAACACACCCCAGCGCCAGCCAGTTAGCAACCGCGGATAGAATGTAGCCTAGCTCCTTAGCCTGAGCTAACCAGGTAACGTTGAGCTCTGCGGGCGCGGCTCAGCTGGCAGTCTTCACTCGAGCTCCTCCACTTTGCCCATTTATTGGTTAGCCCCGAATAAGGAGGAGTCAGCACCGGAAAGATGGTGCCGAATGAATGCCTACTGCAAGCATAATTTTCATTCTTCAGAAACCAACGGTCAACGTCACGGACACTACATCCATCTATATATACAGTCTATGGGAAATACCCTTTTTTTCAACATCTTAGGGGTACCAATACCTCAAATTACATCCCAAAATGGTGTAATTCTTGTTGACAATTCTTATTGACAATTCAAACTCATTCTTGCTGACAAGAAACAGTAAAGAGAAACATGATTAATAGGTTAGGATTCCTGAGGATAGATTCCCCAGATTAATTCACACACACTGTATTTCTCAAAATTTGAATCCCGGTTTAAACACACCATTCACCCATGAGTGATAGCACTTACCGAAGGCCCGACAAACAGCCACACACTGGATCAGAGATACAAATAATATGCATGCTCCATTCGGACCATCGTAATCAACCAACTGGAACAGATAGACTCCTCCCTGCGCAACAGAGAACAAACATCAGTCCCACTTAAAAACTCCTCCACTATAAACTTGTTTTAGTGATACGTTTTGTGTTTGGTTAAGGTTTCACCATCATAGGGTACCTGAGTTGTGAGAGGGATCTGAATGATGAAGCAGATAGAGCAAAAGAGGAGGAGGAAGATTTCTTTACGCCATGGTTTTCGCATCGTTCCTGGGAACATGTTAATCACTGATGAAGTTATTGTTTCCAAACCTGAAAACTTACACATGACAAAGGACAGAAAGGAAAATAACATCAACATATTATTTCAACAAACATGCAGCAGGCCGGGGCTTATTATCATCTCAGTTGTGGTATGTTATGTGTATGTTGGTTAAAACAAGTCAGCCTTAAGTGCAGCATCACGACATGCAATAGAATACCCATTCACTTTGAAAGGGAAAACACAATTTTCTCTGAAATAAGTGTCAAGTAACTGCCATCCACTGTGTCTACATAAAACACATTACTATTAATGAAAATGTAAAATTACATTTATTTCAAATATATGGTATTAACATATTATATTGTGTGTATTGTAATTCCCGATTGAGCTCTGTACAGATTCAATGCTCCCTTTGTCCTTTCACATGTCCTTTCACAAAAAGATGCAGAAAAACTAGTCCACGCCTTTGTTACATCGAGACTGGACTATTGTAATTCATTATTATCAGGCTCCAGCAGTAAGTCGTTAAAGACTCTACAGCTTGTCTAAAATGCTGCAGCACGTGTCCTGACGAGAACAAAGAGAAGAGAGCACATTTCTCCAATATTAGCATCGCTACACTGGCTTCCAGTTAAATCTAGAATAGAATTTAAAATTCTCCTCCTCACCTTCAAGGCCCTTAATAATATAGCGCCTTTTTACCTTAAAGAGCTGTTAGTACCTTATAAACCCGCTAGAGCACACCGCTCCCAGAATTCAAGCCTACTTGTCGTCCCTAAATTCTCTAAAAGTAGAGTAGGAGCCAGAGCTTTTAGCCATCAAGCCCCTCGGCTGTGGAATAATCTACCACTTTCAGTTCGGGAGGCAGTCACCATCTTTTCGTTTAAAAGTAGGCTCAAAACCTTCCTTTTTGATAAAGCTTATTGTTAGAGCTAATTAGTGCGCCAGAACGTTACTTGTTCTATTTTATGACACATGACACACAGAGCTTCCCTTTCCAGCTTCTCCTTCCTCTTCTCCATCCCTATCCCCCTTCCCCGGAATCCCTTTGCTTTATCACCCGCAGATCCAGGGCCTCTGTGGCCGCACCATGGATTGCGGTTTGTGGATCGTGCACCGGGGGTCGCGGTGTTGGATTCAGTGTGGCGGATTCTGAATCATGTGGGCTGATCATGGTGCTGACCCTGCGGACCCTGTGTCGCGTTGGCATTGGGCACGGGCGGTGGACCAGGACCGCGGTGGTGGCTTGTGATGGGTCCTGGTGGGCGGCGGTGGACGGTGACTGAGGACTGGAGTGGCGTCTGGTCTGGATGGTGGATCGTGGTCTAGATGGTTGCGGAGCATGGACTGTGCTTCATCAATGCTGCTAGAGACTTTGATTATTGATGATGTTCTCCTGCACGTGGCATCTATTGCACTTCTGTCCGTCCTGGGAGAGGGATCCCTCACATGTGGCTCTCTCTGAGGTTTCTACATATTTTTACCCTGTTAAAAGGGTTTTTAGTAGTTTTTCCTTACTCTTGCTGAGGTTTAAGGACAGAGGATGTCACACCCTGTTAAAGCCCTATGAGATGAATTGTAATTTGTGAATATGGGCTATACAAATAAAATTTGATTGATTGATTGATTGATTTGTCAGACACAGCACTTCCATAACATAAATGAGCCTCATCCATTTGTCACAGATAGGATGTTGCTCCTTCTTTTGAAAGCTTCATTTTCCCCATGTAAACGTGGAGTTGCCATGACATATCATAAAAAGCTCAACATCTCTGAAATATTGCGACAAATCAACATGTATGTTTGCAAACTCCAGGTTTCCTGTTTATCTTTAAGAAAGAAGTCCATTTGTACATGCTAAATTAAGAATGATTAATTCTCTAGAGAAAACAAAGTTGTTGTTACGTCTTAACAATGACATGATAAAAAAATGTATGACATGACGGCTCCCAGGGGGGAAACCAAACCGTTATGATGGGCACTTCGGAGCTGGCTGATGCATAGGTCATAACCCATGACTCATGTTAGCAAATAGGACATGGAGCAAACCAGAACTCACAAATAGATATAAATACATTTTTTGATGCATATTTGACTCTCTGTTCCTGACGAGTTTGGTTATAATTATTTCTCCGCTGTTTGCTCAATAATCAATAGTCATCAATATCGTTTAAAATCATTTTTCAGTGTGTTTCCTGGCGCGATACGCTCGCTTCAAGCGCAAAAAATTGACTCGACGCAGAAACGATCGCTGTACGGCGCTAGGCAGCTTTGGCGCAGCGCGGCGCTTCAGCCTCCGGTGTGACCCGCACAAAGGTTTAACATGGAGCCAGATTATTGATCCACTTCTTCATTATCATTAAAATAAATAAGTTATTTGTGCTGGCGCAAAATAAGCACCCTTTAAACGTCAAAGATATTGAAAATTTATAGTTTCATGGTTAAGTAGGACTGTAGTTTACTATTTTAATTATTATATATTTTTGTGTATAAAATCGCTGAAGAGGACATGACATACTGCTGTCACTGTCGTGCGTAATGATGGATGATGGATGCACTCGCTCTGTTGGAAGACTATGCGAACAGGCGAATTAGGATGGATCGTGTGTTCACGGACCACACAGATCTCCTGGCCCATGATGATGACTGGCTAATCAGCCAATTTAGATTCCCGAGAGCTGTGCTCTTGGATCTATGTGCTGAGCTGGGTCCAGCATTAGAGAGACCGACACAACCGTGCCATCCCGGTGCCAACGCAGTTACTAACAACTCTGGGGTTTCTGGCAACCGGCACTTATCAGCAGGAATTAGCCGACAGGTATGTGTTTGATATGATCGAAAATATTTTCCTTTCCGCCAAAGCCCCTTTTGAGAATAATATAACTGTTAAATTCTATAGGTCGGGATATCACAGTCATCCCCGAGTTTTATGATGTCTGAAGTTTTGGATGGCACTATTAAATTAACTGCTCTATACATCCAGCACCCTTACACTGTGGGAGAACAGGCCAACATTAAAAGGCAATTTGCAGCACTGTCCGGTTTCCCAAATGTAAACGGCGCAATTGACTGCACTCATATTGCTATAAGGGCTCCATCAGAAAATGAGTATGTTTACGTAAACAGAAATCACGTGCACACAATAAATATTCAAGTTATATGCGACTCAAACTTGGTCCTGACGAATGTGGTGGCACGATGGCCTGGCTCTACACATGATTCGTTCATCCTGGCACATAGCAGTGTGGGGAGAAGATTGCAGGCAGGTGCAGTGCGTGATGGCTGGCTTCTTGGTAAGATAACAACATATTGTTTTAAATGTTACCTTTTAACCCTGTTATATAATGATTCTCCACTATTACCTGTACCTGCAGGTGACAGTGGCTATCCCCTCAGGCGCTGGCTCCTCACTCCATTTCCAAATCCTCAGAGCGCAGAGGAAGCGCACTATAACGAGGCACACACGCGAACACGCTCAGTTGTGGAGCGTGCCATCGTACTACTGAAATGCCGATGGCGGTGCCTTGATGCCTCAGGTAGCAGGCTACTGTACCCCCCCCCCCCCCCCCCCAAGGTGTGCAAAAAAAATTAGCGCATGTGCAGTTCTGCACAACATTTACCAAAGAGTTGTTCCTCCCTTTAATCGTGACCTCAACCCCCCCCACGAAATGATGGCCCTGTCCAACTGCCCCCTCCCCGACAAGAAGCCTTCCACATGGGAGCGTGGATAAGAGAGGATGTGATGCAGTGTTTGTGAAGATACAGACAAATAGATAGGTTCACTTTTTTACAAGTCCTTTTAATGAAGTTGCAATGTCTGACAACACCATTTTAATCTCCTTCAGCTCCTCTGTTACACAGTTTATGGCAGTAATTGTCTCCCTCTGTGTCTGCAGCACAGCATCCGTCAGCACGCGCCCAGAGGTGCCATGCGCACGGGACGCACTTGGGCCAGGGACTGGCTGCCGCTCTGCAGCTGCCTCCTCCATGGGGGCTTCCGAGTCGGGCGCATTTTCTCCACCTACTGCCCCCATCGACTCTGGAGGAACAAACATAATAATCTTACTTAAACACTAGTGTTATTCCTAATTTAATAAAACAAATCGAATTGTACGTTACCTGTGTTGTCCGATATTTCTGCCATGTCGGTGTCACCCTCCTTCTCAGACACAATGCCACCGAGACTTGTTTCCCCGAGAATTGAGGCCAACCTTATCTCCAGCGGGGTAAGCTCGGGTGTGCACTGGCCCCCACCGGTAGCAGTCACGCTCAGGCGGTGTGAAGTGATTCACCGCTTTGTCTCCACTTTAAAATCGGACCACTTTTTTTCTATTTCTGCCACCGTCCTCTCCGTGGAGCTTGCTTCATTGACAGCAGAAGTTACACTGTGAAACTCTGTTCATTTTCGTTTATTTGTGACCACAGTGCTGTGGCTTCCAAACTATTTTTTTTTCCGTAAATCCACCTAACTCAAAAGCACTTCTATTTCTGTGTCTGTGTAATTCCATTTCTTGGTTTTCTTCTGACCCTCCATGATTCTCCGAACAAAACCATCGATCAGCAGATTAATTTATATGCTTCCGCATTCATGCCGTGCTTTGCATTGGTCATTTATGGTTGAAAGTGGGCGTGTGGAGGGCGGATTTGGAGGCAGATCCACGTACGAACGTATCCAGGTGGTCTGGGATTTGAGTCAAACATTGCGTTCAGGTGTGCGTGCGCACGGTTTTATAAATCGGAATTAGATTGGTCGTACGCCATTTCAGGCTTTTGTGCGTACGCACACTTTTAGTAGGAATCCTACGCAATCCTTTATAAATCCAACCCCAGAAGAGGCTGTCCGCGGAGCGACCCTGCAGGAGGGGGATGGTGGAAGAGGCGAAGCCGCAGGTCCCTGATGGTGAGGGCTCCTCAGGCGGGCGGCCCGAAGACCAGTCAGGGGCAGAGGGCAAGAGCTCCGACCTCAGCCCCGGACGAAGGGCAAGAACTGGAGCTGGCACAGCAAAGACCTCCGACGCCAGAACCGGAGTGGCGTCTGCCGGAACCCTCCGGCGCGGGACAGGGACTGGAGAGGGGACTGGAGCTGGCACCACGAAGACCTCCACGGCGGAACCAGAGTGGCGTCTGCAAGGACCCTCCGGCATGGGACAGGGACAGGAGCAGGGACTGGAGCTGGCACCGCGAGGACCTCCGACGCCGGGACCAGAGTGGCGTCTGCCGGGACCCTCCGGCGCGGGACAGGGACTGGAGCGGGGACTGGAGCAGGAACTTGAGCTGGCACCACGAAGACCTCCGCGGCGGAACCAGAGTGGCGCAGTGTTAATGACGAAATATATTCGTTAACGACCTTTTTTCCATGACGAAGACGAGACGAAGACGTAACGAAAACGAATCTTTGAAAATAAAAACTATGACGAAATCTATTTTAATTTTCGTTGACGAGACGAGACGAGTTGAAAATGTTGGTGGATGACTAAGTCACAATAATTTTTAAAACATCATCGTATCAGGCCGTCATGAAGTATCAGGAGCGGGCGAATGACTGTGTCTGTGTGTGTGTGTGTGTGCACCCCAGATAGCGCTTCGGTCCGTAGCTCCGCCCCCCGCCCTGCGCACTGGCTAAGAGAGACACAGTGAAAGCAGAGCGCGTTCTCGTGAAGCAGCCTCTCAGTGACCGACTGCTTCTTAACTATGAAAACAGTGAAAACCAGAGTTTCTCTGGTCTCAGCTGCTCGGGGATCAGCCCCTCAGCTTCTTGATCAGAGCAGAAGCTGCAGTTGGTTTCTACCGAGCTGCAGTTTCTGTGTTCGCTTCCAGTCTGACCTGCTCTCCCTTTTTGTTTTCACATTTAAAATTAAATATATATTTTTAAGCTATTAGGCTGCAGCTATATGTTTTTATAGAAAAGGAGTTTAATTTGGCTATTAAATGTGACTAAAACTAGACTAAAATGGAATTAGTTTTCGTCGACTAAAACTAGACTAAAATGTAATTTTTTTTCGTTGACTAAAACTAGACTAAAACTAAGAAGGATTAAAATGACTAAAAGGTGACTAAAACTAATATGCATTTTCGTCAAAAGACTAAGACTAAGACTAAATCAAAAATAGCTGCCAAAATTAACACTGGAGTGGCGTCTGCCAGGACCCTCTGGCATGGGACAGGGACAGGAGCAGTGACTGGAGCTGGCACCGCGAGGACCTTCGACGCCGGAACCAGAGTGGTGTCTGCCAGGACCCTCCGGCGCGGGACAGGGACTGGAGGTGACTGGTGCCTCTGAGCAGACTGCTGAAGAGAGAGGCTTCTGCTGTGGATGCCCCCTCTCCAACGTCCATTATCCACACCAGAAGCATTTTGGATGCTGCGGGGTCCCCCAAGAGCCAAACAGCCCCCCAGGTACCGGTCAGCGGATGAGGCTGGTTCCTCTGAGCAGGCTGTAGAGGTGAGGGTTTTCTGCATCTGTTCCCCATAGCAGACATCTTTTGCAGGCTCCGGGGTCCACCCAGAGCCAGACGGCTTCCCATATACAGGTCCGTGGATGGGCTGGAGGGTTGCGGAAACTATTTCGTCTGTCCAGCAACTCCACGAGGTACGGGACAAAATGACTCACCCAAGGGCGATCTTTTAGCCATAATTCAATAACCGAGATCTCCTCAAGTACTCCTTGCCTTGTTCTTGGTTCCCGGTGAACCCAGCTCCTCTACCAACAAAAATCCAAATTAAAAACTTGATCATGAAAAAAACTAATCTCTGCTGAGTCCATATTTTGGTCTGATTGTTCTGTCAGGATTGGTGGAATTTTATGGACCCAGGAGCAGAGGTAGTTAACAAAAAGAGTATTTAATATAAAAATAGGATTTAACTAGACAAACACAAAACATAAACACTAAGGAGTTGACAAACTGGAAAGACAAGAACAGGAGGACCAAAACACAAGGAAGCTTACACGAGGCTCAGGAGATCAGGACAGGGCAGGAATGCAGGAAAGGACAGTACCAAGAAACACAGCAGGAAAAACAGACAATCTGACAGAGGACAAAGGGAAGGACAGAGGCTTAAATACACAAAGGGAGGCAGGGGCAATTGAACACAGGTGAAATACATGAGGACTGGGTAAGACAATCACTGACAGGAAGTGAAGACAGAAACAACACAAGGAACAGACACTACAAAATAAAACAGGAAACAGAAACAGAGTGTGCAAACATGAAAACAACTAGAACACCTACAACAAAGATTTACTAAAACAAAAACACTTTTACAATAAAGCTTAAACATAGACTAAAGTGCCAGATCGTTACACAAGTGATGAGACGAGGAAGTGAAACTTTCTGACACAACGAGGTGTCTGTTAGTGAAGTGGACGTGAGGAACGACTTTATGGGACAGCAGTGATGTCACTAATAAAGAAAATACACTGACACTCTGCCGCTGCTGTGGATAACACAATGTGTGAGATCAGAAATCGCTGAACCCTCGCTTCCTCCTCATTCTTCCATTCGCATGTACATCACGCAGATCCCCGCACCGGCTTCCCTGCAGTATTTATTTATTTAGAGCATTGGACCAATTCCCTCACATCAGTGGATCCTCACCTCCACTCTGGGATACTATTTAGAAAGTTTCTTCATTTCTTGTACGTGATCTCCTGTGCGCTCTGTGCGCTCCTTGCGCTCTGTGCGCCTGATGGCACAATCACTTTCACTGCAGCGATTTGATGATGCAGGCACAGTGTTAGAAGATATTATTAAAAACTATTAATTACCCTGCTCTTTAACTCTGCTGTTAAATCGAATCTGAAAAAATTGTTTTATATATTTAAAATAAAAACTAAGCTGTTGGTTTTAATGTTAATGATGAAGTCAATCATTAATCATTAATCTGGCTTCGGTTCAACACCTGAAGTCTCAAAAACGTATGTATGCATGGGTCAGAGTTTGCGTGGAAATACACACATTTTCCCATCAAGTTTGTTTTTATAAATCCCAATGTTTGCGTGAGAAGTAGCATAAGCACATTTCAGGCCCCCTTTTGTGCATACGCAACAGTAATAAATGAGACCCCAGGTGATCCTGTGAGATGAGGGAAGGGTTGGCTCTGGCGATCCTGAGGCACAAAAGGAAAAAAGATCTTTAGGAGGTTTCACAAGAAACATACTGAATGGTTCCCACTAGAAGACGTTTTAGATGTCCAAGTGTGTACCACTGAGGTGACTGAACAATCTGGCGATATGTGGCCTGAGCTTTAATTAACCTTAACACTTGAAAAAACATCCATGTGATGATAACTACCTAAAATAATAGAAATGATTTGACACGTACATGGCTCTTTAGTTTACACTAGCATATAGGAGGCTGCTGGTTATTACCTATACTGCAGCCAGCAACTTGCCATTGCTTTGGGGAGCTGACAATAGATCCATCTTAATATACAATCTGTTTCAAATTCCTCTTCAATTCTTCACTCAATTTACAATTAAACCAAAGAACGGCAACAGAAAAAATGCCACCGAACTGATGAGAGTTACAGTTGATCTTCTATTCAAACAAACAATAAGTGTTTTTGTGTTGTCTGAAATCTTACAGTGTTTAGACCGGAGGTCTCTCAGAAAGTCTGTATGTTGCAACAAGGTTAGCAAGATACCCTAGAGGTGTTTTGAAGGCCGTTTTCCACCCCCTGTCATTGATGCTCATCAGGGGCCTGATTTATATCCCTTTGTTACGCAAAAAAACTGGTTCTGAAAGATATGAACGCCAAATGTTGAACTCTCTACACACAAACTTGAAACATTTTGTTTAATTTGTTTCTAGGCCTAATCTGAAGTGAAGCAGATTATAGATCCACTTTATCCTAAATATGAAACTAGCAGTTATTATTTATGTTTGGGCCACATAACTATTCAATAAACCTTCATTTGTTAAAGATATCAGTCAACTTAAAGCAAATTATGCTCAAATGCCATAAAAGTTGCAGTCAAGCACCTAATGCATTTTATACACTGTGCCTGTATCAACAAGTATGACTTAAGTTTTCATACAGTTTTGTGTGTCAAGTCAAAGGCATTCAAACAATGAGCAGTGATCAGTCCGGTTGCTATAAACATCCTGCGGTGACACTTGGGTGTTGTCCTGCAAGATGGCACTGCTGAATGAATATGCGACTGGAACGATTAAGAGAAAATCTGTGTTCAGTGACAGATTCCTTGCCCATGATGCTGACTGATTCTCGTGAGCTGTGATTTTGGATCTTTGTCCTGAACTGAGTCCAGTTTTAGACAGACTGACCAGACGGAACCAAATCATTCACACACTGTCCTCTATGTTGTACTCACAGCTTTAACTGCAGCGTCCACATGTTACCACTTAGTACATTATCTTTTATTGGTGATCCATTAATCAAAGCCACTCCAGTGTTTTTCTCACCTCCAAATCGCTCACAATCTCCTTTATTTCAATCTTCAAAAGTTAAGCTTCTTCTCACTAAATAATGTGATTCAGAATAAACTCCTGATCATCAGGGTCAATTAACCATATTTATTTTTACCAGTTATGTTTCAATGCAGAAGTGCAGAGGGCAGGATATGAGGAAGATCCACGCACACACATTTCCAGATGTACTGTTTTTTATGAAGGGAAAATTGCATGTGCAAAGTTTTGCAAATTAAATTATTAAGTTTTTAAAAATTAAATTTCTCCTTTACACTTGACATCTATTGCCCTTCTGTCCCTACCTCACACGTGGCTCTCTGAGGTTTTTACTTTCTTTTTACCCTGTTAAAGTTTTTTTTTCTAGTTTTTCCTTACTCTTGTTTAGGGTTAAGGACAGAGGATGTCACAACCTGTTAAAGCCCTATGAGACTAATTGTGACTTGTGAATATGGGCTATACAAATACATTTTGAGTGATTGATTGATTGATTTAATGTTGATCGCTACACTTGCAACTGGTAGACTATGTTAAAAAAGTTAAGATTAAATATAGAAACTAAGGCTTGTTTGAAAAGAGATTCTCAGTTTAAAGCATAAACAAAAATGAAATAACTTGCATACACATTTATATTGTGTTAGAAAAGCTCTCCATTCAATAAAGCTAAATGGGGGTTCCATCAGAAAGACTATAGCAATGAATTACTTTCCCTCTCAAAGAGCTTTCCTTACCAGTTATAGTCATTTTCATAACTGAAAAGTTCCCTAATGAGCCACTTGAGAATGGCTCTAAAAGCGTGTCAATTATCTTAGATCTCCATTGTAAAGTTCTCAACTTTACAGCAGATATAAGCATATGTATAGCCTTGTACAAAAAAAGTTTAAGTATGAGAAGTTTTACTTGTTACAGTGTGAAGTATTGTTTTATAGAGTGACTCCAAAGTGGCAAGCGCATGTGAGACAGGACACAGGTATTCCTGGTATAGTGCAATACTGTCAATTAACTATTGGTGGAGATGATGTGCCGAAAACATACCAGTGAAAAGAAAAGAATACCGCTTTAACGAAACAATGTAGGTTACAGACAAATCAATTAAAAAATAATAAAGATATTAGTAGTTCGATTTTTGGGTGGAAATTGCAAACATTTTACTTACACTTATGTAAATGGTAAAAAGATAAGATAAGATAGTCCTTTATTAGTCCCACAATGGGGAAATTTGCATCAAATGTCAGTAAAACAAAAACACACAACAGAGAGTAAGAAAGAATGAAAAAGAACGAAGTTAGTGAGAAAAAAAAGCTCAGAGTGAAGAAGAGCTGCTGCAACTGTCGGCCAGTAGGGAGGCACTGTCTTCATGAACTAAAAGATATATGTTGTACAATATAGTAGTATCAGCAGTAAAATAACAGTAAAACTACCTTCCCATACCATTCAAGAGAAAACACACAGCAGGTAGCTAATATCAGGAAGCATATATAAAAGCATGAGTAAAAATCTCACAGATGCATAGTATTCATAGTACTCAAGAAGCAACGTAAGTTTATACAAGAACAGATCATGTAAAGATATTATATAAGGGTGTTTGGATGTATTCATAGAAACATGCACAGTACATGTGTCTATGTGTCTCTGTAATGCTTTTTTTCTTTGGCAGCCCTCATATTGACTCATAACATGTCATGGAGAAGAGCTGACATTGGGTTTATTTCAGTTTCGCGCAGGATATTTTCTTTGTTTGTCTTGGGACCAACATGTTCACTATCAGGATGACACAGAACCAACAGACGCTGAGGACAGAAAATTCACAGATTTGTTATTCAATTCATATAATAGAAATATTCTATATGTTGAAAATAATAAAAAGTAAAACAGTATGAAAAAGTAGGCAGGATGTATTGGTGTTCTTACATGTCTGAGGGAGCCCTTGGTGAGGCAGATCTTGCCAATAGCCCAGATGGGTATAACAATTATAGAGGAGAGTGCAAGGGCCCAGCCCAGATGGTAGGCCCAGTCTGGATACACATAGTTCCCAAATGTCAGGGGCTGATAGTCCACAAATGAGCAGATGAAGCCAACCTGAAGGCAAAAAGACATAGAAAATACAAATTCTATGAACAGACACACATAAGATATCACATCTGGTTTTCGTGATATTACAGATCAAATTTAGTGTCTTATAAAACACAAACATGATGGTTTTTAAAGGTTTACATTAGTGGTGCGCCGATGTATTGGCCGTACATCGGTAGCGGCTGATATTCGCCTTGTTTACTGCCATCAGCGCATCGTTAATAAACTTGTTTTTCACCGATGGCATTGGCCATTGTTCATTGGTATGTTTTCTGCAGCCTGCCAATCTGGCATCCAGATTATATCCCTAGGTGGTGGTACACTGATACACCAAGAAGATGCAGATGCATCTTCTTAAGATGTATTTATTAGTCCCAAACACATGCACAGACATGCAAAGGCACACTCATGCAGGTAGGGAAATTTAATCTCTGCTTTTGACCCATCTGGTGCAAGACACACAGAGCAGTGAGCGACCATGTACGACGCTCGGGACCACATGCCAATGCAACAAGGAAGTGCACATGCGAGGTAAGCAGTGAGTTAACACGTGGCAAAAACGACGGGGGAAGCATTTGTGCTCATTAAAAGATAAGAGTGATAAAGGGCTGAAATAATTTAAAACAGGGCTTTTTATATAATGATTTAATTATTTTTTTCTGGCACAAAAGGGTGAATGAATAACAAAATAAAAATAAACAAATATCGGCATCGCAATCGACTACGTTGTTGTTTTAAACATCGGAATTGGCCAAGATTTTTCATATCGGTGCATCCCTAGTTTACATAATCAAATTACATTTTGGCGTAAAAAATCTGAAAAGAATGCCCTTGCAAAATTACTTAGGGAGGACTCGTAACTCCTTGTTGCTGCCTATCTTTAGCAATAACTGTATTTGTTTTCTTTGTTCATAGTGTGTGACTCACCATGCAGATAAGTGGTGTAAAGTAACGCCAACACAGTTTGAAAAGAAGCAACGGCCTCTGTCCTGTCATCTCCTCAACTGCATCACACAAGCGTTCAGCACCTGAATGACAAACATAATTAGTAATTTAACAGGTTAAAAGTACAGGCCGTTGCTTGTCAGAATAAATCAAAAATGACTAACAGACTGGCCTGTAACAAGAAGCTGTTAGTGTGGGGGCTAAAAACACCTAAATTACCCTGTTTGGAGTCGAATGTGAATGTTGGTGCTTGCAGACACTTTGATGACACCACACAAGCAGTATGTAGGAATGTTGTGTTTTTTCCCTTGTTTTATTACATCTGAAGAATGACTCACCATTGACTCCTATTGTATTGGATTCTGCTGTAAAAAAGTTTACCCTTGAGACTCCAGAAGTGTTTTGTAGACACAATGACCCCACCCCTCCATCGGCATAGCAATGAGTAGATAATTACTGATGTTTAAGTTGCAGTTGGAAAACAGTCAAGTTTTTCTTTTGTTTTTACCAAAAAAAAGAACACTGCCTATTTGCTATAAACCCAGCAGACAGCATAGCCTTGCAATGAACCATGCAGCAAGTGCAGTACAAACCACTTTAGATCTTAAAGGGTATTCTGACTCTATGGCAGAGACCCTCATCTAAGCCTTTGTTCCTGCTCCACCCTAACATTTCATGCCAGAACCTATGTATGTCAGATACGGGTCTGCTCACCATCCCCTGCAAGAAAAGTTTGATATGGTGGTGCCTGAGGGGCACCATGTACCCATAACGGGAGGAGCTTGTACTCAGAATGGAGGATGTGAAGTTGATCTGAGATGATTTTGGGGCTTGTATGATTATAGTTTATCTGGCTGTTCGGTGGAGTAGAAATTAATTGAAATTATTTTATTCTGGGGAAGGATTTCCGCCAAGTAAGTTTGCTCCTCTATTTTGACACAATACCCGGCACCGCTGACAAATATGACTTACCGAAGACCCAACCAACAGCTACACACTGGATCAGAGACACACAGGTTATACATGCTCCACTAGCACCATAGTAATCAATCAGCTGGAACAGATAGACTCCTCCCTGGAGGACAGAGAAGAGGGATATGTAATTATGTGTATATGTAATTTCACTTGAATAAACCCTCCCCTATTAGAATTATTTGAGTGTTAGGTGCTGTGCTTGGGTAAGGTCACATAATTTTGTGGAGTACCTGAGTGGTGAGAAGGATTTGCAAGATGAAGCAGACATAGCAGAGGAGGAGGAGAAAGATTTCTCTACGCCAGGGTCTGCGCATCGTCCCTGGGAACATGTCAATCACTGATGATGTTATTGTTTCCAAACCTGTAAACTAAAATGTAAAGGGACAGAATAGAGATTCAAGCGATTATAACATTTGTAGCGCCTCTCCGTCATGGTAAACTGAAAACTTTCAAAGCATATGTATGAAAGCATATCGGCAGGCCAGACTGTGAAGAATGTGATTCATGAGCAAAAATCTTTAAAAAAATAGGAAAGAAAAAAAGAAAAAAGTTCTAAGTCTCTGCTTTCATTTGATATACAGTTTGTGTTGTAAGCATGAAATAACATGATTCTTTTTTTGGACAAACACAGTTTATCACAAGCTGATTGAATTGCTTAGTGTTCGGACGGTATGTTGGGACATGGCCATGTTGCAGGGTGTGTGACGTGCTCCTACCTATATGTTGTGCTCTGTGAGATGGACGGTTGCCCCTGGTATCATGAGTGTCAGGATTAAATTAAAGTCACCCCTGTCTGTCATTCCATAATAGTATGCAGTGGACCACCACCTAGGGATATAATCTGGATGCCAGATATAATCTGGATGCCAGATTGGCAGGCTGCAGAAAACATACCAATGAACAATGGCCAATGCCATCGGTGAAAAACAAACATCCCAAACAAACATCCCAAACATTTAGTTTGGGATGTGGCAGTCATTAGGGGGCTGGGGATGTTTCGGTAGAGGGTAAGGAATTTTTCACCTTCCTCACACATTACATCTGCACAATACCATTATGAGGATAGAGCCTGTCAAAATATACTCTCTTCTCTCCCAGCAATACCTAAAATCAGGATATAGATAAAGAGCCTACTAGAAGTACATTGTAGTGTCGTGGACTTTCATATCTAACTCAGATGCTCCAGACAAAGAGGCACCGACTCCAACTCTTTTGCGTATTTCACCAGTGCCAAGAAATAAGGAAACAACGTGATTTAGGAATGCAAACTTTAGGCAATACTATCAAATAGGATACAAAAACCTTTATGTCACATAGAGAGTGACAGCAATTCTAGCCTTTCTTGGATGCGCTGTTAGAATGGTGCAAGACATCTGGAAACTTCAGAGGTGACAATTGCTCATGTCACTCTGTTAGCGTTTTTGTATATTGTTTCACCTTCTGGTCTCCTTGATGCATCAAGTCTACAATAAACTCTTCTTCATAATCTCCTTTCACCAGCTTCCAAAAAGCGTCCATCACAGTTATGGACGCTTTTTGGAAGCGTCCATAACTAATAGAACCTCCTTATGGAGGAGGTTCTATTTGAAAAGAATAACTCGGAGCAGCTAATTTATAATTAAAAAGTCAAAGCTACATCATTTATTGCACAAAACTGGCCCTGAATTTCCCCTCACCGGACTCTGCCGTCTTCCCCTGAATCCCCCTTGCACTAAAGACTCTATCAGAATGGTTTGGTAGCGGGGGTTTGTTGAAAAAGAGATCTTAGAATAGTTGATTGTGTGGTAATATATATATATACATATACATAATTGGAGATATTTTACGGTTGTGTCCAGCCCCATCATAATGAGCATGATGAAGAAGCAGGCAGCCCACAACTGAGGCAGGGGCATCATGGCCACAGCTTGAGGAAATGCAATAAACGCCAGCCCAGCCCCTTGAGAACAGAAAAGACATTTAAATTATATACATCTCTACTTGACTTTTAATAGATCTTTGTCATTCTGCAACATAGGTCTGTGGGCAGGTAAATGCATGTTTTACAGACAGAGTCTCTAAGTTTCAAATCATACCTGAATCAACAACCATGTTGATGGGAATTCCCTGGGCCTGAGCCATAAAGCCCAGAGCAGAAAAGACAGCAAACCCAGCAATGAAACTGGTGCAACTGTTCAGCAGACACAACCACAGACTGTCCCTGCAAACACACACAGCTTTGAAATGCCTAACTGAGATACTTGACATGTATAAGATTAATTACTTTCATTCTTCCCCCCAGTATTGTTATGATTCAGTTGGTCCTATTTTATTAATCCTGACAAGGACTCGGGAGTAACGAGTCCTCTCAAAGAGAGATTCGTTCATTTTCTCGTGGCCGCGCATTGTGACGTCACGTGAAAAAGGATCCAAAGACTTGTATCCGGCAGATCAACGGATCATTGATCCGAAGATTCTGTTGGCAGAGGAAGGAATCATTGATCTGAAGACTAGGTCGGCAGGTGAACGATTCGTTCATCTGCCGGGTACGAGTTTTTGGATCATTTTCCACGTGACCTGCATCGGCTCAGAAGAGGAAACAGAAAGGATTTGTTTACCTCGTTCACTTTCACGTTACTAGGTTTAGTAAGACGTGAATGATATTCGTTCACAAATAATAATTACAGGTTTCGTTATTTTAACTTTTTTGTACTTTACTTACAATTCAGTGCAGCGTAATTGTTTGTTATTTTAACTTTTTTGTACTATACTTACAGTTCAGTGCAGCGTAATTCTTTGCCGTGATAATTAAATACTAGTGTGATAATAAATGACCATTTCAAATCATCCATACTGTCATGATACATAATTTCAATGCAAGAATTTCATGCAGGACTTCCCCCTCCCCCCCGTTGAAATGAATGAATGACTCGAAAAAAGATTTGTTCATTTTAATGAACGAGATTCAAAGAACCGAATCTGTAAAATGATCCGAACTTCCCATCACTATCCCTACCTAACATGCTAAACTAGCACACTCCAAAGCCCTATCGGACTGCATCAAACTACTGATCCTATGGTTTACCTGTAACAGTTGTTCTTGAATTTATTGTAGCTGCCCAGTGTGGTTAGTGTCCCTGCTCCAACACCGTAGGAGAAGAGGACCTGAGTGCAGGCTTCCATCCACACCTGATAAACAAAAGTGAAAAACCATGTGTAATAAGGTGTAACACCTTATTCTTCTACAACAGACTAAATTAATTCACATTTCAGGCACATTACTCTAGGCAAAGTAGCGTTTTACGACAGACTAATTGTAAATATTTTTTTTCAGCATTGATCATTTCTATGAGGTGTCCAGAATAACATACCAAAAGTCCTAAGAAATCCTCGTTGAGGAAATATGTAAAATTGTCATCAATCTTTCATGGTGGGGAGGCTTGTGGGCCTCCGTGACCCTGAAGACTATACCGGCGGGGGTTATACCCCTGGCAGGTCAAGCCAGGCATTTTTCAGGTTAGAGGCCAGTCTAAAAGCAGCTTTGTTATCACCCATTGGCAGTGGGATGATTGGATGAAGATTATTTGTCATACATATGAATGGTTTTTCTGCCTATGCAAATTAGGACATATTCAATAGGTGTGGAGCTCATGTGCATATTCAAATTCCTTTCAAAAGAAACTTGTAATACAAAAAAAGTTACTTTTCATGTATACTTTTAACATGTAAAGTTTTATTGTGGTAGGAGTAAAGGAATACAATTAAGCCTATTTGAGTGTATTTTGGGCATATTCGATTAGTGTATAGGTCAGGGGTCTTCACCCCCAAACTGGTGGAGAGATAGAGTAGAAACCCCCTGCTATATATATTGTATAAAATTGGGTTTTCTATTAAACTGGGCCTATTGCCATATATAAACATAGCTTACCCGTTATTGTGCATTCAAATATTACACAGGTTCATATATTCATGTTTAAAATTTACACATGTGCAAGGTACAGGATGGCCATGCCACTGCCATTTATAAACATACACCTTGCATACAACACTGAGCTATTAAATTAATTCACAGATTCATGTTTTTATTTTTAACTATGTATGTAGAAGAGACAGTGGATCCTCAAGCCACCTGTGGATGCCACACATAACCCCACATAATGTGAGATTTCGGACCCTGATGGGTAGCACACATTTAATCTAACCTTGGATGGATGGAGGTTGTTAGGCAGAGGATCATATCAGCCTCACAATAGTCGATGCATGTTAATGTGTATTTAAACACATTTAAATTTGTGGGAAAAAGATTTGTTAGAAAATAAATCAAAAATTATAAAAAATATAAAAAATTGTCTAATCAACCAAACATTTAGCGAGCCCCCTGAAGTACCTCTGGTATAGGTCATTTGCATAATAAAATTCCTTTTCAAAGAAACTTGTAATACAAAAAATTGTACTTGTCATGGGTACTTTCATTCTGTAAAGTTTAATTTTGATAGGAGTAAAGGGAAAAACACGACTACATAGCATCATGTTATGTTTTCATAACAAATGCCACCACTCAAACATAAAACTTCATGATTTATCTAAGGTGTCTCACCTGAAGGTCTGCTAGACGAGAAGGATCTGGATAAAGGTAATAGACCACACCCTGCCAGGCCCCTGGCAGTGTCAAGCCCCTGACTAGCAGAATGACCAACATTACATAGGGGAACACTGCCGTGACATACACCACCTGAAATTTCAGTAGATAGATAACAAATCTGTGTCAGGTTACAAAGCACTGCCCCTATGATACTGCACCTTAATAATGCACTTATTACAAATAACTTATTTTTATTTTTCTTCCTACTTATATAGTTTTTCTAATTATAAATATTGTTTTCTACTTATATAGATATATTGTTGTTTTATGTCCGATGTACTAACTACACCTAGTCAATTCCCTGTATGTGACAATAGACCTGGCAACTGGTACCAGCAGTAAGAGGGAAAATCCCCGCTGATCATTTTTTGACACTGCTGCTGCTTCAGTTAACTACTATCATTGGGTCCTTGACATTCCTTGTGTTCACTGAACTATGACAGAAAAAATTAAACTGAGACGTGATACAAGTGTTTAAGAGCTTTTCCTGGACAGTTATAAGTGTTAGCTCTGCAACAGATACAAATAAAAGCCTCTATTCTGCCATTTGACCTGTTTGAAGCGGCCAATGTGCTAAATTAACACACCAAGTGAAACTGTAGTTTAGGGTTCATAGCAACTTTATACATTGTTACAATGTACATGCTACTGAAACATAATCATGATCATATGCTCATTACATAAAAAAATCAACATGGAGTTTCTACAAAACTCTTTTCTGGCCAAGGATAGAGGACATAATAAGAGGCATCATATCAGATCATTGGCAGTATATACACTTTTCCAGCTAACAGGTCTGATCTGTGTTCTGCTCACAGACCTTTCCTGTTGAGCGGACACCTTTCCAGATGCAGAAGTAGCAGGTCACCCAGCAGGCCAGGAGACACAACAGCAGCTCCCATTTCACTGTGCCAACCTCGTCTATTCCTTCAGACATGGACAACACTCCTCTCCTGTGTGGGGACACCAGACAGTGAGGTGTGGTTACGACGCCTAATGAATTGCTGTCTGGAAATAATGCGTTTCATACATTTCATCCGTTGCTGCCACCCAATGCAATTTACAATGATCTTGATGTGACAACACTAACTCACTCCCAGAACTCAGAGACTGAAGACTTGGTGAGATTTCCAGACGTCCAGTTTACTGTCAGGTTGACATTGTTTAATGCAGTCCTGTTTGCAGATGTGAGTTCCACACATCTTTCTGTTAATAAGAAAACAAATGATCGTGTTCATTAAATGTTAATCTTCAAAGCTTGACTATGATGGCTACACAACTGTTCCTGGTCTCTTTCCGTTCCCCACCCACCTCTCCTCTCTTCCCCTATTTTCTCTGCTCACTACAACCGGTCGTGGCTGCCCACATGGAGTCTGGTTATTGAGGTGTTTTTTCTTTCCACATTGCCACAGTTTTTGCTCATTGTGGTAACTGTTGCGTTTCTCTTTAAATGTTAAAGTCGTGACCTTAATATTTTATGATTTGATGCTTAAATTTTATTTAAATTGAATTTTCTTTTATTTGTATTCATTCTTTTACTGCCAAGTATTTTGTGAAGCACTTTATATTCTTTTTTAGATAAGTGTTATACAAATAAAGTTCTTATTATAATTATTATTATTCAGATCACTGAAATTTATTTGGTTTCATTTTAAGACTCAGTTTTTTGCCATTTTAATTCAATTTAAATGTCTTAACTTAAAAAAAATGTATTCACTTTCATTGATAATCTTAATATTCTAAATTTTCCCTTTCTAAATAATGCTCACAACTGACAGATCTCAACTCAACTGAGAGGAAGGGTTTCAGTTCAGTTTTCTTACCCAAAAGATTAATTAATGTGGATATAATAATTTGAGTGTGAACGTGACTTAAACTGTAAAGAACTTTTATCAATCATGTTTGATAAAGTGGGACAAATAAAAAATGTTGGATAAAACATTTAAACAACTCAATGCATATTGTGTTGCTTGACCACATCACAAACATAATATAATTACAATCAGGAGTATTGTCTTATTTAAGGCAGATTTAGATCCTTAACACTAATCTCGTCAAAATATTACATCACAGACCTTGTTTACTATAGCCTTAATTTATGCAATTCCAAGGCGGAGCTTCTGATTGTCCTTTGCCTCACCCCTTTCTTTGACATGAGGTCATGTAGATAATTGCAGTGTGTAAAATTCCACACTGACCTGTGTTCCAGGGATTGCTGCAGGTAGCCCAGGGCAGTGTGCCTCTGAAAGAGGAGATAAGGTAGAGGAGGGCCCAGGCCAGGATAAGGATGTAGATGGTGGCATACACCTGGA